>NC_090266.1:1133499199-1134099199 GCF_040414725.1 Anabrus simplex
CATTCCAGCTGTACCTTGTGAACTTATAGCTCAGCTGCTTTTCAAGCCAGGTGTTCTTGATTATTGGGTTGTTTCATAGGCAGAATTCAAAGAGACATTCAGCCTCGTGGTTCCTATTTCCATATCCACAAGAACCGATCACTGCCTCATACACTGCCCTTACAGTTCACACCTGAGCATTTAGGTTTCCCATAACAAGAGTATTATCTTGTTTGATGTGGTTCTCTCTTACTTGAAGGAGGTCATCTTTCCCTTCTTGACTGCACCCAGTATGTGGAGCATAAATCTGAACAAGGGTCAGGTGCTTTTGTTGATTTTCTGATGTAGCTTAATAATTCATTCATGAACCCATTGAATTCTAATATAATTATCTATAACACAGAATACTAATTTAAAATGGATGATGCTATGCACACTATACCGTATTACAGGTAACAGAGTATAATACATATAACTTATAACATATTTGGATAAAAACTTGTCAACATGTTTAATGTTTATCATTTCAGTAGTTAACACTGATATGGTAACAGCTGGCTTGGCAATCAGCTTTAAAAACAGCTAACGCTGAGTGTCGAGCGGCGGTAAATAACCCGCCTCCCCATAGGGGCCAACGGCTTTGGGTAGATGAGCCCCTTTGGGTGGGATGGTCCCCTCAGTGTAGGAAATGACACTGAAACCCATCATCTGTGTCTTTGGCCCAACAGCAAAACAGACTGAAGAACCTCCTTTTTTGTGGTTCTCATAGGTCATGCAGGCAGATGAGGTCATGCCAGACGGACTGGCTGTGAAGCCACAGCTCACTGGTATTTCGAGTCTGCGGCAGCCCGTTGCAGTCATGGTACTAGAACCTGCGTGTCGCATTTCATTTGTGTCACAGGGTATAGTTCTGACATCATATAGTGTGGGTCACTTCCTTGCAAGGTGCAATCCATCTTAAACAAAATCCTGCTTGTGGCACTTTTTCCTGCTGTCACCCCCTTCAACTCAAGTCCAACAGAGATGGGATAAGGATGGTGGAGGCAGGTTTTCGGGTGAAACTGGAAGCCTCTAGTTCAGACCTGTACATTGACAGCAGATGTGTGATGGTCGTCTTTCTGAGACCCCCATGACTACTCAGGAATTTGGTACTGCATCTGTGTTTGGGCAGGCCTATTTAGTATCACTGCTGCCCACGCTGAATGGGGAAGGCCCTAGAAAATGTGGGCTAAACATCAGTAGTCACACTCTCAGCCGGCTGGGAGGCCGCACCCAGTGTGTCACCCCTTATGCAGTTGAAAAACGAAGATTACCAAAACTTTGATTATAGGAACCTGGAATGTTTGAACCCCACTTGATTTGAAAGACAACAACAGACCTGAGAGAAGAACAGCACTTGTCACCCATGAGTTCGGACGAATGAAAATTGATATTGCTGCCTTAAGTGAAACCAGACTGTCCAGCGAAGGTAAACTTACAGAGTTCAGCTCAGGCTACACAATCTTCTAGAAGAGAAAAGATGAGGGAGAACACCGCATTCATGGTGTGGGATTCACTGTGAAGACCAAATTGGTGAATGATTATCAGCTAACTCCAGCCACTGTCAGTGAAAGAATTACGACTCTCCGAATCCCACTTTATGGAGCCAAATCTATGACACTCATCTCCACATATGCAACCACCTTGGATGCTGATGTGGAAGCTAAAGACCAATTCTACAACCTGCTGAGCACTACCATCACCAGAGTACCACCAAGAGACAAACTCTTACTACTTGGCAATTTCAATGTCAGAGTTGGTAAAGATCACCAATTATGGGTCAATGTGATGGAAAAACATGGACTGGCAACTGTAATGCCAATGGTCTACTGCTCCTTGTTTTATGTGCTGAACATGAACCCTTCATTACTAATACTCAGTTCCACCTACCTAATCGCTACAAGACCACTCGGATGCATCCTCGCTCAAAGCACTGGCACAATCTTGACTACATCATCACCAGGCAATGTGATAAAGAAAGATGTCCTAGTTACAAGGACCACAAGAAACGTCGATGACTGCTGGACAGATCATAAGCTCCTTTTTTGCTGGTTGAGAATCTCTATCTGTCACAAAACAAAATGATCCATCCACAACCTCCCCAGAAAGAAATTTGGTACTTCTAAACTTCAAATTGAATCCATTGCTACAGATTACAGAAATGCAATCTCAAACAAACTGGCTAGTCATCCAGTCACCAGTGATAGTACAAATCAGGAATGGGCCACGCTTCAAAAGGTCATCACTGAGTCAGAGGAAACAATTGGTTTTGTGAGGAAAAAGTGACAGGACTGGTTTGATAAGAATAATGAAGAAATTAAATGTCTGATTAATGCCAAACGGGAAGCCCATCTATCCTATCCTCAAGATCCGTCTTCCAATGTGAAGAAATCACATTTCTTGGAACTTAAAGGAAAATGTCAGGCACAAATGAGGAAAATCAAGAATAACTGGCGGCAACAAAAAGCTGAAGAACTGCAAACATTATCTGATGCCTGTGACCTGCAAAATTTCTATGCTGGCATAAAGGAGATACGTGGTCCAATTCGATCTTCATCGGGGTCATTGAAGACTGCTGACAACTCCATCATTGTAACTGATAATGGAGAAATTTCAGACCATTGGAAGGAACATTTCTGTTTGCTTCTAAATCATGTCTCCATTGTTGCTGAGGACTTTCTTTGTAATGTCCCTGAGCAGCCACGAACACCATGGATGACAGTTCCACCTGCATACAGAGACTTCACCAAAGCACTCAATCAACTAAAACCAAGAGTCTTCTGGTCCTGATAACATCCCTATGGAACTGATGCAAAATGGAGGTATACCCTTCAAGACTAGACTTTTCACACTCATCCTATTGATTTGGGAAACTCAAGAAGTACCTGACGACTTGAAGAATGCTACCATCATCACTATCTTCAAAAAAGGCATTCGCAGTATATGTGGGAACTACCGTGGTATATTGCTTTTGTCAATTGCATGTAAAATTCTTGCAAGAATTCTATTAAACCGGCTCCAAGTTATCTCAGAGGATTTTGCCTGAGTCTCAATGTGGTTTCTGAACCTTCAGAGGCACAACAGATATGATATTCTGTGCTAGACAACTGCGGGAAAAATGCAGAGAGCAGCAGCAGCCTCTGTATTTAGTTTTCTATGATCTGGAAAAAGCCTTTGATTCAGTACCAAGATCCGATATTTGGAAAGTATTGAGACATTTTGGATGTCCTGAACGTTATGTGGAATTGGTTCAAGCTCTTCGTGATGGCATGTCTGGACAGGTTCTTCATGGTAACTCAGTATCAGATTCGTTCCCAATCACTCATGGATTGAAACAATGCTGTGTGCTTGCTCCTACACTCTTTGCACTGTACATGGCTGCCATGCTGCATGGTTCATCAGCAAACAACTTAGGCATGGGGATTAAATTTCGTTTTGATGGAGGCCTTTTCAAATTGGCAAGATTTCACTCAAAAAAGACGTACTCTGGTTACCCGGGTGACAAAACTGCAGTATGCCGATGACACTCCATCTCCTGCTCTAACACCTGCAGAACTACAACAGTCAGTAAACTGCTTTAAAACTGCATGTGATCGCTTTGGTCTTGCCATTAATGCAAAAAAAAAAAGTACTTGCACAACCTGCCCCAGGTTTAACTCTACCTCTACCTTAGTTCAGTATCTCCATCTTAGACACAATACTGGAACAGGTTGATCACTTTTCATATCTTAGAAGCATCTTTTCTAAACGATGTACCTGTGAACAAGACGTTGATAAAAGAATTGTGGCTGCTCATGCAGCATTCGGACGGTTAATGCACAGAGTCTTCATGAATGACCACTTAAAACTGCATACCAAACTCATGTTGTACAAAGCTGTTGTCATTTCCACGCTGCTGTATGTATGGCTGTGAAACTTGGACACACTATCGTCGTGTTATCAAAATACTTGAGCGCTTCCACCAACAGAAAATGAGATTCATCTTGAATATTAAGTGGGAGGACTATGAGACCAACATGGCAGTTCTCGACAAAGCACAACTAAATAGCATTGAGGCAATAATCGTCGCTCATTAACTGAGATGGTTAGGCCATGTTCACCACATGGGTGATACCAGGCTTCCCCGCCGAATTATTTATGGTGAACTTTGCTCTGACAGTAGACCTCATGGAGCCCCTCTTAAGCATTTTAAGGACCTGCTAAAACACATCATGAAGACAACTGGTAAAGATATACAGACATGAGAAGAATGTGCTGTGGACCGTTCACTGTGGTGGAACACTACATCCACCGCTGTCAACTTGTTTGAAAGAGCACGCCACAGACATCAAGAGGCCAAGCAACAAGCAAGAAAACTCTGTCAATTACAACCCCACCCTCCTCCATCCATTCAGTGTGATTTGTGTGGGCGTATGTTTTATGCCAGGATTGGTCGGTTTAGTCATCATAAACACATCCATAAACTGAGATGAACTGGTCAATGTATGCAGGAAGAAGTTATATATACTCGGATCGAGTTAAAGGTGACAACAGTAACTCTTGAAACGGGCAGGAAGATAATAATTTCATGTGGCTATTTCTAGCTGAGTGCAGCCCTTGCAAGGCAGACCCTCCAATGAGGGTGGGCGGCATCTGCCATGTGTAGGCAACTGCGTGTTATTGTGGTGGAAGATAGAGTTGTGTGTGGCGTGTGAGTTGCAGGGATGTTGGGGACAGCACAAATACCCAGCCCCCGGGCCATTGGAAATAACCAATGAAGGTTAAAATCCCTGACCCGGCCAGGAATCGAACCCGGGACCATCTGAACCGAAGGCCAGTACGCTGACCATTCAGAGGCAGGAAGATGTAAAGGTACCTCCCATTTCTCACATTCCCAAGTTATTTCACTGCGTTTTCCATGTGAAGTGGACACTTTGCAGGCCTTGGCAGGATGAAGTTTCTTTGCAGTACCAGGAATATGCCTAGGGAAATGTTCCCATGTCTTTTCTTGCAGTCTAGTTGGGCAATCTCCATTCCTCCTGCATAATTCAGCAATGTTACAGATTCAAGAATCTGTTCTGCCAGGTCCATGCGTAATGCTGTGAAATTTTATGTTCTTTTCTGCACTATTTTAGAATGGATAATACATGAGTTTAGTAAAGCAAAATTCATCATATAAAAGATTATCTTCCTGTAACTTTTCATAAATTATCTCCTAAGAGGAAAACAGGCAAGCATTTGATCACGTCTGTCCACCCCTCCCATTCCCCTGTTGTAGTCCAAGACCATTGAGGGTTTCTTGACGCACTCTACTTCACCGTCTGCTACCTGACCCTTTCTGTTCCCTCTCTTTCTCTTCTTAGTCCCAGTGGCCACCATTTCCACACCTCTGTGCTTTGAAGACAGCATGTAAACATCCTTGCGGTCATGTCATTTTATAGCCACTAGACAGTGACTTAACCTTCGGTCTGCCTCTCCTTTCTTAGGTTTCTCCTTCAGTAAATCCTTGGGCATCATCTTTCTGTTTCTTTGTACAGTTCCTGTGGTATTTTTGTTTCTGTTATGAAGTTCCACAAATAATTTAGGTGATGAATACTAGTTATCTACTGTAAATAAAGATTATATCCCTTGTCCAAGATAGCTTCTGCCAGTTCTAGCGCTACACTTTCACTTGCACTCAGCCCATTTCCCACAAGTAAGTCATTACCAGTATAAATTTTAAATTTTACACAGTAGCCTGAATTGGATTTGCAAAGTTTATAAAATTTATCTCCAAACCTGGCATGCTTGGAAGGATTGAACTGCACGTAAGATAAACGTCCTCTGTACTTCATCAGTGACTTGTCAATAGCTACATCCTGCTGTGGAACATAAATGGACTGAAATCTGTTATTTACGTAGTCCACGACACTTCTTACTTCTCTTACTTTATCATTGGCATCTGCAGTTTAGTTAGCACGTAACAATACCCCTCTTTGACCAGTTCATTTGTACTGAGGGCTTTTTTACTTGAGCCATAAAAATGCAGAGTACAAAGTAAGCCTTTTATCATTATTAGTGTCAAACCATTTATTGTCATAAAGTTTTTGTTTATAGTTCAGATTGGATAAACACCAATATGTGTATCTGTTTGTTTCTGTGGTTATCGTCCAGAATTTGTCAGTCAGACCACACGAGAAAACTTCTAATGCAGAGGGTTTATCACCGAGACTATGAGAAACTACTGCAGATAGAGATGATACGGCAATAAATTTACATATACCTGGTATGTTATCATCATCTTCGCACTTCCAGTCACTTTCAGTTGACTGTGATCCAGCACGAATGTAAGGCCTCTTTGATGTGGATGGCTGTGGGTTACCTAACTCTTTATCTGAATTAGTGTCACTTTCTGATGAAGATTCGTTGCTTCATCATCACCTTCTGATTCACATGAGACTTCACTATCACCACTTTCGCACAAAGAAGTTCCGATATCTAACTCACTCAAATGTTTACATCTGTGCGTAGCCATATTGACAATGGAGTACAGTAGCAGAAGACACCCCATATAATTTTCAAGGATTTATGTAACATAAATAACAGTATCGATATTGCCTCTTTCCACAGACGTAAAAAATGTATATAGAGCAGCGTAACACTGCCATACATTTGTGTCATGCCGAACTATGGATATCAAAACGTGACAAATTTCAGCATGTCTCTGAGATATGGTCCGGCTCTTCTTTCTCAGCGGCTGACCATGTCTCCGAGACGATGTTAGACAGCAATGGGTTAACATATTTTGTATCGGCCATGGCATCACTGTTCTTGCTGATTATGAATGCCGCACAGTTCCTTGTTTCCTTTCTTATTTCCATTGCAGTAGAGTTTGTAACCTTTCTGCAGCAATTTATTTCCTTTCCCTTTCCTCTTTGTTTTCCTCAGTCCAAAGACCTCTTCCTTTCTTTATTCTTTCTTCTTTTTATGAGATGAACAAGCTCCTCACATTTATCAGTCAGACTTATGGTATTTTATGTTCCTATTTTGAATTTGTTTTCCACCCGGGAATTTTCTTCTTTGAATAATTCTGTTTAACTTTGGGCTTTTCACCGTCATCCTTACCAGAATTATACATACAGGAGGTCGTTCGGGATTTCTGGTGATGACTTTGAAGGTCTCTGGCAGTGCTGTTATCAACTTGAGCACATCAGAATGCGGAGTGATTATTCACGTCACTACTGAGAACATGTTTGTAGAATTTCGTGATATTAACTGCAATGATACTGAAGTGGATTGAACCTTACTGGGAGGGCTATATAACAGCCCTTTCTGATGCTAAATATAGCTATTCTGCAATCCAAGGAATGTGCAAGAAGTGTGATTTCTTGATATCAAAGAACGGGATCAGTGCTGTATTGAATAAAATCGTCAAAGGCTGACTGGGCGTAATTCCAGAGGGGGGAAAAAAGAAAACAGGCAAATCCACGACCATTACACCAGAAGTAGTGAGGAAAGTGAAGGCCCTTGTCTCAAGTAGTAACCCTGCCCCTCCCCCCCAAGGACTACTGCACATAAGTTAGGGAAGTCTGTTTCAACAGTTAACAGCATAATCAGTAAGAACCTCCAATTAGAAAAGCAGCATAAGCGCCAAGTTTACAAGCTTTTGCCTCATCACGTTTCAGAATGTTGCACTAACCCAAGAAAGCTGTATGAGAGCTATTTGGCAGGGAACAGATGGAAAAATGTGGTGACATTAGATGAAGCATATGTTTACCTTAGTCATTGTATCAAACCCCGCTCGATTTACTACTTCCCTAGAGACTAAAAAAAAAAAAAAACGAACATTGTATAAAGAATGCCAGGAAAGTTTTCATGATCATCCCTTTATACTGCTACAATGGCAATTTAACCAATCACCGTGTTGCTAATAATGTGAAGGTGAACTCTACATACTATCAGTAAGATGTTTTAACACCCATTCACAACACAGATATCCCAGCACTCTATGGGAGGGCAAAAAATCAGGTATGGTTACATCAAGGTAAAGCATCCAGCCACACCTCTCATTTGACGTATCTGTTCTTAGACAGAATGGAGATGGAAAATGGAATCCATGCAATTCCTCTTAATGACATTCCATTGAAAGCACCCAATGGATCACCCATGTACTTCTGTGCATTTGGACTCGTAAAAAGGGCCTTAAGAAATAGACACCCACGCACTATCACAATGGCCTCTGGAAAGCCTGTCAGGAGGAGTGGGATATGATAGACATGCTAGCTCTGCAAAAACGTCTGCTGCAATGGGAATGACATTGTCAGGCTATAACTTGAAATGCTGGCTTTCATATTGAACATCATCGTTGGTAGAAACATGGCTTTTCATAGGCTAATTACCCTTCAAACATCGTCCCCAGACATCCCGAGTGACCTTCTGTAGAAGAAGGTTTATATCTTGGTTTCTGCTTACATCCAAGGCTCATTTTACTGTTGAAAGCGATTTGACATTTTTTCCCTCCCCATGCTGGCTTGCTGAGTCTAACATAAGGTGAGGTTTTTCTGTCAGAGTTAACTCCTTAGCTGTTGATAGTCCTTTATCCAATTTGCAAGGTGGCAGCATTGCAATAAATCTGTGTGTCATTTCCTAATGGAAATTCTAAGTTCCCTAGGAGGGAATTAGATATTTTTCCACCAATAGAGCATGTAAAAAAAAAAAACAGATCAGATGTAAGGCTTTTCAGGCGTTTGCTCTATTAACCAGCGTTTCGTCTTTGGTCTGACACTAGACTCATCAGAGTGGGATGTGTCAGACCCTACCCACTGATGCTGGGGTGTATGCAAGTGAACTAATCAGAAGCCCTATATAAGAGGCACAGTCTGATAACTGCATACGGGAGATAAAACTCCACAATGGAATTATTGCCTGCTTAGCAATTCCGAATGGAAATTATAAGTTCCAAAGGGGGGAATTAGATATTCTTCCACCAATAGAGCATGTAAAAAAAACAGATCAGATGTAAGGCTTTTCAGGTGTTTGCTCTATTAACCAGCGTTTCGTCTTAGGTCTGACACTAGACTCATCAGAGTGGGATGTGTCTGACCCTGCATTGACAAAAAGCTATCGAGCCAAAAGGTTTTTTCACTAAATGTAAAATTAATTCAAGTTCACATACCAGTACCACACCTAGTTTATCATTGACAAACAAAACAAAGTAGCACTCTTAATGCAGTTGTTTTGCATCAAGAGGATTTTGTTGACAAAATAAAAAATCTTAAAACTGAGCAAGTTGGCCATGCAGTTAGGGGCGCGCAGCTGTGAGCTTGATTCAGGAGATAGTGGGTACGAAAACCACTGTCGGCAACCCTCAAGATGGTTTTCTGTGGATTCCCATTTTCACACCAGGCAAATGCTGGGGTTGTACCTTAATTAAGGCCACAGCTGTCTCCTTCCCACTATTAACCCTTTTCTGTCCCATCACTGCCATTAGACATATCTGTGTCAGTGCGATATAAAGCCAGTTGTAAATAAATCTTTAATTCTAAAAATGTGGTTAATTTTAACTATAAATGGAACACTTTATAATGAAAGAATTTGTGTTTGTCAATGAAATCCTCTTAATTTTAAAGGGTCATTCATTGTTTTATACACAGTTCAAAAAAATTAGAGGAACACGTTTTTGAACGTATGCCATACTCCACAAAAGTTACTTACCAACTAAACCTTTATTCTTTACTGTTAGAGTATACAAAAGAACATTGATGGATTCGCATTCATTTTCATAACACAAACAGAAATGTCCAAATAGGGACAAAAACAAAGTGATAACATTCCTCCAGGGTGGATTTTTATCACAGTTGGAGAGCTTCAGTACGGTGTATGTACTCCATGAGCATTTATCAGAGCTTGGCACCTATGTGGCATGCTCCGTATAAGTTGATGGGGGTTACATTCTGGTATCAGGTCCCATTCTTCAATGAGAGCCTGTTCGAAATGTTGGAGTGTCTGTGGTGGAACAGGACGCCCACAAACAATTCTGTCAAGCCTCTCCTACACATGATCAATGGGATTAAGGTCGGGACTCTCTGCTGGCCATTCCATCTCTTGAACATCCAGTTCTCGCAATACAGCTCTGGTGATGGGTGGTACACAAGCCCTGGCATTGTCGTGCATGAGTATGAATTCAGGGCCAACACAGTATACAGCAACCAACACATGTTGTAATAGTATCTGCTCGATGTACCCTGCAGCGGTAAGATTACCACGGACAACGGCGTAATCCGTGTGGCCATCAGTACTGATTCCACCCCACACCATCACAGAACCTTGTCCGAATCGGTCACCTTCCTGGACAACATTTGGCATGTACTGCTCACCACGGTGTCTCCATACACGTTGATGTCCATCACGCTGTGTCAGGGGAAATCCGGACTTGTCTGTGAACAACACAGGTCTCCATTGGCAAAGTTCCCAGTTGACGTGGGTACGGGCAAACAGAAGGCGAGCTGCGCGATGTTGCTGCGTTAAATGGGGCACTCAAGCAGGACGTATGGGTTGTAAGGACACTTCCCTTGAGCTGTTCCTTACTGTCTGGTCAGATACCATGACTCCAGTGACCCTCTTGAGGTCTTGCTGCAGTTGTCTGGCAGTTGCTGAACGATGCTGTAGCGCACGGATGGTCAGATATCGGTCATCCTGTTGGGTTTTCATGTGTCCATGACCTTGTCCAACCCTCATTGTGAACTGGCCTGTCTAATTGTAGCAATTCCACAAGCAGTGAATAACTGACGGAGAGACATTGAGATCCACAGCAACATGACAAGAAGTCCATCCAAGTGACAGCCCTTGCGAATTGAACCTTGTTAAGATGTCTTGTGGGATGTGCTGGATTACATACAACATGCTCAAATATATATATATAATTCCGTGTGGCTATTTCTAGCCAGGTGCAGCCCTTGTAAGGCAGACCCTCCGATGAGGGTGGGCGGCATCTGTCATGTATGGGTAACTGCATGTTATTGTGGTGGAGAATAGTGTTGTGTGTGGTGTGTGAGTTGCTGGGATGTCGGGGACAGCACAAACACCCAGTCCCCGAGCCACTGGAATTAACCAATGAAGGTTAAAATCAACAACCCGGTCGGGAATTGAACCCGGGATCTTCTGAACCGAAGGCCAGAACGCTGATCATTCAGCCAATGAGTTGGACACATGCTCATATGACTGCAGTAGTCTGTGTACCTCACAACGACACTCGGACGCACTGCTATTCACTTTGTTTTGAGGGGTCACCTGACAGTTTAATGCATGGCTACGCCTACAGATGGAGCATAACTTCGATATGACATACCCTGAGTAGCTAAGGTCTGAAGATATGCTGTACAACCATTGGAACCCCATCTATGAAATGAACGTTCACATACCAGGCATTACAAAACATGTTCCCCTAATTTTTTTGAACTGTGTATTTAAAATGATTTATTTTCAAGAGTAAGTTTAATGTAGAAATATTATCAACATAGTAAGTCCGGATAAATCGGATATCCAGATTAACTGGGTCTAGATGAGCAGAGTTTTACTGGATGAATATTTTAGAAGCAAAAATGTATTTTCATTATGAGTACATCTAAGGCTATGGATTATGTTTTTCTTGTTCCCATTGTCATACAGGAACTGTATTTACTGCAAAACTACTGGAGGTCGAGAAGAAAGGTGCTGTTAAGAAGTTTGTGACAGTGTTGAGCAAACGGATTGCTAAAACTGCTGTGCCATATTCCTGTCAAACTTGCGAGTGTACCGCTGATAATAATGGAATGAGCTACATGGAATGCTTCCCTTGTGAATATCCACAGCCAGCACACTACAATTATGTAAGTATCATTATTCTAATAATTGAGTTGTATAGTGGACTTAATGTTAACCCATTCCCTTTCAATGACAGATAAAATTGTAGTATGTATTTAAATTGGAAATTCAGTGCTTACCTATTGATTTATTTCAGTTGTGATTTTCTTGATAAATATTGTGTTCACAGGTAGTATTACTGTATGATTTTATTTTATTGAATATCCCAATGTCGGCCCCGCGATGTAGGGGTAGCATGCCTGCCTCTCACCCGGAGGCCCCAGATTTGATTCCCAGCCAGTTCAGAGATTTTTACATGGATCTCGGTGCTGATTCAAGGTCCAATCAGCCTGCGTGATTGCAGTTGAGGAGCTATCTGACGGTGAGATGGCAGCCCTGCTCTAGGAAGCCAAGAATAATGTCCAAGAGGATTTATCGTGCTGACCACATGACACCTCATAATCTGCAGGCCTTCAAGCTGAGCAGCAACTGCTTGGAAGAACATGGTCGTTTGGGACTCTTGTACCATGCTTTTCTTTTTAATATCCCAATAGTCTGAACCCTATTTAACATGAGTTTTTAGGGCTATAGTTTATGATCATTTAATTAATTATTGGTCCTTGACACAAAATTAGGAAGCTAGATTATTAAAGATGTGGTGAATGAGTGTGATGTGCCGTTTGTAGCAGCAGGATTTTCTTAACAGATGGTATAATGGCTTTGAGAGTTCTGCATTACAATTCTCTAGGTGACACTCAAGATCAAATTTTTTCCTTGCATCCGGGAGATAGTGGGTTCAAATCCCACTGTCGGCAGCCCTGAAGATGGTTTTCTGTGGTTTCCCATTTTCACACCAGGCAAATGCTGGGGCTGTACCTTAACCCAGGAATGCCTAGCGTTGCATCCTTTTACAATTAATAACTCGTGGGTGAGTGAGATCCACATATTCCTGGCATTGCATATTCGCAACGCTGGGTGGATCCGTTGTCAAATCACGTCCTCATGTACCAATTTGTTACTGAAGGGTTTGTTATTGACGTAACAACCCTTCGTTGCTATGCATGCACTTCAAACTCATATACCAGTTTTGTGATGCATATTATCTCGTCAAGAGGTTTTCCAGGGCAGATAAGAAAGTCGTCATGGTAGAACGCCCTGTACTATTAGGAATTTATAATACATGTATGGGAGGAACAGATCTCATGGACGAGAGCGTCAACAGATTCTGCATGGCAGTTAGGAGCAAAAAATGGTGGTGGGCAATTTTTTCCTGGATTTTAGACGTCAGCCTGCATAATGCTTGGTACCTCAGCAACATGTCACTGCCTAAAATGATGCAGCTTCAGTTCAAGCGGGAAGTGGCGCAATACTACGTCAAATCCTACGGCATGGAGCCCAGGGGAGCGGGGCGCCCATCGCTGTCGCGCACGGGGGAAGGTCGCGTACATGAAGTTGTACGGTACGACGGGCAACACCCCCTTGTGATGTATATCCCAGACAATAAATGAAGATGGTGTACATATGAGAAATGCTCTAGCATAATCCGTACAGGGTGTGTAAATTGTGACGTTGGGCTCTGCATAAGTTGCTTCATTCTGTTCCACATAAAGGGACATACAGATCACTGAGTCTTCAGAGAAATGATCACACCAGTAAACTGAAGAATTCTGAATACCCTGTCAGTTTTCAATACCATTTTCTAATAAATATATTTATTTTGATTACCATATGTACACTGACTGACAGAGCAAATGCAACACCAAGGAGGAGTGGTTCGAAAGGGATGAAAGTTGGGGAAAAAACAGAGACGGCACGGATGAATAATTGATGTTTATTTCAAACCGATATGCAGGTTACACAATGCGCACGGCATCGACTCAGTAGGATGTAGGACCACCGCGAGCGGCGATGCACGCAGAAACACGTCGAGGTACAGAGTCAATAAGAGTGCAGATGGTGTCCTGAGGGATGGTTCTCCATTCTCTGTCAACCATTTGCCACAGTTGGTCGTCCGTACGAGGCTGGGGCAGAGTTTGCAAACGGCGTCCAATGAGATCCCACACGTGTTCGATTGGTGAGAGATCCGGAGAGTACGCTGGCCACGGAAGCATCTGTACACCTCGTAGAGCCTGTTGGGAGATGCGAGCAGTGTGTGGGCGGGCATTATCCTGCTGAAACAGAGCATTGGGCAGCCCCTGAAGGTACGGGAGTGCCACCGGCCGCAGCACATGCTGCACGTAGCGGTGGGCATTTAACGTGCCTTGAATACGCACTAGAGGTGACGTGGAATCATACGCAATAGCACCCCAAACCATGATGCCGCATTGTCTAGCGGTAGGGCGCTCCACAGTTACTGCCGGATTTGACCTTTCTCCACGCCGACGCCACACTCGTCTGCGGTGACTATCACTGACAGAACAGAAGCGTGACTCATCGGAGAACACGACGTTCTGCCATTCCCTCATCCAAGTCGCTCTAGCCCGGCACCATGCCAGGCGTGCACGTCTATGCTGTGGAGTCAATGGTAGTCTTCTGAGCGGACACCGGGAGTGCAGGCCTCCTTCAACCAATCGACGGGAAATTGTTAGCCAGGGTGTCTTGCACGTGCTGAAGAATGGCGGTTGACGTGGCGTGCGGGGCTGCCACCGCTTGGCGGCGGATGCGCCGATCCTCGCGTGCTGACGTCACTCGGGCTGCGCCTGGACCCCTCGCACGTGCCACATGTCCCTGCGCCAACCATCTTCGCCACAGGCGCTGCACTGTGGACACATCCCTATGGGTATTGGCTGCGATTTGACGAAGCGACCAACCTGCCCTTCTCAGCCCGATCACCATACCCCTCGTAAAGTCGTCTGTCTGCTGGAAATGCCTCTGTTGATGGCGGCCTGGCATTCTTAGCTATACACGTGTCCTGTGGCACACGACAACACGTTCTACAATGACTGTCGGCTGAGAAATCACGGTACGAAGTGGGCCATTCGCCAACGCCGTGTCCCATTTATCGTTCGCTACGTGCGCAGCACAGCGGCGCATTTCACATCATGAGCATACCTCAGTGACGTCAGTCTACCCTGCAATTGGCATAAAGTTCTGACCACTCCTTCTTGGTGTTGCATTTGCTCTGTCAGTCAGTGTATATAACAGGTACTGTAAATAATGTTTTACTGTATATAAACTATTTTATTTTATCTCTTAGTAAATAATCAACTCAGCAATAACTTATATCTTCTTCTCCATGCTCACTGTCCCCTTATTTTCATTATTTCTCGAAGAAAACAACATATGTGTTGGTACCTTGCAGACTACTACTTAAGCGCCTAGCATTGCATATATGCAACACCCTATATTTCCGAAACTAAACACGTTTGCTTCAAAATAATGGATATTCCTTGAATAATACCCTATCCTAAGAATGTTTATTAAGAAAAATTGAACATTTCAAAAAATAAAAAATTCGGGCATTCAAGGGTTAATTAAGGCCATGGCCACTTTCAACTCCTAGGCCTTTCCTATCCCATCGTCGCCATAAGACCTATCTGTGTCGGTGCAACGTAAAGCCACTAGAAAAAAATTTTCCTTCCAGTCATTGGACAGTCCAATTTTCAAGAAGGTCCACATAAGTACAAATATTTATCCTCAATATTAATTTTAAAGCATTCACAATAGCACTTAAAATTTCCATGGCTGGAAAGAAACTGAGTGTGAATGAATTCGGGCACAAATGTTTTACACTGGAATCGGCTATATGTATAAAGACTCTTGTGAAGGACCCCTTTGTGCAGAATGTCCAGAGATTGTTCCACTTACTTACCAAATATGTTTTAATTTGAGCTTTTCACAGCTTGGGGGTGATTTGTTGTAGGTACTTGCTATATCGATTTGCGAGGATGTCTGCCTTTCCATTTCTGGCAAAAAAGGTGTCTCTTCCGATCCAGGAAAGACAGACATGGGGAAACTGCTGTGCTGTAGACCTTATAGTAGCAGCTACTGTGTTGACATAGTTCTTTTTGAGTTCAATGCAGCCTGCGAGTCACCTAGTATCTGAGTACTACTGTTGGCTCAGCTTAAATACTAAGCAACTGGATGACAACTTATACTGGGCTGTAAACACTCCGCCGTTGTTCTTGTATATAAAGAATGTGCATTCCACTGTATCAGATTTAGCTATATTAGGTTTGTGAGAGCCATTTATGTAAATGTATCAGTCATAGTTGATAGAGCAGCTATCGCAAACTTAGGTCTTGAAGATAGTAGGGTGACCGGATTCCAGGAAGTGACGGTTTTTCTTTATAGTGGTTTCGTGAATTGGTGCAAGAGATGCTCTGTTTTTCTTCATTAACATGAGTTCTGCTGTTCCAATGGCAGGTAGGAACACGGGCTGTATTTCAGCAATGACAAGTGCTGCTCATGTAGATATTGTGTATATTATTATTATTATTATTATTATTATTATTATTATTAAAGTATCGTAATCACCATGAGGAAGTATAGAGATAAATAATAATGTTATTGGTTTTATGACCCACTTACTACTTTTCTGGTTTTCGTAGAAAATGAGATGCCTGAATTTTGTCCCACAGTTGTTTTTACTTGCACGTAAATCTATTGCTGTCCACCTCCATAGCATAAGTAGTGTTATTAGCTGCTGTCCTCAGGGGCCTGGGTTAGATTCCTGGTACTGCCAGAAATTTAAGAATGGCAGGAGGGCTGGTATGTGATTGAAATGGTACATGCAGCTCATTTCCATTGGGGGTATGCCTGGAAAGAGCTGCATCATCTCGGGATGAGGATACAAGTTTAAGTCCGGCTCCATGGCTAAATGGTTAGCATGCTGGCCTTTGGTCCAGAGGGTCTTGGATTCGATTCTCGGCTGCGTTGAGGATTTTAACCTTCATTGGTTAATTCCAGTGGCTTGGGGCTGGGCGTCTGTGTTGTCCCCAACATCCCTGCAACTCACACACCACACACAACACTACCCTCCACCACACTAACATGCAGTTATCTACACGTGGCTGTTGCCGCCCACCCTCATTGGAGAGTCTGTCTTACAAGGGCTGCACTCAGCTAGAAATAGCCATATGAAATGGTATATTAATCTACTGCTGATATGAGGCTGGTGGAAGAAAGAATTTTGTAAATTTCTTCTTGATAATATGAGAGATAGTGTCGTGTGTGCATCTGATAACCTGTCCAGCAACAGTGGCAATTCTGTGATTTTATAAGACAAAAGAGACATGGTCACTTTTGGGATTTAAACAGGAAATCTCTTCCATTAGGATCCCCAGTCGATAGGAGTGGATCATAACATTTGGACTTCAGTTTAACGTAGGAATTTAAAATTCAAAGAAATAATCACATTCAATGGCACTTTTAGAAGTGAAATACTTGAATGTGAATCATATGTAGTCATACAAATCCATCCACAAGAGTCCAAAATATTGTTTGTTATCTCTCTCCAGCCATTTACAACTCCGTTAACTGAAGAAGAATATTAAATCCTTAGTGTTTGTCTTCATTTCAGACTGCAAACTGAGTTGAATCAGATCAAACATGTTCTTCAAAAAAAAAAATATTCTATTCACTGTAGTTAGATTGCAGTGCAAATTTTTGACTTCATTACTATTTTACATTGATAGTAAGCCATCAACATGAGGCAGACGTATTTGAGCGCATTCAAATACCACCGAACTTATCTGGAATTGAACCCACTAACTTGAGCTTTTGAATGCCAATGCTCTGCCATGTAGGCTACTCAGCCCATCATGTACTTCAGATTCCTTATAATACTGGAAGTCCCTAACAATGGCTCTCGCAAAATATGTAAGAGGTCCACTTGATTTAGCACGTTTATAGCTGAAACTAATAAATTATTTCAATATATGCACACGACCAAACCCTATTGCACTTCAAAAGTTATCTTCTTGACTGACAAGTGTTTAAAGCTGCACAATATCTCCACGAGGTGAATTCGTTTCTCGTGGACATGTTCCTGAACATTTTGTCTCTCCGTAACTTCTATAATGTTCTGCAATGTAAGAGTTTCAAAGTCATAAGAATTTCAGATATGTGAGAGTTTCAGATAGGCATGAGAGCAAAATGGTAAGAGCTTCTAATACGCAAAAGAAATTCAAAATGGTAAGAGTTTCAAATATGCAAGAGAACAAAATGGTAGGAGAGCAATGCTCGTCTACATGTTTTTTATTAATTACTGTTCTGGGAGGCATGTATTCTTGTCACATTTTCATTGATTCTTACGTTCACTTCCAAATATCATTGGTTCGGTCCTTGTCTTGGTAGATGTTTTGAGAATGATGGAGTTTATTTTCATCTGCACACACTCTGCCTTGTCACGTGATTTACAACTCGCTTGCAGTGAGCTTGTAGAAAAGAGAGAGCAATAAAACTCTAGCCTTGAGCGGACATATGTTCTCTCGTCCCTCACTAGGTCAAGGTTGAACCTTCAGCTGTTCACCTCTCACTGCACTGGCAGATGAAAGAATATATTATGATAGCAAAATGTCCCATTTTCTTTCTACACTAAATATGTACCAATTTAGAACTCCACATATCACCTTCACCATTTATACCATCACTTTACACATCCTGCTTATTTATCACTACACCTAATTTTCTTCAACCCACCCTGTGGTGTAGGTGTAGCAAGCCTGTCTCTTACTCAGAGGCCCCGGGTTCAATTCCAATATAAGTCAGGGACTTTTACCTCGATCTGAGGGCTGATTCAAGGTCCACTCAGCCAAACTGAAACCAGCTGAGGAGGTATCTGATTATGAGTTAGCAGCCCCAATCAAGAAGTTTTTTTTGCACAGACCACACGTCACCATGTAATCTGCAGGCCTTTGTGCGGAGCAGCAATTGCTTGGAAGGCCCATCAGGGTTTGTACTAAAGAAAATAGCCTATCAATACTGGAATTTTGACTTAGTACTGCAAAATGGAGTTAAGTAGTCTTCACAGTCTCTTCTTCTGTTCTTCATGTTTTCAAAGTTTTATATAGTCTTACCATTTTTATTTGCTTTCTCATTATATTGTACCCGTCTAAATTATACAAATAGAGTATAGCCGTTGTGTCAGGTCTCGAAAGTTAGGCTAATAAAACTAATAGGTCATAAGTTAGAAGTTGTGAGCCACTCAGGTAGTTCTCCAAAGTTAGGCTTATAAGAACAATGTATCACCATTAGCCCATTGCCCAGCTCCTTAAAATTAGTCTCATATAACCAATGTATAGTGGCCATCTTGCTTCGAGAGCCCTAGCACTAGGTAGTTCCGCAAGGCCGCCATTTTGCACATTAGCCCCAGGGGTAGAAGCCCACTTTTGTATTTCTTTAAAGACAAAAATGTAATGTTAGTACCCTTGCCATTATATGTTCGCTGCTGCTATGTAGATGCATAGGTGCAAGTTGGTCAAGATATGCCGCTAAAATCCTTAGAGATAATCCATTATCCCACAGTCTAAATATCCAAGTGCTCTCAAACTGTGATGGTTGTTGATAGCATACTCTTCTCTGTCATCAAGGCATGTTTGGCAGGGTGTCACCTGCCTCACTTCAGTGCAAGTGAACTAAAGTGGATCGAGCTTCCCCTCTAAAGAAGGTTTGTTTGTAGTGTCACTTATGCAGTATTGTATAAACAATCCAGTAGGCTTGAAATTGATATTGTCTATGCATCTAAATGGCACTATTCCTTATCATCAAAATTAACGAACTACCATTTCCTTACAAGTGTTGCAATTTCCATTTTGAGTCGTATAGGTTTAATGATTTCTTACTGAAAAATGGGATATGTGAAATGTGTGTAGACAGTTGTAATATTTTATTCCATTTTGTTGAAAGCATTTTATATTTTCTTCAATTAGTTTATTCTTTTACATTGCATGTATACCTTTATTTCTTTTATTAATCCTTTGATATTATAAATTTCTTTATTTTTGGATTTGTAGGACTTCAGTGAAGAAGAGGATTACATACCTACCAGCATATCACCAGAAGAATATGACTATGCAGAAGAAGAAGATGAGGCAGATTGATAATTGTTTCTGGTGTAGAGTGTTGCATGATAAGGACCAATATCCTGAAATAAATTAAATTTCCTACAGAAGTCAGCAAGATAAAGTTCCAACATTTCATTGCAATTTTTCATTGTGGTTCAAGACCTGACTCATACTGTATGTAATTTAAGTGTATTTTAAGTGAAGTTTCTTCTGTGAGCATCCTTGTGACATACTGAATTTCATTATTGAAATATCACAGAAGATTATTCAGTTTTACGTACTTATCTCATAATTACACTTTACGACAGACACATATCTCAGGAAACATCCAAGATAAAACTTGGTATACTGCCGATTATCGGTTCATGAATGTTTTCTTCATAATCATCATCATCATCATCGACACATCTTTGCCATCATTGTTATTGTCATTGTCGTGATCATTACAAATATCATTATGTTTGTTATTATTGCAGCTGTCACCAAATCAGTAACATAGGACACTGAAACTCGTAACAATGATGAACGAGTATGATGTGTTAGAAATTAGAATAGCATTTCTCCTTTATACTTAGTATAAGTACCGTAGAATAAGTTTTGATACCTGATACGATTACCCATTATATGCATTTACTGATAATATTAGTTACGATATATGAAATATTTAATTTGTAACTATGTTATCAGTGAATGTTGCTCAAATAGTGTACAGGTTGCCAATAATTAAGTTACAGTTATGTAACACCTATGAATCTAAGAGAAGGGACGAGCATATAGTGCAGAGATGAATGAGATGCTTTCTGTATTTGTATCATGAATGTTGGTAGTAACTTAAAGAATAATGAAATTACACTTCGTTTCCTTATTAGGAGTCAATGATATGTGGATTAATGCACAAATAATTATTTAGAATAATGTTAAATCATTCTCTCCCATTATCGAATATTATGTACCATGTACCTTATGTACCATAGCTACTGTAGATTTTTGTCCTTCATTTACTGGAATAGTTGAGGTCATAGTAACTGTTCTATACAGATGATGATTATCATCGATGTCTCTTAAGTTCTTGGAGTGCCTATAAATGTCTCCCTTTAGAATATGACAAACTTCCAATTTAAGAGTTGTAACATAACTTGCAATTATCTGAGCCCAGATAAAGAATACTCCAAATAACAATACTGATGAGATGTCTCACCTGATAGTATCTCCAACTTACAAATATTCTAGGAGTGCCAAAATTTACCAATAGATAATGTAGGGTTTATATCAGACATTGCACTTGCTACATTACTCATCAGCATACATAATAATTTTCAATATCCTAAAATAACAAAGGAAAGGATAGTTTGGATTAAATTAAAGGGAGCCACATCACTTCCTTATTTGTGTTAATAAACTCCACTTTTTTGCATTATATTAACTTAGGATTCAAATAAGACCCATTGTACCAAAGTTCAATAACTTTCATTCATAAAATTACTGGATTGTAATTTATGTATTTTAAGCTTTAAATCCACTGAAGATGACTCAAAATACAGGTTGAAACATGTATGATAATGTTAAAATGAAATTTTTATAGATGAAATATATTATAATGTATTGAATAGGAGGATTCAATTAGCCACACAAACTAACTCCACTTTGTCAAAATGGAGTAATATGTATTCAGTTTCTTTGCAGGTTCCTCTCCTGTTCACATTATAAATGAGCTGTGTTTGTAAAATTGCATCATTTATAAAGCAACCAAATGCCTTTAATGCCAGTTGGAGTATTAAATATAAACTATTTACATAACAATATGTCTATTGGTAAAACATAAATAAATAAATTAGAATTTACATGGACTAAAATTTTCCAAATATAAGTGACAGTTAACCTGTTGTATATAACAGGTGACTAAGAACTTAAAATAATTGTTTTGTTATTGTATTTCAGAAGAAATTGGAAAGTGAAATCTGTAAAACAGTTGTATACATCAGAGTAAACAAGAAATTCTTCAACCATGCATCATATTTTCATTCATTTGCTGAATAAAACTTTATAAGATCCTCAAACTTAGTGGTGTATGTACTGATTCATAAATAATTAAAATAATTTGAAATCATATTCTTCCTATTGTCCACATTCATATTACATGTACTTCATGTACCATGTCTACCTTAGATTTATGTCGTTTCCATATACTAAATTATTTATAATGTAAATATAAATTTGTGTTCTCACCCCAAGGTGGTGCAGCTCTTTTCAGACACACCCTCAATGGATGTGAACTGCATGTACACTTTTAACAACATACCAGCTCTCCTGCCAATCTTAAATTAATGGCAACACCAGGAATCGAACCCAGGCTTCATAGGACAGCAGCTAATAGCTGGTCTCTGGTCTCTATCTTGTATTGCAGTTTAGAGAATCCAATTCTCTCTGTGATTTCTATGTTTCTGATTTTATCCCTTCGTGTCATCCCAGTTATTCCTCTAAGGAATTTCATCTTGGCTATGTGAATTCTGCTTTCATTATGTTCTGTTGTCCATGTGCTTGCCGTGTATATCCAAATTGAGTATACAATTTTCTTTCATTAAAGTGCAGCGAAATCCACACTGGAAAGCAAACTAAAAGGCTCATTACACATTGCTGCAATAGCTTAGTTAATGAGAGACTAACAGGGACTATCATTATATCATAGAGTTTCTTACTGACTTGGGTAACTGTGCTATTATTATATGCGTGGTGCAACATTGCATGATCGGGAAGTAATTTGCTGAACACCGTATACCCAGCATATGTACGTAACTTAGGTTGTCTTCCGGTGATGCGGAAAATCCATTCAGAAGCATCAAAGGATTAAACTAAACAGAAAAATTGAATGTGATTGGACAAGAAATGTCTTAGGTTTGTAACCTATTTGTTGATTGGTACTCAGCCTCCGTGTTATATGCCTTGTGTCAGGAGCTCATGCCTGAAGTGACGCATACCATGAGGTGAGTTACTGCTTGAAGCTCATGGTGGAAGGACATGTCCTTGGTAGCTGTGGTTGTGACTTTGGGGGTAAGATTTTTTTTTTTTTTTTTTAATTAAAGTTTTAACTTGAATTATTTTTCTTTCTGTACTATTTCCAGGACATTTCTTGTTCGTAGAACTTTTGAGTAATATGTAAATTTTTGGGAGTAGTTTGTTTCCAAGCTATTATTTTCTCTATAAATACTCAATTTGGAACTCTATCCTCTTCCATTCTCATCATGTGTCCATACCATTCCAACTTACTGGTGTCTATTTTGTATTGCTGTTTAGAGAATCTGTGATTTCAATGTTTCTGATTTTATCCCTTTGTGTCTTCCCAATTATTCCTCTAAGGAATTTCAACTCGGCTATGTGGATTCTGCTTTCATCATGTTTTGTTGTCCATGTGCCTGCTGTGTATGTCCAAATCGAGTACAGAATTTTCTTGCATTTCTCTAGGACATCCTGGTTTCACACAATACCTCTCACACATTGGTAAAATCTGTTTGCATGTTGGATTCTCTTTCCAATTTCTTCATTTATTTTCCCATCGTGTGCAAGTATACTCTCCAAATATTTGAAACTTTTCACAACTTCTAATTGTCTTCCATTTAATTCAGTATTCCCTCTTCCTTCTCTTTTACCTCTCATCATCACTTTTGTCCTACACGTCTCCACACATACTTTCATTTCATATTCCTCTGTCTCCCGATTCCATACATTAACTTGCTCTTCTACTTCCATTTCTTCTTCTCCCAATATTACTATGTCATCTGCAAAGAGTAAGGCCTTTGTCTCTTTGCTTTCCATTTTTTGTTGTTAACTCTTGTGGATTTCATCCATGACTGTGATGAAGAGTAGAAGGGATAATAACCAGATTGTTTGTCCTATCTTAGTCCCCACACTATTTACACACTTTTAATACATGGCTTTGATCATTTGTACTTCTGCTCTGCCTACCTTCCTTTTTATCAATGCATCCCAGACCAGTTGCCGTGGTACACTGCCATATGCCTTCTTAGTATCTCTAAATGTCATGACTAAATCCTTCCCCACTGAGCTCGATAGGTGCAGTCGCTTAAGTGCAGCCATTATCCAGTATTCGGGAGATAGTAGGTTTGAACTCCACTGTCAGCAGCCCTGAATGTGGTTTTCTGTGCTTTCCTTAATTAAGGCCACGGCCGCTTCCTTCCCACTCCTAGACCTTTCCTCTCCCATCGTCGTCATTACACCTATCTGTGTCGGTGCGACGTAAAGCAACTAGGAAAAAAAAGAAATCCTTCCTGAACTCCCATTTTTCTCCATCAAGTTCCTTAATGCAAAAATTAGATCAAATATTGATCTATCTCTTCTAAACCCATATTGTTCTTCCTCCATTTCCTTTTCTACTTTCATCCTACCTTCCTTTTTATCATTGCATCCCAGACCAGTTGCCATGGTACACTGCCGTACACCTTCTTAGTATCTCTAAATGTCATCACTAAATCCTTCCCCACCGAGCTCGATAGCTGCAGTCGCTTAAGTGGGTGATTCCCCTATAGTTGCTAAATTTCTTCATATCACTCTTCTTGAATTCTGGGATTATCAGACCCTTCCTCCAATCTTCTGGTACTTCGTTTTTCTTCTGTATCACTTGAAATAATCTATATATCCAATGTAACCCTACTGGTCCTGCTGCTTTTATCATCTCCGTAGCTACCTCACCCACACTTTATTCTTTGCCACTTTTCATCTTCTTTATAACTCCTTCTATTTCCAACATTTTGGTTTTCTTCCACCATTTCTTCTTCATGTTCCTCATATTCCTCCAGTTCTTTGAATTTGATATTAAGTAATTTAGCAAAATACTCCTCCCACCACTGGAGAATATCCTCTCTTTGTGTGAAAATTTGTCCCATATCTGTCCTTGCAAATTTTGTATATTCTCGCAAGGTTCTGGTGAAGTTTTCCGAGCACTTCTGTTTCTTTCCTTGTACAATCTTCTGACATGCTTTTTTTTCTTCAGAATACTTCTGCCTACTCTCTGTATTTCTGCCTCCTACCCAGCTCCTCCATGCTTTTTGTTTTTCTTTCACTGCATCCTGTACTTTGTTATTCCAGCAGGGTGTTTTCTTTTCCTTCTTTATACCTAATACTCTACCACATCTATCTTCTGCACATTTCACTGTATGGGTGGGGTGCATATACGTGGATAAAATCTTGCACTCCACTCTCCAAGACAGGTCTGATTTTCATGATTCTGTCATTTACTTGGTAGATATTCTCTGTGTACTGTACCAGGTCTTCTCTCGCAATAAAACCTCTCCTTCAGGAATTTGTTTTTTCAGTTCTTCTTGGAACTTTTCTTGTGCTCCCTTTTCCTCTAATTTCCATACCTTTACTTTTCTTTCTCGTAACTCTTTTAATTTCACTATTTTACCAAGTCTTTACACTTTGACTACCGGGAAGTAGCCAGGGCATTTAAACCTCCAGCCCAGCCATTTTTAAAAGCCATTGCCTGCCAGTCCGGCCTTCTGCACTGTGGAACAAAAATATTTACTGCTCTTATATTACGATTTGAAATAATATGAAAATTAGAACATACCTGGGGAAAGAATTCTAATTTAATTTTAAGGTATGATATCTAGTGTCACATGCTCTAGGGTGCAGAGGGATGCAACACTTCCTGCAGTACCACCTTGTGTCACATACTTTTTTCTTCTTGAGACAAACTCTACATCTTCTTGTCAGGTAAGGGTCAGTTTTCAGTGGTGGAAACTTGAGCAGAACATGTTCATACACTTTCCCATCCAGACGTGATGGGGATCTTTAGCTGGTGCTCTTCATGGCAGGAGTCTGGTGAATGGAATGCGGTGGGGTAGATGCTAGTGACGACGTGTCCGAGAGAGCTGGAGAGGCTGTTCTGACTTTGGTCAGGGCTGAGAGTGGTACAGTGGCAGGAGGATGAAATTCCTTATGAAATTTCTTTTGTTAAAAAGGATTATGATCTTCAAGATAGTATGTAGAAACTGTCTGTATGAACTGTAGATAAGTAATTTTTGTCTGGGTATTGGACTTCTGGAAGAGATGGGAAGAATTGAAGAGGGTGCATTGTAGTAAATAGAAAATAACCTTTTTCAGCCATTTACAACTTTTTCTCATGAAGGATATAGAGCAAGATATTGGTCAGCTGTGTCTGTTCCATGCATGTACTGATTATAATCTGCAATGGATACTGGCTTCATTGTTTTTCTGCTGAACTTTGAAGTCACTTAAACCATTTCAGCAGAATGCATGAATGAAATCATTGTGATTATTTTCTTGTCCATCCATGAGACAAGACTATATACCCCCATCACATTTGAATGTCATTTACCCTCTTTTCAAGGATTTTTGTTGATTGTTAAGGTCCTTTGGTACTCCCCTGTTTTGCCTGATTGTCCCACATATGGTAGTATTCTGTTCACGTAGGGTTTTTGCAAGAGCAACACTGTTGTAATAATTACCCATGTAAACAGAATACCCTAGGCCTAAATATGGACTGAGAAGTTTGAGAACAGTACTATTTAAGGCCATTCCACTTGCATCACAAATAAGCAGTTTGCAAATATACCCAGTTTTTTATTTACACACCATCCTAACCATAATGCCATACTTAGTTATTTTTAAATGGATTGTAAACTCGAAAACGTAACCAGCCTCTCAAAGCAAGCATGCCCTCATCCAAAGCTATCTTTCGGTCGGGACTGTAAACCACTGAAAACTGATCCGAAAGTTTTTCTAATATTGGTCTGATTTTATAGAGCCTGTCTGCACTGTTTACATAGTTAACTGCTGGAAATTCTAAGTTCCCGTGGAGGGAATTACATATTTTTCCACCAATAGAGCATATCAAAATCAGATCAAAAATTAGATGTAGTGGGTAGGGTCTGACACATCCCACTCTGAAGAGTCTAGTGTCAGACCTAAGACGAAATGCTGGTTAATAGAGCAAACGCCAAAAAGCCATACATCTAATTTTTGATCTAATTAACTGCTGTCGCTAAAATCTGTTAGGGTGTTGTAGGATAAAAATAGAATACGACTAAGTAGTGTTGTAGTGTAGTAGTATATTAAATACCTTATTGTCGTGTGATTTTTTAGTACTATCCTAGACAATATTTCTTTTTGTTCATTTTATTCTTTTCACAAAACAACCTATTTTATTTTTCCTTTTCATTTCATTTTTTTCCGTAAAGAATGGCTAAAGAGTGCAAGTGTAGGAACTGTGGATATGGCGAGGCATTGAGGGGTATGAGGGAGGAGTTGGAGAGTTTGAGGGAGATAGAAGACAGGAAGGAAGGTAGGCCTCCCTCAAACAATGTACAGATTACAGCAGGTGTAAAAGAGGGATGGGAAGGAAAGGGGGGAAATGTAGAAGACAGGTGGTCTAATGTTCTCAGGGGAAAGAGATTGCAGGCTAAGGGCTCTATTCAGGATCAGAATTCAGGACAGGTGTCTGTGAGAAATTGGTACGAGCCACTCCAGGTAGAGCAACAGAGGGAAGATGAGGAACAGGGAACTGTTGCTGAGATGTGTGGAAGTAGGAGGAAGGGAAAAGGCAGAAAAGGGAAATGTAGAGTAGAGGATCGGAAAAGACAGGTGGAACAGGGACATGGGAGGGAGAAAAGGAAGGAGGAAGTAGCTTCTGCAGCAGTGAGAAAAGATAGGGCTGATCGGGAGCGGAGGGGATCAAATGACGTGAGTGGAGTTGAGGCACTAGTCATGCGGGATTCCATCGTTAGACACGTATGGAAAGTGTGTGGTGGAGAGGGAACCAGGGTAGAGTGTTATCCAGGAATTAGGTTGAGGCAGATGCTGACAAAAGTAGAAGAGAAGGAGGAGGGGAAGGAGAAGTTGGTAGTGTTTCATGTTGGTACCAACAACGTAAGGCAAGCTAATATAAGTACCAACATTGTTGGGAATGTGTGGGATCTGGTAAATGCAGCATGGGTGAAGTTTAAGAGAGCGGAGATAGTTATCAGTGGAATACTGTGTAGGAGGGATACTTACTGTCGGGTGATTGGGGATTTAAATGAGACTATGGAGTGGGTATGTGGGAAACTGGGAGTGAAATTTCTAGACCCTAATGGGTTGGTAGGAGATAGGGATCAGCGCTCAGATGGCCTTCACTTAAACTGCTGTGGTACATATAAGTTAGGAAATTTGTTTAGAAGGGTAATAGGGAGGTACATTCAGGGAAACGGGGTTGTCTAGGGAGCAGTGATGAGGGTACAGAGATCTGGAAGTCAAGTAGGGACGACATAAAAACGTTAGTGTTGATCTGTAGAAGTATTGTAAAGAAAGGAATAGAATTAAGTAATTTAATAGATATATATTTACCATATATTATAATAGGGGTTGAATCATGGCTGAGAAATGATATAATAGATGCAGAAATTTTCTCACGGAACTGGAGTGTGTGGAAAATTCTAAGTTCCCATCGAGGGAATTAGATATTTTTCACCAATAGAGCTTGTCAAAAACAGATCAGATATAAGGCTTTCCAGGTGTTTGCTCTATTAACCAGCGTTTCATCTTAGGTCTGACACTAGACTCATCAGAGTGGGATGTGTCAGACCCTACTCACTGACGCTGGGGTGTATACAGGTGAACTTATCAGAAGCCCATTGCAAGTCACATGTGACTCATACAACACTAAAATGTGGTATGGGACAAAAATATTACATTTTATTCCTACGCTGCTACACTGATAACTTTGCATAATAGCATGCCAGTGAGTCACATAGGGTATTTATGATATTATATGGCATAGATGTATGTTTAACAGATACCTTGTACCATGAAACACTGGTGACTCGTCACACATGGCAGTAATACAGCTTTTATTATTTGCTAAACAAGTTACAAGGCCTCGCATTTTTACCGTTGAACTGTGGTGGACAGTAAGAGCTATACGTTGTAAATAGAGTGTTATCGTGCTGTAGCAGTCATTATAAGCTGGTGGAAATCTGTTGTGATTGCATGAATATCTTTGTTAGCATGTGAAGCAACTACAGTATTTATAAGTGGGCATCCTTTCTATGCAGTATCATGGTAAGAACATTACTTACAAATTTTATTATCTTATTGTCAACTATAAGCAAAAAAGGCTAAGGAATGTTCATGCATACATGCCTAGTTTCAAATGAATCATACATTAGCAGACTGCCAGAGAGTGTTCCACCTCATACTCTTCATAACCACCCAGGAGTTTGCATTTAGAAAAACCATTAAAAGGGTTGGATATTGAGGATCTTCTAGAATATGAAGATATTGAATGTAGTGATATTGAAGATCCCAATCTTGTATTATGAAGTTCATCACCTTCACCAGCATCCTTTGGAACTGACACAGAGGTAAATGATGGTGACAATGAACAAACTATTTTTATTTTTATTTATTTCATTTCAATATAGGCACCTGAGCCAAGGCTCTTCTTGGTGCAATACAAATAAATGACAATGGCAGCTATATTCACAATCTGATTACAAAATAAAATACAGTAAGTATATAATTTAACATTGTGTAAGAGATAAGATAGGACAAAGCTTCCTAACCATAATTACCATACTACTTCAGGTATTTAGTTAAATTACTTTTGAAGATAGATAAAGTTGGTAACATTTTTATATTTTTTGGAAGCAAGTTATACATAGTTATAGAAAAATGCCAAAGAGAGTTTTGACCATAACTAGTGGAATGAATCTGATTGTAGTGAATATTATAAATAATTCTTGTTTCATAATTATGAATCTGTGAATTGGTAATTACTGATGTGTTTGAGCGGACTAATTTGTTTTGAATTTTATAGATCATAATTATAGAAGCCTTTATGCGGAGGTTTGGAAGTGATAATATATTACAATATTTATACAGATCTTTAGTCGGTGTCAGAATGGGCAGTTTGAAAATTATTTTTAGTGCTCTCTTCCTAAGGACCTCTACCTTTCCAAATAATTCTTTATTACAGCATGCCCAGACATGTATCATATAAGAGATGTGGCTTTCAATAAGAGCATAGTAAATACCCTTCAACAACCCACGAGAAAACTTATATCGCAATCTACTGAGGATACCAATCACAGGGATAATTTTATTACAGATAGTCTCCACGTGATTACTCCACAACAGATTTTCATCTATAATCAGTCCTAAGAATTTAGTACTGTGCACTTTCATTACTCTTTGATTGAAGAAAAGCAGATTTTTATCCAAATTTAATACATATAAAGGTTTGTGAAAATTTATGTAGTTTGTTTTTGTTAGATTGATAGTTAATCGGTTGAAATTAAGCCATGTTTCAAGTAATCGAATATCCTGCTGCATATTTTGTTCAAGCTCATGATTGCTAGAGCCTGTATAAACTAGGAAAATCACACTGCAGTTGGGGTGGTATAACCCAGAATGATTGACGTGTCACTGTTTTTCCTGAGGAAGCAAAAGTTTAGTTGTGGTTAGAAGAGGGAAAGCCCACTGGTAAATACTCTCACTTCCTGGATGACAGAATACTGTAAATAATAGTTCAGGAAACAAACAGGTATTCCATAAAATTTAAACAAAATCATAATGAGAAAAGGAAGTCCAGAAGTTTGAAATGGAAGGAAACTAATATAGAAGAAATGAGGTCATCTTGTTCCTCATCCCAGTATCAACTCTTACTATCCAAGAACAACTTACATGATGTTTGATTTACAAGATGGGTAATACCACTGGATCTCTTCCTTCTTCTCTTGAGATTCTGGCACTTTGAAGACAATGAAGCTAACCATCAGCCAGGTGATTGCCTATACTGAATGCAAACTTTCCTTTATAAATTTAACCAAAATTTTGAAAATGCCTTGACAATTGGGAAAGAAATGGTAACAGAAGAAGTAGAAGGGCAAAGTATGTTCTAAAATAATGGCTGCTTTTGGTGGGAAATTTGAATTTTTGCTGAGTCAGCATTTTCTTGGTGCAGACAAGGCCACTGACCCCTAATCAATGACATCATCATGAAATTAAACCTTACCTACGTGGGCTACCCTAACCTCACCTAGGTGAGTTTATGATGTCGTGATGACATCTTAACCTAATCTTGCAACCACAGACGCTAAGCTAACCTCACATGGTCGGGTTAGCAACCGAGAAATCTCTCTCCCAGGTGCTACATCCCAGCCCCGACCAAAAATATTGCCGGCTTCCTTGGGAGAAGTAGGAAGCCAGGCAGTGGCCACTTTCTGTGCAGAAGTGGTGGAGAGTGCACTACTGCTACTACTAAAAATAATAATGAAGTTTTCATTCCCCACCCTGGCGGGGGGTAAGTGGGCCACCTAGAAGGGAATGCCTCCCCTCTATGCAGGAGAAGAAGACTGGTTGAGTGGAAGTGAAGGATCATCATCTGTTTATTAAAATGCACCCTCTTGAATTCTGTCCGTCTCTTCCAGAAGTCCAATACCCAGACAGAACTCACCTATCTACAGTTCATAAGCTGCGTTTACACTAGAAAAACTCCCTCGCGAAAGTCGCTCGGGCGAAACTCACTTGCTTCAAGTGAAATTTTGCACTACCCAAAACAGAGCGCAATTCAGAGTGAAAAATAGCACGAGTGCGGCGAGCCACCTTCGACAAGCCTGACAGCTTCAGTTCTGGTTTTGCAGTCAATATGGAAACTTGTTTTATCGCTCTAGCCGCTGCAGCTGTGCATTACCTCTATGAGTTAATTTGTTTATCATCTTTTTTTCATTGTTGTTTCATTGTTCTTCATTGTTAGACACCTACATGGGACTGCACTACAATCTTTCCTCATCATATATTAGATTAGCGTCATAAAAGTGTCTTAAAAATGTCAGTTTTTGTAAGTGATTTAAGTGTTGCGTTTTTCGTGCCTCTCAGTGTAAGTTCTTCACAGTGACCCAAGAATGCTTCAAAATAGGTACCGGTAGGTTCAAAAAAGTAATGAAATTACACAATTTTGCAGTATAAACCAATAGTAATTGCTTACCTGATTTAGTGACTTTGCTGTTATTTTCGTTCGATCTTTCGCTTCGACATGATCCCAGTAGCGCTTTCATCTTTCCTTTCACTATAGAAATAAGAAAGTTTAGTTGAGAACTGATTTCCTTCCACGCATCTTCTCTTTTATTGCGATTGAAATAGTTTTTGTTTTTCGGATTCCGCATAAAATCTCGATTTTTTGTAGAGCTCAATGAGCTGCAAGCACTGCTCCTGATTCATCCCTCGCACAATAATGGGGACCACGTTTACACTGAGCGAAATTTGATGAGCGAAACAGTTTGATGCGCGGACAAAAACCGACTGAGCTCCGGCTCGCAGCAAGGGCCCTCACTCCGCAATTACTCAGCAGTGAAAGAGCGTCTACACTAGGCTCTATTCCCTCGTGAAATTATTTCATGAGGGAATTGCTCTTAGTATAAACGCAGCTATTCAGACAGTTTGCAGATACTATCTTGAAGGTCATAATCCTCTGCCACTGTCCCCGTCTCAGCCCCGTCCCAAGTCAGAACAGCCTCTCCAGCTCTCTCCGACACATCATCACTAGCATTCACCCCATTGCATTATATTTACCCATGAAGAGCACCAGCTAAAGATCCCCCATCACGTCTGGATGGAAAAATGAATGAACATATTCTGCTCACATTCCCACCACTGAAAACTGACCCTTACTCGACAAGAAGATGTAGAGTTTGTCTCAAGAAGAAAAAAGTATGTGACACAAGGTGGTACTACAGGAAGTGTGACGTCCCTCTGCACCCTGGAGCATGTGACACCAGACATCACACCTTAAAATCATACTAGAATCCCTTCCCCAGGTATGTTCAAATTTTCACATTATTTCAAAGTGTGATATAAGAGTAGTAAATATTTTTGTTCCACAGTGCAGAAGGCAGGACTAGCAGGCAAGGACTTTCAAAAATGGCTGGGCTGGAGGTTTAAATGCCCTGGCTACTTCGTGGTAGTCAAAGTGTTAAGGCCACAGCCGTTTCCTTTTAATCTTTCTATCCGCCTGACTTGTGTTTAGCATAGCAGGTAAGACCGCTCGGGTGAAGTACTTGTCCTTTTCCCAGTTGTATCCACCGACATGAAGTCTTACGCTCTAGAACGATGTCCCTAAGGCAGTAGAAGTGGCATCCCTTGCTGGATTTCAAAGAATCTCAGTGACTATAAGTTTGATCCTTTAGCCAGGCTAGGGGAATTTTTTGTGTCTTCTGCAAGGTAAAGAGTAGAACCCAATAAGAAGGGCATCATGCTGTAAAACATAATGAACTCAACATTATGATACAAATTGTAAAGTATAACAGAAAAAGAACACGTTAGGAAGGGCATCCTGTTGTAAAACAAACAATGCACGTCACCCCCACAATCTGCATGCCTTTAGTCAGAGCAGCAGATACTTAATGTGGTACAAGGGCTGGAATAGGGTCTACTCAACCTTGAGAGGTCAACTGAGTACAGGGGGAGAGGGTTTGATTCCCTTTTCAGCACTCTTATATGTGGTTTCATTGGTTTTATACTTCTTTTCTAGGCAAATTATGGGATAGTACGTAACTTCAGGCCACAGTCGCTTTCTTTTTATCTTCCTATCTCCCTAACAAGGCCTATCTTCAGTATAACAGGTAAGACCACTTGGGCAATGTGCTAGTGTCTTTCCCATTTGTATTCTCCTCCAACCTGAAGTCTTACACCTTTACACCTCAGGACACTGCTTTTAAGGTAGTTAAGGTGGGATCTCATGCTGGGTTTGAGAGAATCTCAGTACCCATAGGTTTAATTCTCTAGTCAGGCTAGGGGAATTTTACTTTGATCAGTGAGTTAGTTTGATGTCACAAAGTTAAGCTGCTTATGCCAAAATGTCTTCTATAATACACATGTATTGATAAAAATCGTCAGCCTGCATATAGTTACATGTCTGTGGTAGATACGAAGCTGCACTTTCTCTTTCTTCGCAAGCACAAAGGTATGCGTGGATGCACTGATAGCTCGTAATTTGATCGGCGAACAGAAACGGGTAGACAAACTACAACTGTTGCTTAGCTGTAACTTCGTCAGTGAAAGAGAATGATTTTTACCTCCGCTATTTTTTTTAAGTTAGTGTAATTATTTGCTACACATGAATGCCTGAGTTAAATTCCCAGCTCTGCAATAAAAGCTGGAACAGGGTAGACTGCAAGTTAAATTCCCAGCTTACCATGATCTGAGGGCTAGTTTGATGACTGCCTCAGCCTACGTATAAGTTTGATTCCCACCTCTACAACAAAAGCTGAAAAGGGTAGACCTTAAGATCGATTCCCAGCTAGGCAAGGCATGTAATTATTTGCTACACATGAATGCCTGAGTTCAATTCCCAGTTCTACAATAAAAGCTAGAAGGGTAGAATGCAAGTTCGATTCCCAGCCTACCATGATCTGAGGGCTAGTTTGATGACTGCTCAGCCTACGTATGAGTTCGATTCCCACCTCTACAACAAAAGTTGGAAAAGAGTAGACTGCAAGTTCGATTCCACGCTAGGCAAGGAGTGTAATTATTTGCTACATGTGAATGTCTGAGTTTGATTCCCAGCTCTACAACAAAAGTTGGAACATGGCAGACTGCAAGTTCGATTCCCAACTCTGCAACAAAAGCTGGAAAAAAGTAGACTGAAAGTTTGATTCCCAGCTCTGCAACAAAAGTTAGAACAGGGTGGACTGCAAGTTTGATTGCCAGCTTATGATGATCTGAAGGCTAGTTTGATGTCTGCTCGGCCTATGTATGAGTTTGATTCTCAACTCTACAACAAAAGCTGGAACAGGGTAGACTGTATTTTCAATTCCCAGCTTACTGTGATATGAGGGCTAATTTAATGACTGCTCAGTCTTTCTGATTACAGTTATTATTATTACTATCATCATCATCATCATCATCATCATCATCATCATCATCATTATTATCATCGTATGGCATTTACAAGCGTAATATATAAAAATATACAATGAACATATAAATTAAAATATAGAAGTAATTAAACTAGAATGTCCAGCTTCAACAACCAGTCCACTGCACTTGGTGTCAATTCATGCAGAGCCCGTAAACTGTCCTTAAATGCTGACAGTGGACAGCTCTCAACAACATGAAGCAATGTCTACTTCTCAGCACCACACTCACACGCAGCACTTTCACGATATCCTCATACTTTCATCATATAACGGCACCTGCCATGGCCTATTCTGGAACGGTTGAGTTTTGACCACTCATGTCGAGGAAGATCAAAACCTGGCACTTTCTTTGTTGGGTCTTTAATCAGAAAGGCATTGGTGGGTGGACATTGTTCCCATCACTGTCTCCATTCTGCTGTTACACTGAATTTTTCAAAGGAGTGTAGATTAGTCCAAAGTGGATTCTAGGATTTTAACCTCATCACAGGTGGATCTTGTAAGGCATTGAACAAGAGTGAGTTCCTGTGTGCAAAGGTCTTCTTGCTGCTTTTCTTCTCATATCTGTAGGAGCAATGTTTGCTAAAACAGGCACCCACTGAGTAGGAGTGGACCTCACTGTACCAGTAACAACTCTCGCGGTTTCATTGAGCTGTACGTCAATCTTGCTCGAATGTACGCTGTTTTCCCACACAGGAGCACAGTACTCACCTGCCGAGTATGCTAGGGAAAGTGAAGCAGTGCAAAGAGTGTTTGCATCTGCACCCACTACTTTATGCAGCAGATTTACTCCTGTACTCAGCTTCATTGACACATTCAAGCAATGCTGTTTGAATGACAAGGGTCGATTCAGTGTGACACCCAGATATTTTGGGAAGAAGAAGAACATAACTACATGACAGTCTAGTGGATGATTGGTAGGCTACACAAATTTTATTTGTGTGTAATATCAGGTAAAGAAGATAGATGACTACTGTTCCGTTAAAAAACAAATGTAGCTTCCGATTAGCTGCCATGTTATGCAAGTGGAATGCTGTTACTTCCATTTTACTAGGATTTGGCTGGAGTCTCCATTTGTGAAAATAGTCACATATGGTAGCTAGATCCTCTATAAGTACATCCTCACAGTGTGCCAAATCCGTACTCTGAGTAATTAAAGCTAGATCGTCTGCAAACTGTATCTTCTTTGAAGTTGTTCTTGGCAGGTCATGGATGTAAAGATTGAATAGAATGGGAGATAATACTGACCCTTGAGGTAAACCATTATTTAGAGATCTCCACCTGTTTCTTTCACCATTCAGAAATACAGCAAGTCGAAGGTTGGATAACAAGTCGTTTAGTAAGCATGCTAGATTCTGACAAGGGATGACTTGAACAAACTTGAGCAACAGTCCCTCTCTCCAGACCATGTCATAGGCTGATGTAAGGTCGACAAAAGCTGCAGCAGTCTTCAGTCTTTTCTAGAATCCTGCTTCAGTCTCTGTTGTCAGTGTTAACACCTGATTACAACAACTATGATTCTTTCTGAAACCCCCTTGTTTAACTGGGATGACTCTTTCTATTGCTTCCTGGATATATGGTTAAGTATCATTCTTTTGAGCATCTTGTAGAGTACAGTTAATAAGCTATTTAACCAAGAGATAGCAGCTCCAGTAAATAAAGCTGTAAATAATGGATAAGAGGATTTATTGAGCTGACCGCACGTTACCTGGTAATCTGCAGGCATTTAGGCAGTGTAGTGGATGGTTGGTAGGCTATACAAATTTTATTTGTGTGTAATATCAGGTAAAGGAGATAGATGACTACTATCTTTACTGATTGAGCTACTCAGCCAAGCTGTTAAAAAGACTTAAGTTCACTTTGTACACACCCTTCATCATTTCTTTTCTGGGAGTGGCTTATCAGTGTGTGAAAGGATGAAGCCAGCATATGCAGTACAACAGCAGCCGCAACAAGGTAGTCCTGCAAAACCATGAGTATGTATAGATCTATTCAATTTTAATAAACAAACAGTAATGATATTTGTAAAGGTTATTTACTTCTTTTACAATAGACTTAATGGTGTGCCAACACAAGTACATGTTATGTCAATGATAAGATTAAAAGGCACAGGAATTAAAAAAGCAGTTGCATGCTTAATTAAGGATCAGTCTCAGCATTCAACTTATATGAAAATGGAAAACCACAGGAAACTATTTTTACAGGTGCAAACAGCAGTGTTAGAACCTACTATCTCTTAAATGCTACTACATAACTACATGACAATAACCGTATGGTCGACTCGCTCAGTCAAGGTTTTATACATTATACAAAAATGTCTTTGAGTAAAGACAATTTGTGTAACCCAACATCTGGTGTGTGTATGCATACAGAAGAGAAGATGACAAAAGGTAAACATTGCACGATACGGTCATATATCAGCATGTGATCCATAGTCAACCTTCTCATTTGTAAGCAGCTTTCCTTCACAAGCAGATATATCAAATCAAATCAAAATCTCTTTATTTGCAAATGAGGTGTCTACCTCGGTGGCAAATGGTACATTAAATTCATTATTGTCAAGCACTAAATTTTAAATTACCAAGAGAAGAATTTTTTCTTTCTAGAATACAATAATATACAATTTATATTAACAATTTTTTTCTATTAAAGAAACAGATCAACCTTAATAAATTTATATTCTTTACAAAATTCTACTTATAATATCTCCTATACTTACAACCATAGTCAACTGATATACAGTATATGGAATTACTTCAAATGATACTATACAACTGGTATAAGATTAAACTTTACATTGCATTTCCATTTACTTTTTTTTTTTTTTTTTTTTTTTTTTTACCCACTATGGAACCTAAGTAGCATAATGACCGGCTGCGTCTTAACCAGAGCCCCTTTTGCCACCACTTTTCAGAGTTCCTGAAGGGCCTTCACAGCTACCGTAGCGGTCCCAGGGCCCTCGAAGTCCCCACTGTACTTCACCCCTACAGGCAGTCCCCTACTTTGGCTGTCCAAACTCCTTAGACCAGGGGATGGAATTAATTTATTCACACACATTTTTTTTATTTACAATAACCTGCACTGGTCGAATGCCCTCTAACACTTCAATTTTTTTCTCTATTGCTGTTTATTCTCTTCTTGAATATCTGTACAGATTTTGGAAAAGGATCAAACACTACCCCTGGTAAACTGTTCCACTCCTTCACACCCTTCCCAATGAATGAAAATTTACCCCAATTGCTTCTGCTAAAATTCCTTCTAATTTGATATTTGTGGTCAGTCCTGCCGATATAATTATTTTCCAACTGAAGCCTGTCACGGATATCTCCCCATGCTTCTTCTCTTGTATAGGCTCTATATAATCCTATAAGTCTAGTTTTCTCCCTTCTCTTACTTAAAGTTTCCCACCCAAGTTGCTTTAACATTTCTGATACACTACTCTTTCTCCTGAAATCCCCTGTTACAAATCTTGCTGCTTTCCTCTGCACACTATCTATTTCTTTTATTAGGTATTCTTGGTGAGGATCCCAAACACTGTTTGCATATTCCAATAATGGACGAACCATACTCAAGTAACTTTTTTCTCTTAATTCCTTGTTGCATCCTTTAAGTAGCCTCATTATGACACGTAACGATCTGTATGCTTTCCCAACAATGTCATCAACATGACCCTTCCAGTGCAAATTACTTTCAAATCTCACACCTAAGTATTTGCACTTGCCATCGTTTGGGATAACTACCTCATCCAAAGTATATTCAAATTCAGTTTTAAGCTCCTGTTTGTAAAAGTTGTAACAGTTGATTTGCCTCCATTAACCTTCATATTATTTTCTTCAACCCATTGTTGGATACTTTCAAGGTCCCTTTGTAATTCTGAACAATCCTCAATGTTGTTTATTTCCCTATAAACAATTATGTAATCTGCATACAATCTCATTTTTGATGTTATATTGTTCCCTAAATCATTTGCGTATATTAAGAAAAGTAACGGACCGATTATACTACCCTGTGCAATTCCCTTCCAAACTTTCTCTGCCTGAGATACATTATTTCCTACTTTGACTTTCTGAACCCTTGAATTTAAAAATGTTTTTATCCAACGTGTAACCCTTACGTCCAATCCTATTCCCTCCAATTTCTTTAATAATATTCCATGTTCCACTCTATCAAAGGCTTTGGAAAGATCTATGGCTATGCAATCTAACTGACCTCCTGAATCCAATTGATCTGATATGTCCTGCTGAAATCCCACCAGTTGTGCCTCACAAGAAAATTTCTTTCTAAATCCATACTGGCTCCTCATGAACCAATTGTTATCATCACATATCCCTCTGATGTACTTCGATATTAAACTCTCCAGTATTTTACAAACTATACTGGTCAGGCTGATTGGTCGGTAGTTCTCTGGTTTCCTTTTATCAGCCTTTCCTTTATAAATTGGTATTATTATAGATTCCTTCCATTCCTTTGGTATTGCACTATTATTTATGACATAGTCAAAGAGAAATTTTAAATAAGGCACCATGTACCACCCGTTGTCTTTAATACCTCCCCAGTAATTTGATCACTTCCTGCTGCTTTTCCTTGCTGAAGCAGTTGGATTTCTCTGAAAATACCTTCATTTGTAAATGAGAAGCATCTTGTTTCCCTCTGTGTCTCTCCCTCTCTATATTCCGTTTTGGTTTCCAACTCTTGACAATCATCTGCTGAATCTCTGAATTCCCTACTAAATAGGTTTGCTTTCTCAGTATCTGTTAAATAGTGTTCACCCCCTTCTCTCACCAATGTAGGAATTTGGATTCCTTTTCTTTTTTGATTCCTGATATATGAATACAGCTTTTTCCATTTCCCTTTGTGGTCATTACCCTCTTGAAGTATGCCATTCATATAATTCTGTTTTGCTTCCTTTTTCACTCTATTCAGTTCCCTCATTAGCTGTTTTCTAGTTTCTCTACTCTCCCTACCCTCTTTGATTTTCTTGTTTACTATTCTACATTTTCTTTTTAATTTTCTTATTTCCCTTGTATAATAAACAGGGTCTGAGGTCATTTTACCCTTCTTAATAGGTACAAATCTCTTCTCTCCTTCCCAAATGATTCCTTTAAATTTAGCCCAAAGTGCATCCACGTTACTCCCTTCACTTATCCAACAACTGAATTGTGTTTAAAGGTAAGTCCCAAATTCATCAACTTTAGTTTTTCTGTACAATTTCTTGTCTTGTGTAACCCTCTTATTAAGCCTTTTTGGTACGAGTCCTACATCCATTATTACAACCTTATGGTTTCCTATTCCTTCAATTACCTCAGTTTTATCAACAATTTCCCATGGTTTAACCAAGAATACATCTAGTAAGTTATTGAGACGAGTCGGTTCTTGTACTACTTGTGTAAATCCTCCCTCCCAAATTAACTTATTTGCCAGTTTCTGTTCATGGTCTTCACTTGCAGCTCCATTCCATTCAACTTCAGGCAAATTTAGATCTCCCCCAATTATTACCATATCATTATTATTGTTTTTATGAGTATAATCTATTATTTTCTCAAAGATTTCCATGTGTCTTTCCTCTCTTCCAGGCCTGTATGTTCCTATAATTCCCACCTCCTTCATATTATCACAAACTAATTTTATCCCTAATATTTCATCCCTTTCATCGGTAAACCATTCATGTGAACAGTAAGTTTCCTTCACCAGAATAAACACCACCCCTCTCTTTTTATCTCCTTGTCTCTACGATAGACTGTGTACCCTTCTGGAAATCCTTCTCTATTACCCACCCTTTCTTTCAACCACGATTCCACTCCTATCACCACATCAGTCTCATAAGATTCCATCAATGTACCGAATTTTAATATATGTTATGTAAATTTATTTATTTATTTATTTATTTATTTATTTATTTATTTATTTATTTATTTATTTATTTATTTATTTATTTATTTATTTATTTATTTATTTATTTATTTATTTATTTATTTATTTGAAAAAGTAAATATACTATGAAATAATATTGTATATTTTATATGTTTTTCTATTTTTTTTTTACAGATAATCATCAGAGATTAAGTATACACAACAAATAGATTCATGTGCTGAGCAGTCTCTACTTCAAATCTTTTGACTTGATTCTCTTGGTATGCTTGTAAATGGTCTTTCAAGCAATGATTTGAAATTCATTCATGATTATTTCCCAGATCCTGAGAAATTTAAACTTTGTAGTAGGAAAACTATTTTGCCATATGACTATATGCAAAACTTTAAAATGCTAGAAGAAACCCAATTACCTCCTCAGTCTGCATTTTCAAGTGATATAAATTAAAGCAGTACACTGTCATTAAGTACCTCATCAAATGACAACCATACTATATACATTTCAGATGAGGACTACATGTGGTCACATTCAATATAAAATCTTTAGTGAATATGCTGATTTGTATTTAAAAGACACACTTATACTTTGCTATTGTTTGAAAAGGTTCATAAAATGTGTTTGAGTATTTTTAGATTAAATCCTTGCTATTACTATACTAGCCCTGGTCTTTCATGGAATGCAATGTTAAAGTATACAAGTGTTGAACTTGATCTTCTTACAGATATAGACATGTTTTTGATTTTTAGAATGCCGGGCTGAGTGGCTCAGATGGTTGAGGGACTGGCCTTCTGACCACAACTTGGCAATTTCGATCCTGGCTCAGTCCGGTGGTATTTCAAGGTGCTCAAATACGTCAGCCTCGTGTCGGTAGACTGGCACGTAAAAGAACCCCCGCGGGACTAAATTCCGGCACGTCGGCGTCTCCGAAGACCTTAAAATAGTAGTTACTGGGATGTAAAGCAAATAACATTATTATTATTATTGATTATTAGAATGCGGAATTTGTGGTGGACTTGTTTCAATAGGTAACAGATATGCAATTGCAAATAATCCATACCTTGAACAATACGATTCACAAAAAGAACATTCTTATCTTATCAACTATGATGTTAACAAATTGTATTGGTATGTAATGTTACAGCCTTTACAATATAAACATTTTGTTTGGTTGACAGAAATTGAACATTCTGATATTTATCTTGCTGCTAAGGATCATAATTGACGATTTGTTTTAGAAGTTAATCAGTTTATCATTCTGAAGTACCTAATGCACATTTTGACTTCACTTTTTGCGTTTTTAAAAATGATTCCATCTGATGATACATCAAAGCATGTTAAACTGTTGGCTACACTATATCCTAAAAAGCAAATATGTTATTAACATTCAGTGCATTCATCGTATTATTGCGTTTAAGCAGCAAGCATGGCTTAAGCCGTATATGGATTTAAATACAGAGTATCGTCAATGTGCTACGACAACATTTTTTAAATTCATGAATTACTGCCTCCATGGGAAAAGTATGGAAAATGATCGCAAACATCACAACATTCATTTAATTAATCAATGGGACAAATGGTACGGTGCATGCAAGTACATCTCAAAACCTATAATGTCATTGACCTTGACTTTATTGCGGTTGAAATGAACAAACAGAGACAGGGTATGCAAAGCTGATATATTTACAAATGGTCATTCTAGATTACTGATTTTTATTATGGTTTTGCGAAGCAGCAGTTTAACAATCTCTCAGTTTTGTACATGGACACAGATAGTTTTATTTACCGTATCCTGAATACACGTGTGTGATGTAATGCGTAACCATTCTGAATAATAATGTACAATGGGTGATTATTTAGTCCGCCCGGTCAATATATTATTAATATTTGAATTATTTATACGTACATGCTTCGGGAGCCTTAACTCCCTTCATCAGCGTATTTACATCAAAATCAATCTTATCCAAATCTCTAGATACAACATCATATCATATTAACATTAAGCATTGTCCTGTATAATGTCAGCTCTAGACCAACATATGTACACTTTGCTTTATATATTAACCCATTCCAGTGTGGGCCTTAATATCCCTAACAAAAGTTCTGCACTGGGCATTTTTAAGGATATTTAAAACATTATATCTCTGTACCTGTAGGAGATATTTGCATGATTCTTTTTACTTTGTGCTTATTTGAGCATCTAGTTTTGAAAAACACTGTTTGTATTATGTCAACTATCACTTGATATTTTAAAATTGTTTATATATTAAACCATGTTTTGCGAATGGTAATTAAGCAGGTACAGTTTTCTGAAATACTGTTATATATACCCTATTTTGCTAACAAAATATGTGTATTGCAATTACAAAACAACAACAATAATGAGTACGATATAAAAATAATAATGCTTCAATAATAATAGTAATAATTACAATAATGAAAATGGGAGCTCTTACAAAATTTTATTTTAATTGATAAATTTTGTCAAAAGTTACTCAAATATAAAAAACATTGTTCCGAGAAAGAGAAAATACAGTCATCTAAACAGACAACTTTACTAATATGTAGACAATCTTACGTATTCACGCAAATTTGAAATACGCGGGAACGTGCACTAGGCTGTAAAACGAACTCCAATCATAATAAAATGTAAGAAATTGTTTCAAATTCATATGTCAATAATATGTTCATTTGCGCATAAACTTATAATATATGATAAAATATTGAAAATATCACTTTCGTCAAGCACATGTTTGCTGCGAGAAGCCATGTCTTAGAGCTCACTGAGTGACAACATCTAAGGATGCATGTTGATCGAAAATATTTTAAATTCTCTGACTTAGACATATAATACTACCATCTGCTTAAATTCTCTCATAACTAATACAAGAAGAAACACGATGTAACCACCAGAATGCGTGCATAGCTTGTTCTCGATTTTTAGTGAATTGTCAGACCTTACTACGGGCTATGCCCGCAGCGCAGCCTGAGGGTAATTTCAGCCGCTGCGAGCTATGCTCGCAGTTAGACTGGAAAGTGTTAATGTCTGTTGTAAACCAACACTTAAGACATGGAACATATTTAAAAATGCTCTGGAACAGTTCATTCATTCCTCCTATCCTTTACACTCTTACAATGTGTATCATCACCCTGGATGGATCCATTAGCTGAGTCAGATACTGATAAAATGTTACTTGTCACTGCTTGTATTGTTGCTGCCACTAGAAATTTACCATCTTATCATCTAATTTTGACATCTTACTGAAGTTAAGACCCTTTATAGGATACACTGATTTATTACAAAGTTGTATAAATATTAAAATGTAGCCATGTATGTGCCATCAGGGCAGATGATGTTGTGCTCAACTGTTGCAGGACCGGACTCTTTAAAACAGAGCGAAACAAACCTCCTGTTATGTTTCCTGCAAATGCTCCTTTAGTACTATAAAAAAAGAAAAAGCTATGTTACATTACTTTTATAATTATAAATTATTAGGACATACATAAATAGTTAAAGCAGAGGAAGCATATCTGCTCGCCGGCCAGCCACTAACAGAATGTATACTACCCATGTAACCTGACAATTTAAGAGGAGGGGAAGGAGAGGGGGAGGGTTGGGGTGAGCAGTGGGCCGGAGTTGACCAAGTGAGGTCAGTAGGATAGATGAAAGTGATGAGCCTAGCATACCTAAGTAGAAGTAATGCCAGGACTCAACTACGGGTCCCAAGGGTCGCCAACCAACGCTCCGAAGTTAAGAGCCCCTGGGGCCTTTTTTAGTCACCTCCTATGACATGCAGGAGACACCATGGGTGTATCCTACTTCACCCACCCAAAGGGGGTATCTGGATGAAGAAAACTGATGATGATGATGAAACAGGTTACACAGAAACGGTTTACAGGGAACTTAATACCGCACCAGTGACCACACATTATACAGAAATGGTTTACAGGGAACTTATTCTTGTGCCAGTGGCCATACATTACATAGAAACTGTTTAGAACTTAATCCTGCACCAGTGACCCCACGTTATATAGAAATGGTTTACAGGGAGCTTAATCTCATGCCAGTGACCACACGTTACACAGAAGTGTTTTACCGGGCACTTAAATCCTGTGCCAGTCACTACATGTTATAAAAAAGGAAGTTCATTCTAAGGTCCAGTTAGCTAGAAAATTGACCTCTTCACTTTAGTTCTGATCAAATTCCTGTCAAACAGATGAACAAGTCTTGTCACCAAGGAATCCTTATGATCCAGGCAAGAAAGCTAACCATCATCTGCACCTCTAATATCTCTGAGATCTTCCTCATTAAATCCTGCACTTCTATTTTATGGTTGATGCTTTCCCACATTTTCTGAAATTCTTTCTTGCAGATCATGAAAACATTGATGCACTCCTTTTTTGGGTAAGTGAGATAAGTCAAAATAACTACTGTTTCTATATTGATAACTTAATTTGGGCTCTCTTATTGTGAAGTTGCACAGCCCAGAATACAGTGACTTCCAGAACAGCACAAAAACAAGATTTTCAGCATTTTTTTTTTTAAACCATTCATTGAATTTTCCTGGTATGAAACAAGGTTATGCATATATATATTAGTTAGCCTACACAAAATATCAGTATAATAAACTAAATAGTTTCAGAGATAGGCCTATATAAAAATAATTGATTTTCTCAGAATTAAGGTTGGTGGACTTGTTCTGTTCTGGAAGTCATGGCTTCATTATTTTCCTTTGCATTTCATTTGAAACATTTTAAAATACGAGCTGTTTTTACAACAGCAGGAAGTTTGTTGTATGTTTGAATTGCTGAAAATTTACAACAATTCTTCCCATATTTTAAAGAGTGGATGTGGTACTAGGCCAAACCATCTGTATGTCTAGTTTGATACCTGTGGTTGTCTGAATTAATAAGTGATGTTGTGAAATATTATGTTTCTTTTTATTTTATACATTAGTATGACAGAATTAAGCTCTGTAATTATGCTGAGAGGTAGAATTTTGGTTTGAATGTACAGGTTTTTTACTGGGGTGTTAGATAAATATGTTCCTTATTACCCTGTTTTGTATCACCCTTAGTTCATTCAGGGAAGACTTATACAATGTGACCAAATTACACTTAGGTACTGTACTAGTGAATAATAAATTTGTACGAGAGTTTTAGGATTAAATACCTAAGTATTTTTAGTAACCCAGCAACTGGGGCGGTTTTCCCAATTATGTATTCTAGTTATGTACGAGGACGGTTTGAAAAGTTCTCGGAATCACCACTAGATGTCAGTGATAGAGCAACGAGGTTCCCGTGCAATAATCACACATCCTTTGTGAGTGAACACGTGGCGCGTCAGTGCTCTAGCTGCAGGAGTGTGGTAGTGATGTTTCTTTGTTGTTGTTCCCGTGTAGTGATTTGTGACAATGGAAAAAACTGAGATTCGAGCAGTGATTAAATACTTTGTAAAGAAAGGTATGAAAGCAAAGGAAATTCATGCCGACTTTCAGAACACACTGGGGGGGACTCTATTCCTTCATTTTCAACTGTTGCCAAGTGGACCAGCGAGTTTAAATTTGGTCGGGAGAGCTTGGATGGTGATCTGCGTAGTGTACGGCCAAAAAGTGTTACGACCCCAGAATTTATCGCAAAAGTGAATAAAATAGTCATGGAGGATCGTCGACTGAAAGTGCGGGAGATTGCTGAAGCTGTAGGGATGTCTTCTGAATGGGTATATTATATTTTAACCGAAGAATTGGGTATGAAAATATTATCCGCAAGATGGGTGCTGCCGCTCTTGACATTGGACAATAAACGCACCAGATGGGAAATGTCCGAACAAAGTCTGGCCCGTTTTCATTGCAACCAACAAGACTTATTGCGCCGGTTTGTGACTACAGATGAAACTTGGGTCCACTACTATACCCCAGAGACAAAACAGCAGTCAAAGCAGTGGAAACATGCTGATTCACCACTACCAAAGAAAGCAAAGGCAGTGCGTTCGGCCGGAAAGGTCATGGCCTTAGTTTTCTGGGATGCAAAAGGCATTCTCCTGATAGATTATCTTCCTACTGGCCAAACAATTATGGGGTAATACTATGCAAACCTCCTAGACCAACTACAGGAAAAGATACACGAAACAAGGCCTGGTTTGACAAGGAAAAAGGTCATCTTTCATCAGGACAACGCTCCGCCGCACACAAGTGTTATTGCCATGGCAAAACTTCATGAACTGGGGTATGAATTGTTGCCACATCCACCTTATTCACCTGATTTAGCACCATCAGACTTTCATCAATTCTCCAAGCTGAAAATTTTCTTCGGTGGACGGAGATTTTCTACAAGGGAAGAACTGACAGCCGAATTGGAGAGGTATTTTGCAGGCCTGGAGGAATCTCATTTCCGAGATGGGATCAAGGCATTGGAACATCGCTGGACCAAATGCATTAGTCTACAGGGAGACTATGTTGAAAAATAAAAGCAGTTCCACTGAGGTAAGATACTTAATTCTAGTACATTCCAAGAACTTTTCAAAGCACCTACATATAGATCCCTCTCCTTTTAAGAACACAGTTATATTAATGTGTACCTCAAAATAAAGGCATGAAATGTTTAAAATTAAATTACGCAAGTGAAGGAGAGAGAGAGTATAACTAGCTCAGGTGGTAGTGTGCTGGTCTCCTGAGCTCAGGTTGGCAGGTTCGATCCCAGCGCAGTCCAGGGGTATTTGAGGTGCTCAAATACGCCAGCCTCATGTCTGTAGATTTACAGGTACATAAAAGAAATCTTGCAGGATGAAATTACAACCCCTCGGAGTATGTGAAAACCATAGAAGTAGTTACAGGGACGTTAAACCAATAACATTATTATTCTCAATTCTCAGCTTTAAAAGCTGACCTAATTTCTGTTGAAGTAGCTTCGCATATTACTGCTCCTATATGCTTTCTGGACAAGCTTGAAGATATAACCAGCCTGCAAGCTGAAAATGTGCTCAGTAATCTATTTTACTGCTTATTGAAGAGAGAAGAAAACAATCACGCAAAGAAATGAAAGACATTAAGTAATTTCCGGAACTTTTGAAAATCACACTGCAAAGGTTTATTAATTAAATTGCATCAGTCAAGACATATCCCTCTTTTCAAGAATACGGTTATAGTGACGTGTGTATCAGAATAAAGGCAGAAATATTTAACATTAAATTCAGTGAGGGTGAGAAGGTGTGTTTCTTTTCTTAATTTCTCATTCAGTTTGAAGACCGACTTAATTATTAATATCTTGATTTATTTAATCTTTACTTTTATCATGTACCTGGGTAAGGGAATCGCCATTAAAGATGCTCACAGTGAGGTTAGTTTGTTATGGTTATATCTAGTGATTTTCATATACAACTAGTGATGTTGGCAGCAGTGATGAACCATTAACAAAAGAGAATAGGGCGGTGATATTTGCTTTTTATTATCTAGCCTTACGTGCCAGAGTACTATAATGTACTATACAAGAGTGTATACACTATGACTATACCATACTACCATCCTACAAGAACACACATGCTAAATACTTTAAATGACCTACCTGTTCCAGTTTTTTATTCCCAGCATGGCAGTGGCTGCATGGTTTGAGTCAGCAAGGGAAGTAGCTGTCAGCTTGGATTCTGGAGATAGTGCCCTGAAGATGGTTTTCCATGGTGTCCTATAGTCACACTATCTTAATGAAGACCATTAAATTCCTCCCCGCTCCTGGTCTCTTCTTATTCTATTGTCGCCATATGAGCTATCTCTTGTTGGGCAATGTAAACTGAATTGTAAAAACTCTCTTGGGTTTCATTCCTGCAGACATCACATTAGTCTTTGAAACACCAATTATCATACCATATACACTGCACCTATTTTCAAGTTTCAATATTTAGACTGCAGGCTTTCTGCTCCGCCGTTAAGACCAAGTCTTCGGCATAGGCTAAATTTCCACTTAACTGTATCCCTTCCTGCCACTTTATACCTTTCAGTAGATGATCTCTTTAAATTACCTATGAACAACAAGGGTGAAAGATTAGCACCTTATCTAACCCCTGTAAGGACCTCGAACCAAGAACTCATTGTACAATCAATTCTCACTGCAACCCAATTGTCAACATAAATGCCTTTGATTACTTTTAATAATTCATTAATTAATCCCATTATCCCCCAGTACTGCCAAAAATTTTTCCTTGGCACTGTTGTCATATGTCTCCTCTAGATCTACAAAACAAACATAACTGCTAATTCCCCTCGTAGCATATTTAAATTATCTGGCACAGTCTGAAAATCTGTGGTCTGAAACCACAATAGTTGTCATCCAACTTACTCTCAAGCACTGATCGTACCCTCCCTTCCAAAATGCCATTGAACACTGACCAATGTAATGCATCGATAGTTGCTGCAATCCTTCCTGTTCTCTTGCTCAGGTGCAATTACTGCTTCCATCCAGTCAGAAGCAGTAGCATAGCCAGGACCGGCCGATGGGGAGGGGGTTTATAGCAACAAAATCATGGCAGAACACACTGAAGGTGCATGCATGACTTGTCATTACAAGGGCCCTGATATAAGTGAATTACAGATCTTTTGGTTCTACAAATGTCTCTGAATGTTAATTTAGTTTATTGTATATTGCCAGTTTCTATTTATTTTCTTTTTATAAATATTCAGTGGGGGGGTTCTAACCCCCCAGTAACCACCCCGTGGCTATGCCTGTGAATCAGAAGGTACCTTACTAACATTCCATGCTAATCTTATTACTCTGTGCAGCCATTTCAGCCCTGCCTTCCCAATATAGTTCACCATTTTGGGTCTAATTGTACTTATTTCTGCTGCTATATGACAATGGTGTCTGTTTACGAACCTTTCCACTTCTAGTGTAATTTCACCAACATCATTGTCTCCTTCCCATAAGCTTGGTTGTTCACCACGTCAACAGAAAGATTTCTAAAACGTCCAGAAGATTTTCAAAATATTCCTTCCGCCTGTCAATTGATACCCTAGGATCTGCTACGAGTTCATCTGATTTACCCAAAACACTACTCATTTCCTATTCCCGTCCATTACTAAGATACTTTATTACTGTCCAGATATGTTTCGCTGCCGCTAGACCAAGCCTTTCCAGGTTATTACCAAAATCTTACGAAGACTTCTTTTCTGGATTCAACAGTTATTTATTTTACTTGGTTTATTTCAACTATGTACCGTTCCCTGTGTGTCTAGGTCCTGGTTGGGAGCCATTTCAGATATGCATTATTTCTAAAGTTTAAAAATTTAGAAGTTTAGAAGTTTCATGTTTGCACCAAGATGTTCATTTTTTCCCATCCTTACATACAGCTGTTTGTAGGCATTCTGTAGCAGTTTCTACTACAGCATCCCTGTATGCCACCTTTCTCCATTCATATCCTGAACCTACTTACTGCCTATTCTTCAAACTTTTCACAAATCATATTCATGAACTTCTAATTTCCTCATCCTGGAGATTTTCTATGCTTATTCTTCTGCAGACATATTTCACTTTCTCTACCCTAGGCCTAAACTACAGAGAAGATAGTATCATAGTATCATCAAAAAATCCCCAGAATACCCACACATTCCTAACAGATTTCCTGAATTCAAGGTCAGTTATGATATAGTCTACCCTCCCATGTGCAGCTTGAAGTATGTATTCGTAACTGCTAATTCCAAATTCTCACAGATATCCAGTAAACACTACCCCACATTTATCAATCATCTTCTCATATCCTTCAGTTTTATGTTTAACACTTGTACTGAAATTTCCCATTAGCACTATCCTATCCTTGCTATTGAACCTCATTACGATATCACTCAGTGCTTCATAAAACTTGCCAACTTCATCTTCATTTGCACACCCACATGGTGAATACACCTGAGGCAATTCTCGTTCTAATTCCTCCAACTACTAAATCTACAGATATCATTTGCTCATTTGCATGCCTGGCAGAAACTATGTTTCATGCAATAGTACTCCTGATGAACAGTCCTACCCCATATTCTGCCCTTCCATTTTTAACACCTGTTAAGGACACTTTATAATTTCCTATCTCTTCTTCGTTATCTTCAATTACCCACATATCATTAACTCATAATGCATCCTCTTTGTTCACTCTACAGTTCTACATCCTTCTGTAAGCCCCATTGATACTGATAGTTCCCCATCAAATTCCACTTCATTTGCCAAGTTTTTTCCAAGGAGTCTCTCGCATGGCAAATGGAAATGGGGCTCTGTTACTCGCATAGGTCCAAGGATTGTTTTAAAAGTTCTGAGCATGCTCGTAAAAGAGTTCTGTGAATCAGGGTGATACTTTACTTACCGATAGTCCCAGTAAGAATCTCTTCTCTAACTGGTTAGGGACCACAGTGGATGTATAGACCTAGTTGCCTGAGCTTAAGGAGGGCCATGACTCATAATGTGTTTGAGATACCCACTCCTGTTCCATGGCAACTGGTATCCTGACTCTCAGGACCACATACTAGGCCACTCAGTCATTGCCCATGGTTCAAACTAGGACATGACTACAATAACCCACATCACTAACTGTAAATTCTGAAAAATTTCATTTCCAGGTGACTTTCTGGTATATGCTTAACTCCTTTGACTACCAATTTGATTTGCTGCACCATAACACTGAATACTTATTTAAAATGAAGGCTTTAATACACAATGCCCCATGCGACAAAGAACGTGACATAAATCATACAATTTACTACATAAATCATTGAAATCTTGTGAACGTCTTTAAAAATGTTTAAATGTTTCAGTAGTTGACATTGGTGTGGTAACTGTTGAAACAAGAAGAAAGATGTAAAGGTACTTCACATTTCTTGCATTCCCAGGTTGTTTTGCTGCATTTTCCTTGTGAAGTACAAACTTTGCAAGCCTTAGCTGGATGAAGCTTCTTTACTGTGGGAGGAATATATCTTAGAAAATGTGCCCATGCCTTTGTCTGCAGTCTAGCTGGACAATTGCCATTCAAAACCCTTTCTCTTCCTTTATAATTGGGCAGTGTTACAGACTGAAGAATCTGATCTGCTGGGTCCAAGCAAAACTCTGTGAACATCAGTGCTTTTTTGTTCAATATCTTGGAGTGGATGACACACGTGTTTAGTAGAGCGATATCAAACATGCAGAAGAAAATCTTTTTGTAGCCTTTCATGAATTTCCTCATAATCAGAAAGCAGGCAAGTAGTTGATCCTGCCTGTCCACCCCTCCCATTCCCTTGTTATATTCAAGGACCTTTTTCTATTTCTTGACAGTTTCTCCTTCTGCTACTTTATTCTTGCTATTTCCTCTCTTCCTCCTTCTTTTCCCTGTGTCTACAGTTTCAACACTTGCATGCTTTGAAGATAACATGTAAACATCCTTGCGTTCATGCCATTTTATAGCTAGTAAACCGTGACTTGACCTTCTGTCTGCTTCAACTTCCTTCGGTTGGTTCTTCACTAAATCCTTGGGCATCATCTTCCTGTTTTTTCTTACAGTTCCTACAGTATTCGTGTTCTTATCACAAAGTTTCACAAACACCATAGGTGATGAATACCAATTATCTAAGAACAGGGTATATCCCTTGTCCAAGATAGGCTCTGCGAACTCCAGGACTACACTTGCAGATGGAGCCATCCCACTTCCCACAACTAAATCATTGCCAGTATAAACTGTACACAATAACCTGAATTTGATTCACATAATTTATAAAACTTTGTCCCATATCTGGCACACTTGGAAGGATTGAACTGAACATATGATAAACGTCCTCTGAATTTCATGAAAGACTCATCAATTGCTACATTTTCCTGTGGCACGTAAATGGATTGGAATCGGCTGTTCAAGTATTCCACAACAGTTCTAACTTTTCTTAGTTTATCACTAGTATCTCTTACAGTATTGTCTCAAAAGTGAAGAAATCTGAAAACAAAGCGAGCAAACGCATTGTTTTGCTAAATAAACGAGTTTCAAAAATATCCATATTCGACCAGTACATTTTTACACAGGAGTTTTTCCTTGCAACATAATAATACATAGTGCAAAATAAGCCTTCAGTTCGTCATTGCATGTGTCGAACCACTTATCACCATAAAGTCTCTTTTCATAATCTAGGTTTTCTAAGCACTGTTTAGCGTATCTTTTCATTTCTGTTGTAATCATAGTCCAGAATTCATTCGTCAGAACACACGCTAGAATATTTAGTGGTGAAGATCTCTTGCCAAGATTACAAGTAATTACCACACTGAGAAATGATATGTTACTAAATTTACAAATACTTGGTACATTGTCTTCATCCTTCCACTTCCACTCACTTTCAACTTATCATGTTCGAGGATCAATATTGCGTCTTTGCGATGTGGAAGACTGAGCTAAATCTAACTCTTTGTCGGGGTCTATATCACTTTCTGACATAGATTCATTACTTTTGTGAACAATAAACTCTTCATCATCACCTTCAGATTTACATGACACTTCACTGTCGCCACTTTTGCATAAATAGTTACTTATATCAAGCTGAGTCAAATGTTTGTTGCTGCACATGGCCATCTTGGCATGGAACTACTGTAGTGGAAGACATTCCACCTTATTTTCAAAGATTTCAGCAATCTAAATGCTTAGATCTGGATATTCTTTTCGTGGGAAGTCTAAGAAGGTTTACAAAATAGCATGCAATTGCCATCTATGAGTGACATGCTGAGCTATGAGCTCACACTAGTGGAAAATTTCATCACGGCTGAGAGACGTGCTTAGGCTGTTTGCTCTCGGTGGAGGCCCACGTCTGCGAAACGATGTTAGTCGCCATGTGGTTAAAGTCGCACTAACTAAAAGAGGTATTGAGCAATGACAGGAATGGCCACAAAATAAATTGATGAGTTACGCATATAAGCAATAGGGAAGTGATACAAGTGGCTAAATGTTGAATGGTACAGCCCTCACCGTTGGCAAGTCAGCAGTGGATTGGGGAGCAAAAACCAGGGAGTTAGGGAAGTCCATGAGCATCTGGCCACAAAAATTTTGCAGGGCCTTTTGGTGGAAACAGGCAGCATGTAGTCTTATCATAGTACATTGGTTATGTCATCAAAGTAGACACTTTCCTTAGTGCTGTACCTTGGGGAATCACAGAATAGTCTTCAGTTTGTACCCCTATATGAACTTTAAGCAAGGTCATGTACAGAGAAGACACCATTTTCTAATGCTAAATCTTAATCTAAGGTCTAAGGGTGACGATGCATGCAAATAACAAAAGAAATGTAAATTTTGCTATTCAGATATTTATTTATCAATATTTAACATTTGTAACATAGATAAAATAGATCAACTATAATCTTCACTAATAGTTTTTAAGAACAGTCTTTCATAAATAGTGGATTACTCAGGAAAAAAGAACACCTAATAAAATTTTGTCCCCTTATTTGAGTCCACTAATTTGTAGAATTTGTACTTAGTTTTCAGAAAGGCACCTAATTTCAGGTAATTAAAATGCCCCCATTCAGCCTTGGAGCTACAATGTTATAACATGTTAAAAATATATTTTGCCCAGATAGGCATAATAAACTGCTCGAACACCTAGGGCAGCACACAATTTGAAACATTAAAGCAAAGGTAACAAAATGAGAAGAAATTTATCAGTTTTGTTTAACAATTCTGTCTTGTTAATTACAAGGAGTTTCTAGGTGCTGCACACTTAATTACCTATGAGATTCAAAAATGAAACTAGCTGCAAAAACAAGGTAATTGATCTGCAATTAACAACAAAATGTATTTAGTTAAAAGTTTACCAAATTACACAACAAGCATTACAGAAAGAAGTCAACAGTTCATATACATGCATGCTATGAGACATTCCAAAAAGCTCGTAGAAAAGGCAAATAAGTGCAAATAAATTGATTTATGAAATACTTCCCGAAGCTTTTAAAACATACTGCAGAATGTGCTCTTAGCATACATGCAGATGAGATCGGCCTCATGTAGCCAAACTCTTATTTGAAATACAGTGATTACATGATCCTTACAATCCCCAAGCAGGGTTATGTCACGGAAGTGACAAAGGGAACAAGAGTGAAAAGCAAAAGCTGAATCTCAATCAAACACTACATCATTTTCAGATGGCAGCACTGAACAGTTAATGACAAATTGAAACTGATAAAAGTAAGAACCATCACTTTGCATCTTTGGAATACATCATTCTCACCATTTCAATTTAGCCCTCCCATGTTCATTAATAAGTTGGAATGAATTGTACACAGACTCAACAATGCTTAACGGGAATAAAGTAGAAGCATCGTCAGTGATGGTAGGTCAATGTACGGGGACAGGGTTACTACATCGTGTTCTCTTCCTTGTTCTTGTCATGGCCAAGTTATTTCCATTAGTAGCATGGCTTGAATAGTTTTTGCAAGTCTACATTCATATGTGAGAGACACGTATGCCACCAGAACAAATCGCACATGCACTGCCATAGAAACTGGAGACCATCTGAATGAAGTGTTGGAAGTAATGGTGCCTGAACTGCCTTCTGCATTCAAAATGTATTGATGCCCTTCAAATTACCATAAAGACATTGTGTATGCTTTGTATCAATAACAATAATGTACAATTTATGCACTATAAAATTCAAATAAGCTTACAACAAATATTAAAGGACATAGATTTGTCATTCATCCCACATTCTTTGAAATGAATTGTAGATTTTGTGCCCTTAATGATAAACTCATCTCAAAAATGTAAACATCTAAATAACCTGTCCACCAATCTGCTTGAAGCATCTTAAAGCACCAGTTTACCCTTCCAACAAAAGGATTGGGATGAGCCAGCTAAACTCTAGCTTTGTTTACATATACATACCATCGCTTACAATGAGGGGCTGAGAGTACAAGTGGTACAAGTGACATCCCACAAGAAATTGGTAAATGATCATTCGGTAAGCTAGAGTACGGTTTTCTTCAAGGTAGGGTTGGACACCAAGTCCCTGTTTTGGCACACTGTGCCGGTTCACAATTATGTTCCACTATTCCGGAACACCGAGTATCAGTTGTTCTGAAACATACTCAAACGAGACCGAGACAGTGACTCGCAGTCCCATCAAAAGCGCCACTATGCACTGCCCTTGACCTACTATATGAATGTCGATACCAGCAATGTGCCGCAATATGCTGGAGCGTTTCGTATTCTGTCATATCATCTTTGTTCTGTGGGTCCCGTTGCACCAAGTAGCCTACACAGTGGCCTTCACAGTATGATGCACTAGCCATGTGTCTTGCGAAGTGGGCTAGGTACCAACTGATGAGCCCAACCTAGCACACGAGGGCAAAATGCTGGCAATCAGAAATGAGTTAGCTGGAAAATTTATAATGTCCAATAACGGGCCATTTATATTGGTATTATAAACTTACTCATCGAGGACAAATATTTCAGATTCCCTATGGGAATCAACATCTATATCATCTGATGGCCAAGCAGGCATCAATTTTTGGTAATAAGACAAAGTCTCTCATAGTGCATTGGCACTGCTGGTGGCTCCAAGTAGCCTACGCAGTGGCCTCCACAGTATGCACTAGCCATGCGTCTTGGGAGGTGTGCCAGGTACCAACTGATGAGCCCGACCTAGCACATGAGGGCAAAACGCTGGCAACCAGGAATGAGTTAGCTGGAAATTTTATAATGTCCAATAACGGACCATTTATATTGGTATTATAAATTTACTCATTCAGGCCAAATAGTTCAGATACCCTATGGGAATCAACATCTATATCATCTGATGGCCAAGCAGGCATCAATTTTTGGTAATGAGACAAAGTCTCTCATAGTGCATTGGCACTGCTGGTGGCTCCAAGTAGCCTACGCAGTGGACTCCACAATATGCACTAGCCATGTGTCTTGGGAAGTGTGCTAGGTACCAACTGATGAGCCCAACCTAGCACACGAGGGAAAAACGCTGGCAACCAGGAATGAGTTAGCTGGAAAATTTATAATGTCCAATAACGGACCATTATATTGGTATTATAAATTTACTCATTCAGGACAAATATTTCAGATTCCCTATGGGAATCAACATCTATATCATAAGGTACATTCTTGGTCGGCCATCAATGGTTTCTCTTCAGATTTTACGTGAAGATGACATTGAAATAAAATATGAGAAGTGGAGAGATCTTCAGGTGATAAAGGACTACATCCCCCCCCAATTCATCACGAGTTCTACAACAATATATCTCATTCTCAGACAGCAGTTACAATGAATGCAAGAAGAGGGAGAAGAGAAACAATAGGACGAGGAAGAGAGAGTCTGAAGAAAGCACAACAAAATGGTACAAATGTTTCTGATTCTGTACATACTGACATTGAGGGAAATGTAGAGAGCGGCTATGAATAATGTCTCTTCTGTGTTGGAGCTACACCATTATATTTTCGTTTTATGTTTTTACATTATTTGTTGTTTATCTATCATGTTCTTCAGCCTGTTATATCAATTATGCATTAATTGTTCACATATCCTTGTTTTATAGTGAGCATGCATTGTAAATCTAATGTTTTGTATGACAAATTTAAAAATATAACATGGTAATTAAAGTGTGTTTGCACGTGTACCTGTTTTAGTGTAAAAAGTTTTCAGATTTAAGGAGTACAAATGATTTTAATATGTTTTAAAAAATAATGCAGGGGCACTGCAATCACCAACTGAACATCTAAAAATATATACAGACTCGCTGACGGTTAGAAAAAATATTTGATGTTTTGAAAACAATTCTCAGAATTCATAAACAGCCATTCAACATTAGTGGTTATTTACTCAGTTTGCACAAAGGAGCAATTGTACAACTTGTACTCTCAACCCCTTAATTCCTTTCCATGTTGAGAAGGAACTTACATATTCAGCAACTGAAAGGTACATTCACAATCATAAAAGATAGATTATAACAGAAAATAATGTCTTCTTGAATCTACTTCACCAGTCCTCAAAGTCAAGGAGCCAGTCTAAGGAACGGAAACCCTACAAATGATCCAGTTCAAAGAACAAATCATTTTCCATGCAATTTAGGAGCAGTCTTGCCAGAAATATTAAGCTGGCTTTAAATAAATAGTTTTGTGGTAAATAAAACAGTAATCATCACACTGAAATTCGAGACATGGGATTTCCCCACTATAGCTTACAAGCTAAACCTTTCATTCTCATCTCCCAGAAACCCATTCAAAATGACAATAGGATTCAAAGTTATGAGAGTACGATATTCCACTGAACACCAGGTAAAAATTGTAAAAGTTGCATCGAAAGTCAGAAACGAGCAAAATCTGACTGTCAATATTGTGAACATAGCCATAGGAACTTCGGTTATACATGGATGTGAAATTTCATTTAACCCTCTTGTGCATATCGTGGTTTTAAATGGCCCCGCCACAGAATATTTTTTAAAAGTATAGCTTAGTATTTCTGCACACAACATAAGCTATAGGACAAGCTGACCAAATATCATTTAATGATGGAAGTGGAACTTTTTCCCCAGCCAAGAACTAGTAAAAAACATGGTAATTTCATGTTGTTTCATAGTATGGGTTTTTCACGCCCTTATTAACTATTAGTTCTGAAAAACTTGATTTCCTGTAAATTACTCTTTACATACAAAGGTGGGAATTTAAATAGTAGCAACTACTGATTTACAACAGATACAAAAGGGTTACATGTTAGCAACCTTTACTCTTCTTCAATGTAGTCACCAGCGCTGTGTATAACCCGTTGCCAGTGATGTGGAAGTTGTAGTACACCTTTAGCAGAGCCTGTTCTGTTGATGGTGCGAATGGAGCAGTCTACTGCCTGTCGAATATCTGCAACAGTTCTGAAGTGAATGCTCACGAATCGTCTGGTTTCAATCACTGTCCAGTAACGCGGCACTCATACGACGACCTGCTCGATGAATGTCCGCCATGGTTTGCCAACCATCGTCGAAGGCTTTTACCCAACGTGCCACTGTTCTGTAAGGCAATGCAGATTCCCCGCAAGCCTCTGGAAGACCTTGATGACACTGTCGTGGTGTACGACCTCTGGCACATTCAATCTTGATCCAACTCCGTTGTTCCTGTTTGGAAAACATAGTGACAACGTTATGTTAGACCACTAGCTCACCCGTGACTGTATTTGTCTCACTTGTGTGCACGCAGGTGATGTGGGAAGGGCGAGTCCATTTGCTATGAGGTATGGTAGGTATGTAACCAACGTGTGCTCTCAGCGACAATATTAGATTCTGTTGCATAGTGTTTCCACAGCAGTGTTGCCACTATTTAATTTCCAACCCTCGTACATATACATAATTAACAGTAAATTACACCACTAAAAAGGAGTTTGAAACTTAACAAACATTAAGTACTGTACCATGACTCCATCCCTAAAGTAGAAATATTAGTCAGATCGGATTAAATACAATGGCCAGTGGTGGCATCAAACAGAGTAAATAAGCATGCAAGGTCATAGAAATTCAAATTAGCAGGATAGCACAGTACATAGAAACATTGGTGATTGTTAAGACGGGACAACATTAAAATAAAAATAAAACTGAACTACTACTTTTTTGGCAATCCAAATGTTCACACTTAACTCAGCCAAGATAATAAAAGGATGTTACAATACTGCAGAAAGAAGAGGGAATATGGATCTGGAAGCATATTGAGAAGTGGAGTTTGCCAAGTTAGCGATATCCAGTGGCAGAGAAGAAGTAAGAACACATTTTCCAATGAAAAATACAACTGAGAGAAGAGTAAAGCATGTTATGCCTACACAATTGCTGCATGGAGAAGCAAAAGAGCAAAATTAAAGATCAACTATAAAGTAGCCCGTAGGAAGGAAATAAATCTACACCATCATTAGTCAATTACGAAACTAGTTGAAAAGATAATCATATAGAAGAAATTAGAGGCCATTTATTATCAATAGGAAGATTGCTATAGAGAAGATTTCTTTAAGATGTATTGTCTGATCCAACTCATCTGTTGTATTTTCATGAATGAGCCAAGAGTCATGGAGAAGTTGTAACTGCATGGGGGAAATGGATTACTCAGAGCCGCCCGACCTAACCTAGGATGAACCGAGGGCCCAGATGACAACCGCTGAGCCGCTGCCAGGCGCAAGATACGCTGGCAGTAATGATGCAGACTAGTCCATCCCAACACCGCTGAGGAAATGAAATAAGTTTCTTGTTATTTTAAGATATTTATGTAGTTTGGTAGATTTAATTGTGTTTCTTTTGAAAGAAGAAATGATAAGAAAGCAGGAGGGAAAACAGGAGGAGATGATGGAAGAAACAAGAAAGCAGATGAAAGAAATAATGAAGAAATGAGAAGAGAAAGATGAGAAGATCAAGAAAAGCAGATGGAAGAGGCGAGAGGAGCAAGAAAAACAGCAAGGAATGATGGAAGAGATCAGAGGCACGAGAGAAGGTCAAGAGAAGCAGAAAGAATTCCAGCAAAGGCAAGAGCAACTGGAACAAAGGCAGATGGAAGAAATAAAGAAGATGGAAGAGAGACAGAAGGAGGTGGTCAAAATAGAGATTGGAAAAATCAGAGTAGAGATGGCAGAGATCAAAACTGACATTGTAAGCTTATGCATGGAAATGACAGAAATAATGGGGAACAAGAATAGAGAAGTTTATGAAGAAATAAACAAGATGAGAGAAGAACTATCAGAGAACTGAAACTTCATTTAGAACCTGAAGGAAGAGGAAATGAAGAAGTTGGCAGATAACATCAAGGGATTAGAAACAAATTCTCAGGAGAGATGGGAAAAATGCCAAGAGATGATGAATAAATTAAATGAAGGAATTGAAACTACAAACAAATCCATGGAGGTAAATTTTATCGTAGCTAGGGACCAGATAGCAGATAAATCATGAAAGAAGAAATGGAGCACAACAGAAACGATGCTAATGAAATAATCGATAAGACAGAAGGAGAGTTACAGCAAATTCATAAGGAAGTTCAAGACATGAGAATGGAAAACCAGGCAACAAAATCTGCCATAGCAAGCTACAATGAGAGGCAGAGAAGGATGGAAATCCATATCAATGAGAGGGAAACAATAACTACAGTTACTATAGAGTCAAACCAGAATACCAATGACACAACGACAGGGAATAGCAACAATAACAATGGAAAGCCTGCTATCATAAACGTCATTAAAACTTATGATGATAGGCCTAAACACCTTAACAATACTGCAAGTATGTCGCCCAAGCAGTTTTTGAGAGAGATGGAGGAATACTTCAGGGAGAACAAAATTCTGGAAGACAAAAGACTACAAGTAATTGAAAAATACCTAGACTCAAATCCGAGTATATGCTACCAAGCATTTAAATACAGTTTCCATAACTATAAGTAGTTCAAAATTCTGGAATTTGGATGTTCAACAGCAACTTAGGATGGAATTATACTCGAGAAAATATGCATCAGCTGGACAGACAAGTTTCAGCGATTATTTCCCATATCAATTCCACCAATTCCAAGACTTAATTGCAGCACCAAGCTAGTTAGAAGCGATCAAAACAATCCAAAAACAATTCCCACCGGACATGCAGAGATTGTTAGCAGCCACCAATGTAGAATCAGCTGTGGAAATGGAAAACATCTTATGACAGTTAGATATGATGATACATTCTACAATTAGAATCAGTCGGAACACAAGTAATGAAGAGGTGACAAATGTGGTAACACAAGATAATACTGGGAAACTTGTACCAAGAGAGCCGAGAAATACTGCCAGAAACTACTAAAGAGAAGAAGGAAGAGAGTTAAATAGAATCCAGTGTAGGAAGAATAATGAGTCTTATGAAAGATCCAATGCAAATAACAGATTCACACCATATCACAGGCCAAACAGTCAGTTTAGAGGAAATAGAGGCAGATATAATTATCGTAGAAGACCAGAATATGATGACAGACAAGAACACAACTCCAAAGAAAGGAAATATGCCAATAATAAGTATATTCAGGATTTACGAGAGGTGACACAAAGTAAAGAAAGATGGGAGCAAGCCATCCGAGATCAAGATGTAAATGGGGACATAGAAGGTGCTGAGAGTCTTGAGCTCAAAAGATATAAGAGCAGAGACAGAGGAAAGCAAGGATTAAACCCAAGGTTTAGTGCAAAACTCAGAGATATCCGAGAGAAAACAATGGCAACCTTAGAATAAGTTTATATATAAAAAATTTGAGGAAGAGAAAAATAATGACAAAATTGTAAGCTGGATAATTGCACAGGTTGATTCATGGGAAATAAGACCAGATGAATTGCACAGGTTGATTCATGGGAAATAGGACCAGATGAACTCTTAAATGACAGTGAAATTAATGCAAGAATACAGCAATTTAATCTACCAATAATTATAGAAAAAATAAATGGGATGAGGACTCATTGTTTAATAGACTCCAGAGCAAGCATCAGTGTCATATCAAATGTGCTATTCTTGGAACTCAAGAGAAAGATCAAACTACTAACAATACCAGTATCAAGGGTAAAGATCAGAGGGATTATCCCAGACAAAACTATCGAGTGCAAGATGCAAACTTATCTTAGAGTCGGAATTGGAAGTCAAAATTTTGAGCATCCATTCATAATAATGAATAAAATAAAGTATTGATTTCATGTTAGTCACAAAAATACTATCGACATGGAAAAACAGGAAATTAGATTCTCAATTATCAGGAATAATGGTAGAGAAACAGCCGAGAGAATTAGCCTGAAGGACAGGGTAAACAATAACGAGCATATGAGGATAGAAGGGCAAGAAATAGACAGCAACCTAGAAGAAGGATTCCACTTAGATACAAGGCAGAATGATATCAAAGAGATAGAGGCAGAAATAAATAAATAATTCAATTGAAGGAATCATGAGTTCAGAAGAAGAGGAAGAAGAAAATTCAGAAATATGGAAGAACATTGCAGAAACTGAAGTCTCGTCAGCGCAAAGATGGATTTATACGAAATTTTAAAGAAATATTCAGAAATCTTCAAGAATAAACCGGGGCAAATCCCAAACTTTAAATATAAACTGCTTGTAAATCGTTGGACTCCATATAGGAGAAAAGTATATGATATCCCAGAAAAATACTTCCACGAAGTAAAATAAATCATGCAGGAGATGTTATCTGACGGTATAATAACTAAAATAACTACTCCGTATCTCAATCCATTGGTGATCGTAAGGAAAAGCAACAGAAGCCTAAGGATATGCTTAGACACGGGAAATTAAATGAGAAGTTAATACCAGAATATGACCAAGTACCTAGTTTAAAGGACATCGTTAAGAAATTTAGGAACGTGAGATATTTTACCAGTATGGACTTCACCTGATCATTTTAACATGTTGTACTAGAAGAAAAATCGAGGTTGAAAACCAGATTTATATTTGACAATCAGACATATGCACACTGGTGTCTCCCATTCGGACTGAAAAATAGCTGTGCCATGCTGATAAGAGCCTTAGATCAAAACCTTTCATCAGAAGTAAAGAGCTACGTGACCTGTTATGTGGATGACCTGGTCTTTACAATGAAGACTTCCGAAGAGCATTGCGAGAAGCTAGCGAAACTATTGGGAAAATTAAAGAATACAGGATTTAAGGTCAATCTTGCCCAATCAAAATTCTGCCCAGCACAGATATTATTTGTTGGACATGTTATAGATCGAGAAGGGATATGACCAAACCTGGTTAAAATAAAAGCGACATGCGACTTCCCACATCCAACTAGAATAAAACATGTAAGGCAATTCCTGAGCATGATGCAATTTTTTTGCAGATCATTCTGAGGGATACACTACAGTTGCAGTACCTTTGCAAGAGCTATTAAAAGTAAACAACAGGTGGAAGTGGAGTGGAGAAATTGAACAAGCAATCCTAGAGATGAAAAAATTAATGGTAAACAACATCAAACTAGGCTATCCAAACTATGGGCAGGAATTTATCATACAGTCAGATGCATTGAATATCGGAATAGGAGCTTGCCTATATTAAGAAGAAGAAAACGAATCAAAGAAAAGAACATATTTGGTATTTACAAGTCGCAGATTAAGAAAACATAAACAGCATTACACCACAACAGAGCAGGAGCTATTGGCATTAGTATATGCACCACAACAGTGGAGGAACATAATATATGGATACCCAATAACTATCCAAATAGACCACAAAGCACTGATCTTTGGACTAAAAGCTTCAATGGCAAGCGAACGAGTAATAAGATGGATGTTATTTATGCAGCAATTTCAACTAAAAATCGAAAACTGCAGAGGTAAAGAAAATATCCTAGCAGATGCACTAAGCCGAAATCTGACAGAGCAAGAAGAGGCAATACACCAAATAGAAATAGAACAATGAGACGAGGACTTACTGAATAAACTACAAAATTTAAATACATTACAAAGATCAGACGAAAACTTAGGCCAAATCATCAGAAAATTAGAAGAGATCAATGAAGAATCCCAAACAGTGCAAGCATATGCAATGGTAAATGGAATATTTAATGGATAGATAGGAAAGAACCAAGAGAAAAGGCAAATCATGGTACGAAAGTATCTGTAAAGAGACCTAATATGGCACACACATTGTATCACCAGACACAGAGGTATAGATAAAGTGGTACAGACCATCTTAGAGTGGTTTACTTGGAAGGGACTAAGAAGAGCAGTCAAGAAAATGATCCGTACATGCGACGTATGCCAAAGAACAAAGCATAATAAGTAATTAACAAGCCACCAACCTATCACAATACTACCAACTGAGTCGAGAAAAATGTATGCAGTAGAGATCTTTGGTCCACTACCTATCATGAAGAAAGGCAGAAAGTATATCATAGTAATCATGGATGTGTTCTCAAAATACATAACATTACAGCCAATCCAGAGGGCTAATTTGAAGCAAGTCCTACGGTGCCTAACGAAAAACATAATACCAAAAATGGGGAAACCAACTGACTGTGGTACACAATTTACATCTGATCAATTCTGCAAAACCATCAAGGAATTAAACATTAAGCAAATCTTATGTTCATTCAGGCATCTGTCATCAAATCCGGTAGAAAGGTGCATGTCTTAGGAAAGATATTTGCTAAATTTGCACATCTATATGATGGACCATATTGTGATAAAGAGAACCTTTAGCAATATTGCATATGAAGTTGAAAACTTAACTGGCACCTACAAGAGTATTCACAATGCAGTGAACCTTAAGCTATACTTCAAAGAGGAACATAACCACGTACCAAACAACTTGCTGGAAGTGGAGTAAGGAAAGGATTGTTTGGACCAAGAATATCAGACAGATGACAGTCAGGAATAGAGGTAAGTGAAAAGAAACAGACCACAGGATGAGAGAGGATTAGAAAACCAATGTGCATTCAAGTGTCGTGATATGACGGTAGCTAAGACATCAAAACGGAATAGCGTAAGATACATTGAACTAGAAATGAAACAAGAACTGTAAATATATTGCAAGCAATATATTTGATCAACCGGGAGGTGAAATGTACCATGACGCTATCCCTAATGTAGAAATATTAATCAGATCAGATTAAATACAATGGCTGGCGGTGGCATCAAACAGAGTAAATAAGCATGCAAGGTCATAGAAATCCAGATTAGCAGTATAGCATAATACATAGAATCATTGGTGATTGTTAAGATGGGACAACAGTTAAAGAAAGACTACTACTTTTTTTGGCAATCCAAATTTTCACACATAACTCAGCCAAGATAATAAAAGGATATTACAATACTGCAGAAAGAAGAGGGAATACGGATCTGGAAACATATTAAGAAGTGGAGTTTGCCAAGTTAGTGATATCCAGTCACAGAGAAGAAGTACGAACACACTTTCCAATTAAAAATACAACTGAGAGAAAAGCAGAGCATTTTACGCCTACACAATTGCCGCACGGAGAAGCAAAAGAGCAAAATTAAATATCAACCATAAAGTAGCCCATAGAAAGGAAATAAATCCATACCCTCATTAGTCAATTATGGAACTAGTTGAGAAGATAATCATATAGAAGAAATTAGAGACCAGCTTAAATTATACAGGGCTAACATTTATTATCAATTGAAAGATTGCTATAGAGAAGATTTCTTTAAGATGTATTGTCTGATCCAACTCATGAATGAGCCAAGAGTCACGGAGAATTTCTAACTGCATGGGAGAAATGGGTTACTCAAAGCCACCCGACCTAAACTAGGATGAGCCGAGGGCCCAGATGACAACAGCCAAGCTGCTGCTAAGCGCAAGATTCGGTGGCAGTAATAATGCAGACTAGTCCATCCCAACACCGCTGAGGAAATGAGATAAGTTTCTTGTTATTTTAAGATATTTATGTAGTTTGGTAGAGTTAACTGTGTTTCTTTTGAAAGTGTGAAATAATATGTGTGCCTGCTGTGATCGACGAAATCAACTTCTTTGATATGCCTAGCTCTCATGATTAACATATGTGGTAATCCATGTAAAATGAAGTAAGAAGTGGCCATAGTAAAGATTTGATACCATAGGAGAGCATTGCGAGAACATGTGTAGAGACCAAATTATAGCCTAGGCTAATATTGATGTCAGTAAAGAGTATCATAGAGGTTATTTGTTGTATTAAATAAGGCTGTTTATGTGAGAGTAACATAATCAGACAGGGTAAAGGTTATAAGCTATTAAGAAGAGATGGATCCTATGTTGTTATGAAGGGAAATAGAATCAAATGATATGTCGAGAGAAATGTTCTTGCAACATGGAGTTGATATTAAGAAGAAATATGATATGAAGTGCAATATTTATAAGGTAGAAGAATTGAATGAAGTGAAATATGGAATATGAAGTATATCAAGAGGTATATGTTGTTGTAATTAAGAAGAAATGGAATATGTTAAGTAGTAATACAGGTCAAATAGGATCATACTTACCTAAGAATATATCAGAAAAGTTATTGTCTTAGAGAATAGGGATCCTATCACAATTCCAACATAATCAAGCTGAAATATGAATTAATATAGTGGAATGTATACACCTGGTAACCTCAATACTGTAAAGAAATAATGTTATACTAGGTCAGAGCCTCTCAGGGTGCATGCGCCCAGTGCATGCATTGTGCACAGTGCAAAAGATGACTTTGCTTGGTTGACCAGAGTGCAGACCCCCACTCCTCTATTTGGAGCAATAGCACTGTCTCTCTGTTTCCCCACACCTGTCTCACTCATTCCCCCTGTCTCCCTCTTCCTCACTTGCTCTGTAGCGCTCCAAATCCGAGCCGAGTTGAACCGAGCTTAGCCGAGTAGCCCAGTGACGAAGCATTGGTCCGAGGCAAGCGGAGCGGGACCAATGCACTGTGCACAGGATCTCTGTGCCACTGTCTCCACGCATGAGATTTTGGGCATTTGAGAGACCTTGTATTAGGTTATGATGATGGTTAATCACCTTGTACGGAGCTGCAATCTTCATGATGAACCAAATCAGGGTTGAGAGCTATGAAATGACTTAGGCTAGTGCCATACAAAGGAGAATATGTGATTTTGTTATGTAATATATCTTAGGTTATTGAAAGTCTTAATGCATCTTAACGGCACACAGGCAGTAATTGCGTGAGATGCGACATATTTGAGTTTGTTAACATTATGCATGTATTGAAAATATGAAATATAGACACAATATTGAAATTAAATATAGTAGATTTATAGCAGCAAAATTTGAGCTGCATGTTACAAGAAACTTATCCCATTTTCCAAAGCCTAAATAATAAAATTCCATGATGAGATTCAGATTGATAGTTAAGAATGAACGTTAGTTGAAACCCAGCTCAAGAAGATTATATACTTAAAGTTTAGATCATGTATAATGCACTTATGTTGGAACATTAATAAGTCGAAGTCCGTGTAAATACCATAGGAAATATTTTTATTTTCAAGTAAGAGATGTATTTAAAAGGGTAGGCTATGCTGAGATATTACTTATGAGATGTAAGAAAAGTAAAGGGTTTAATTTGAATAACCATATGCTGAAGATGACAGTAAGAAGGCTTTTCGTTTTTGTATTAATGTAAAATCAGCTCATTAGCAGTACGTACTTGTAGGATAAGCATTTGGAAATATCAACATTATTTTTCTCTTCTCGATTAATTGTTTACTCATTTCTATAGATATTTATTTGTTAATAAATAATATTAGTTTAAGAAAGTCTCATTGGTGATTTATTTATAAGTGTCATAGTAGAATAAGGTACAGTAGCCAAGATTCTCAATGACTGAATGCCGTCACTGATGGAGACATCCTTCGGGGATGTAAAATTTTTTAAAAAATTAAAAAAGTAAAAAACAAAGCACTAGGTTGAAAATGAGTAACCGTGTTGACTCATCAAAGTCTTCTTCGGATCCCACGAAAAATAAATTAAACTACATCGCAACTGCAAGTACCCCTGGGAAGCTGGTTAGGGAATTCTTTTACGTTGACCTACCTGGACGCAGGCAGGGTGTAGTACTACTAAATGTATTCAAATCATGCTTACATGGAATAGAAAATTAGCCTTTTGAAAAGGAATGTAACTTGATGCAGGCAGGGAATATGTTTAGCAGCTTTCTTGTCTTTGCCGTTGCAAAGAAACCACATTGGTTACAAGGATGTGATGAGAAAAGTACTTAATCTCTTGACAAAAAAGACAGGATAAGTGAGGAAGAAAGTGACCCAGAGCTTGAAGAATTGCTGGCATCACCTTCTATAATGGTCCACAATCTATATAAGAAGCTACCATTGAGTGATTAGTTTACAAACCTAGTTCTTCATCATCATCTGACGAGTCCAGTGATGAGCGATATGAAAAAAAGTCCCCAAGTAATGCTATCAATGTATAGATATGCAATGCACAAAGACTGATTATCAGAACAATTTTAATGCATATTTTATATTTTGTTGAAATCAAAGAGCAGGAACCCATGCCGCAGTGGCCAGAAAGTTGTCATGTTACCTTATGTTGGCTTATTCCTGCAGACATGTGTGCTCAACTGCTGTCTACATTCAGTTGAGTGTCAGCTTCCATCGGGTAATATTGTGAATGTTTATTAACATCATGGGGAGTACTTTAAGAAGTAGTGATGCACTAATTTATTTAGTTAGTGAAGTTAAATACTAGTTCAGTGGATATACATCTAATCAACAAGTCTATCAGTTTTAAGAGATGGCAGAAATGCTCTGAAATGAATTCTTGAAAGTGTCAATGTAGATACCAATCCTACTTCTCGTATTATGCAAAGTCGAATGCTGGGACTCGAACCTCGAAGCATAGGAGGAAAGCATCTAACCAACTATGCTACACTCTTATGCTGATATTCAGAAATGAGAAATACAATTTTGTGTTGAATGAAATTGGTCTGTAGGTACAGTCAGTACCCAACAATGTTGGTCATCCTTCTCCCTAGTAACTCATTTTTCTAAGAGGTGAATATGTTTAGTCATTCACAATTTACACAGGAAAAATAAGACTGCTATGCTTCCAAAACTGAATGACGGTTCCTTTTAGTATAGGCTCTCTTTTAAGTAATGAAAACATTCTGTAGAGAAGCAAACCGATTCATTACAAAAAATTCTTGGCCTATCCCCTCATTCCATATACACCAAGAACATATAGGGAAAATACTATAAGGTGAAAGTCTTCAATATTGATAAATTATACATGACCAACAATAAATCAACTGGAAATATACATGAATACTCTCATCATCATCATCATCTGCAGTTTCCAGCTGCTGGCCGGGTCTGCTTTCATGATAAAATGTTTCAACTGAAAATACACATACAAATTAGAAACTAAACAAATTAAAATATTACACAGAAAGAACTTTAACACAAAAATATAGAGATGCACATTTTCATAACAGAGAATGCACAATAATAAAATTAAAATAAACATTTACATGTAAAAAAACAACAACTTAGTAACTATATAATACAAGGATAAAATGTGGAATTTAAAAAACGGAGGCCTAAACATATTCTCTTTGGCCCAAAAAGATTCACTAAATTAAATAATTCAAGTATATACTAGACACACTGTACAATCAAGCAATTTCAGTTTTAGTAACGATATGAATTCACACCTGAAAACATCTTCAATAAAGCTTCTCTAACACAAACTTTCAAGTAGAATACTTTCATATGCAAGTGCCAATCTTCACCATGAATTAGTTTGGTAACAAGTTCAATTATCAGTCACTGAGACTATAAAGTCATTTAAGGAAGATCTTGAAGTCTAAAAATGTTATAGGATGAATCAACAGTATTTTCAACGTTAATACTAAATAGTGATTCACATTACAAACACAAGAGATTCTGTACTACTGCAAACCCAAAGCAAACTTCTGCTTGCATAAATTAAAGTATCATTTTTTTATGCATTAAATCTTTAGAAAATAAGAGTACATTATATTATCTCCAAATATTCAGTTGTATAAAGAATGACATGTTGATTCTCTTATGAAAATTATGCAGAACTTGCCTCAACAGGAGAAACGTGAATGTTCTGAGCTAGACACACCATTAACAACTGTTACAGAAGAATATACTCATACTTTCTCCAAGTTCGCATGGCAATACGGAAACAGACTCTAGCACGCTCCGCAGGCACACTTGCACCCACTACTCAAATACCTAAACCAGTCACATCCACTCCTGACATCCCAAACATGATTACAGGTGGCAACCCACTCGATCAGAAGGCTACCATGACATGGATCCCCATTGTTGTTGTCCTCTCCTCCCTGCTCTGATAACAACTGCTCCAGCAACACGTGTCAGAGCAGGAAGGCGCAGACGCACCCTCAGCACGTAGGTGCTTCAAAACAAGAGTCGTCCACATCCATTTTTGGGGTCCAACCCTGCGTACATTGCCCGAGGGTGTGGACGTATACAAGCAAGAAGGATTGCATCCTCTAACAAAGACTATAAACAATGATGAAACGTATACACAGGAATAAAGTCTGGTCACACTGGCAAACTGGAAGGTATCATAAGGGACCAAAATCAAACTGCTGCCGACTCATCGACATCAAACACACACCAACGATATCCAAATATGCTGGTATGACCGAAAGTACAAATGTGTGCTAGATTGCGAGAGGGAGCAAATTTTTAAAGAATGAGTTATTTACATACTTGGATACCACAATCATCTATTTGTTTTATCCCACAATATATGAATATTTACTATCAAAAGAAAGATTTTGGAATATCTCTGAATTGAAAGGACATGGTACGTCGGGTAGAATGTATTACCCTTGTTCTTGTGCGAGAGGGAGTTAAGCCAAGCAATAACACTACGTCATCTACATAGTCGTAGCCAACAGCACACACGCTTGCAGTCGCGTGTTTTAATGTTGATACCATGGCTGACAGTGAAGATGATCATGCCTAGTAGTTGTGAGAAATCTAGAAAACTTGCAAGTAATGAAGATGACTGGAAGAAAAGAAAGACAAAAGTACAAAGAAACTTGGGAGTAGACTACATGAGTGAAAAACTTAACAAAGCTGTTCCAGTGCGGAAACAGGGTAGAGGTTGTGACTGTGCTGTGAAGTATATGAAATATAACCTCAGATGATGTGAATATCACACACTTACGGTGAATGATAGGGACGACCTGTTTACTGAGTTTAATAAACTAGGAAACTATAATCAGCAAAATGCTTTATTTGTGCAGTCTTGTATACGGTAAAGCATGCAACAGAGCATATAGAAACAGTGCAGATTTTGACAGTGGAGACAATAGAAAATTATTGTATACATATTACATAAAGAATGCAAGCGGTGATTCAGCAAGGGCTTCTGCTAAAGCATTTTGTGATATACTTGAGATATACAGGAAGCATTTTATCTACCGCCAGGAGACCAAAGTATACAAACATCTGACATTCATCGACAGTCATATGACACAGAAACATTACAAAATGAAGCCTGTAAATCTTCTCCTTGTGTTGACCAAAGAGAAAAACATAGCAAACAAAAGTCAAAGTTTATCGATTTAGAAAATGGAGTAAGTGATCATATAAAAGGTTTTCTTCATACTAGAGTCATTATAGTAGCGTCAACTTCAAATCTAGCTAAGAAACTGACTTGCACATCTGGCCAGATGATCAGAATGATTGTTGCTGTAAAACACAAGGACTTTATGTCCCTGCTCCCTCACATCCCAGAAAACCATCATGTTGTGTACTGTGGCCTTCAACCAGAATGCAACAGGATTCATGTTAAAGTAAATCTGAAACTAACTGCATTTTAAAACAAGTAATTGATGAAAATTGCGATTGTTGTTACGGTAACCCATTTTTAAATTTCATTTTTCAGATTTGCCAATTTGGTGCTGACTTTTTCAGATAAATAATAGATATTAGAAGATGATTTTAATTTTCCTCAAACACAAAACTCAAAATATCTCAGTTCCATGTCTGTGTGGGTTAGCTCCCTCTCGCTTTCTAGCACTCAAATTGTACAACACGGTTGAATTCAGCCGAACTCCACTCCGTTGTGGAGCATCGTGGCTAAGTATGAGGTCTATCAACTACAGCTCTGTATATGCATACGAATAAGATTAAGAGCACAACATATTTCAGAAGAAAGAAAGAAAGTTGCAAAATACCACCACAGAAATCCATAAGATTATGGAGACTTAGCCGCATCTGTCCAAGAACTGGAGGCAGAGTTCCAGTCTCGAGGTGAACTTTGGGTACCGTGATAAAAATGAACCAGTACTTTATACTCTGGTACGTGAAAGGTGAAGACCAAATTACTCTACCAGAAGTTCTAGCACTCAAATTTTACAACACTGTTGAAGTCAGCTGAAGTCCACTCCATTGCAGAGCATCACGGCTAAGTATGGGTGTCTAACAACTGCAGCTCTGTATATGTGTGCAAAGAAGATTAAAAGCACGACATATTCCAAAAGAAGAAAGAATGTTGCAAAACACCACTACAGAAATCCGTAAGATTCTGGAGACTTAACCGCATCTGTCCAAGGACTGGAGGCAGAGAACTTTGGGTATTGTGACCAAAATGAACCAGTAATTTATACTCTGGTGAAGACCAATCAAATTACTTTACTAGAGATCATTTTCAGATGATTCATATCTTACTGCTTTTGTACATGGAAAGAAACAATATGTACATGTATTTACTAAAGCAGCAGAAACAACACAAATGTGAAGTATGCTCATGCAGGACAATTTTAAGCAACCTTCCATGAGCACCTCCCTAAGATTAAACAACTAGCAATGAACTATAACAATTAGAATCTAATTCACAAAATAAATTAAAATAAGACATATTTCAAGGACTCCCTATGCTTATTGGAACAGGAACAACAAATTTTTGTGATATAGAACAACTAACTTCAGTTATAATTAATCAAAATTACTCAGGTTGAAAAAATTACTAAATAAGTTGAAAGAAGGAACAAGAAATTAGGAAACATAAAGGCATGTCAATGTGCGGAGGGAACAACACAAAGAGAAGACAAGGACAAACATGAAAACACAGAAAGACTAGGACAATCTCCACATCTGAAACATCATCTCTCATTTCCGCCCAAGAAGGGAACTAGGATAGATGGGACGAGAGCCTGCAGTATGTGTGAAGAAACTGTGTTTTCATGTTTCTCTTGATTTGTGTTCCTTCTTGTCCTCCTGTCTATCTGTCTATGTGCATGATTTGAATTGTCACTTCTTTTTTTCCTTCTTACTACCAGTGGCATATACTGAGGGCTACCAAGGCTATCGCTGAAGCTTAAACCTTAATTGAGAAGGATGGAAATCTAAAGCACATTATAATGTGAGCATCTGACACATTGTTCCATTTACAAAACTTGAAAGCATTGAGGAAAAAATGTTGCACGTATTTCTGGGAGCTAGGCATTGGAGACTGATGTTGCAGCCCAGACTCTCATCCCTTTCCCCTCGACCCATCTCACGCGGCTTGCTGACGTATGTCCGATAGATGCTGGGACCAGGGTGATAGCTGTCCTAGGCTTCCGCCACTGCTAACAATCAGGCATGTGTTACTCATCGTATATATTTCCTCACCTCATACTTCTGGCTTAATTGTATAGATAAGAGAGTGCTGGTATTTCACTCCTGTTTACTTCTACATCCTTGTAGGAAGATGCTGTAGGATGGCTGTTAGGCTACGGCCACACGAGCAGTTAATGCTGTTGGAAGTCAGCAGCAAATACAGGAGAAAAAATGTGCACCTTGTGTTGCAGTGTGATGGGCCAGCCACACTTGCCATAAACGCAGTTTGTTGGAAGCAGTTCAAGGTCTGGCTGTTGAAGGGATAGGCCAGAGCCCATTTCTTTCACTGTATAAGCTGTTGGGCAGTGGCCACAAGAGAATGTATTTACTGCATATTTCATTTTCGTTCATTACATATATAACAATAGTACATTTATGAAATATGGAGTATGTGGACGGTGAACATGTCGTTCTGGAAGTGGAGAAGTACCCATGTTTGTACAATACGTGCAGTAGCAGTGCTAAGAAGCTCTGGGGGCCCCACACAATAATTGAAAATGGGCCCTCGTTTCCTGATGAGGAAAGTTACATGTTTATTTTGTAGTACAAGGTTGTATATCACTGCAATGAATGGCAACGACGATGACAATTTTCCTACTTATAACTGGCAATCGATTATGAAAATAGTTCACTGATATTCGGTAATATTTTTAAAAAATATCTGGGTAAAGCTTCAGGTTCTAATGAATAATTATATTTTTATCCGTTGTTGACCTTTCACTGATAATAGGATGAATCCACCACTTTCTTTTTTGTCAACGCCACCTGTCGTGCAAGTAACACGGATAAAGCAACATTCGCTGCAAGATTCATAACTGAACTAGATCTTTGAGGAAAAAAAAGGTGATCCTTGCACTGCAGCAACTGTGCTACAACTGCAATTGCTGCCGCCGTGTGGCATCCAGCGGCATTAATTGCCATGGTACAGTTTTTGTTGCTCGCTGCATTTGTATTTACTGCCTCGTATGGCCTTAGCCTTATATGAATGATATAGTTTTCTTTTTGTAGGTAGATCTGCTAAAATGAAATGCATTCTTTCAGGTTTAGTGTTCTCTTTTTTTTTGGTTGGAAGTGAACCCGTGATCATGGGTCAGACAACACCACTGATCTCCTGAGGAAGCTAATTAACCAGTGAATGATGGGTACGATCGTTGTAAAATTCAACATGTTCATTTAGTATAATAATAATAATAATAATAATAATAATAATAATAATAATAATAATAATAATAATAATAATAATAATAATGGTGCATGGCATCTCTATAGGCTTGGTGGTGACCTAATGAGGATAAAATGAATGGTGAAGACATCATAAACACCCAGTCCCCAAGCCAGGGAAATTAACAGTATGAGGGGTTTGATTTTGAAAATTGAACTGGGGCCATCGGACCAAAGGCAAGCATTCTATCCAATAAGCCACAAAGCAGGACATTAATTAGCAAAACTTTAGAGTACCGTCTCCACTGATTAGTTGTTGAGTATTGGCAGTGGCAGAGGCCAGGGCAGTAGCTTGTGAAGCAGCCTAGACAACACAGTAGGCTTCTCCGTTGGCTATTGGCTGCAGCTCAAAGCCAACCATCGAAAAGGGGTAACCTAAGTCTAGTGGTAGCCCAAATCTTGATCCCAACATACACCACTGCCTACTACACAAATAAGAAGTTGATATACACCAGTGAAGTAGAATATACACTTAAGAAAATGGAAATTGCAACACCATGAAGGCATTGGTCGTTTGCGTTGATTTTCAAGATATGAAATGATGCCATATAAGTATATAAACGATCAAAGTTTCAGACCCATTGGATTGTTGCTACAGGTCTCCCCACGTGATTGGTCGTGGAGGAATCAACTCCAATATACGGACTCTGGTGTAGCGTAATTGACTTGCAGTCTGTGCAGTGAAGTGTTCCCCAATAAACATGCCTCGACGACAGAGAAGAGCACGCTATCAACAACTGTCGCCGTTAGAGAGGGCTCGGATTATTCGGCTGTGTGAGACTGGATTATCGTTACGGACTGTCGCTGCACATGTTGGGCAACAGGCATCTCCGGTACAACATGTATGGCAGCAGTGGTCAAATGAAGGTACCCACACTCGTAGACCTCGCACAGGCCCAGCGCAACAGACAACTGTGAGAGAGGATCACCGCATCATTCGGATGGCCCGGATGAAACCCCATGCAACAGCAGCGCAAATTCGAGCTGCTGTGGCACCCCACGTTACACAACAAACAGTTGGTAATCGCCTGCATGCAGCTGGCTTACGAGCCCATGTCCCTGCAGAAGGTGTTCCATTGACCCCACAACAGCGACGTGTAAGGCTGGCCTGGTGTCGATAAAGATTGACGTGGGTCAACGAATCGCATAGGGTCGTCTTTAGTGATGAATCGCGCTTCTGTCTTACCCGCAGTGATCGCCGGAATCGTGTGTGCCGACGTACCAGGGAGAGGGGCCGCCCAGATCTTATTGTCGAGAGGTACACAGGGCCAACACCAAGCATTATGGTCTGGGGAGCTATTGGCTTTAATGTGAAATCACAATTAGTGATTGTTGAGGGCACTATGACTGCTCGACAGTACGTTGATAGGGTACTCAATCCAGTGGTTGTCCCTATGATGGCGAACATTGCTAATGGGATGTTTCAGCAGGATAATGCCCGGGTTCACACTGCATGCATCTCCAGAGAAGCTTTCCACGACATCACAATCTTAGAATGGCCCACCAGATCCCCGAACCTCAGTCCTATTGAGCATGTGTGGGACATGATTGGTCAACAACTGGCCAACCGTCCTCAGCCAACCACAACTCTGGAACAACTGATCCATGCAGTGCAGCAAGCATGGGCCACAATTCCTCGGGAAGCTATCCAGGGCCTTATTGACTCCATGCCTGGACGAATCCATCAATGTATTGCAGCTCATGGTGGGCACATCCTATATTAATTCTTGTCCAAACTTCAGTCAGAGTGACCTGAAAGTATAATCATCGAATCACAACCAAACACTTGTCCTGCATGTTCAATTGCAGCAATGTAGCACTACTCCTTCTGTGTGTTGCAATTTCCATTTTCTTCAGAGTAAATTCAAAGAGTAGTCATGCTTTTCATTGAGTACAAGTAACAGTGCATCATAGCAAGCATCCTCTTACCAATTAAAAACATATATCTAGGTATCACTGAACTAATACACACTTAAAACTGCCTCAGGTTTCTTCTCAGGAATGAAGAGAATAACAAAATGTACTTCCAGCAGGAAAGTTCAAAATTCTAGTTCACACAGCTTTATACAGTAGGATTAACCAAAGTAACCAGGTTATAAGTACTCTTATAATTTATTTAAGCAAACAATACTGAAATAAAATATAACCTAATTTTACCATGTCTGTTACAGAACTTGTCAAAATCAGCACCAGATATACAGCTTCAAAGAGCAAGATGGATCTGAAGTTTCTCAAACATAAGTAAAAATATTAAATCGAAACAACTCCTGTTAATATATTCATAATGAACTTCACAATGATGGAAAAAACTGAATGGTCACTCATCGGCTTTCACTTTCTGGTTATTCAGAGCTAATTACTAATATGGTTATAAAATATCTGCAGTACCATACAACTATTTCTAATGGAGCAGTTGAAGACTAATTCAGAATTGAAGAGAAAAAAGAAGGAGAGCTGAAATAAAATTTTTAAACATTCATCCTGTAACATATTGAGGAATAAAGACTGAACATACTGTAGTCAGCTAAATATTTAACATGCATCACAGTATCTGCTTCCAAGGAAGAAGCTCTGATCACTTCCCTAATTCTCTCAGATGTAGGTAAGTAAAGGATCAGGTCTAGAATTAACATTTACACCTAATGACAATCATGCAGCTTGAATACACATAGTGAATTTCAGTATCAAGTCTGTAAAATTATGCATAGATTCAAGTTAATACCCAATAACCTGGCAAGGAACAAAACTTTACATTTCACTAAATATGCAATATATATCTCTAACAGCAAACTGAAATATAAGGACATAACTATGAATTTTTTATGTAGAGGAATATCCAAGTAAACTTTAATATAGAGCTTTATACAATTTGAGGCGCAAGTTGGACACAATTCTCTAGTTGTTCCATACAGCTGAGAAACTGTAAATGAAAATTGTAGTTTAAGACCAGTCGTTTTAATAAGGATGCCAACTGTAAGTTAAAAGAATACCTACAGTTCTATGTATTTCATCTTGCTCTTTTTAATGTACACCAAATTAAGTACAGTAATATAGAATCCAATAAGGAAACAAGGAAAAATTGCAGAATGCCACATGAACAACTTGAGGTGAAGAGATATTTCTCACTGGACTATTAAAACCTCTTAACAGGGCCAGATTTTTCATGTTTTAGTTATCAATAAATAGAAAATGTGACTTCAAAATGTACCAAAAAGTATTTGGAAGTTTTATGATAAAAACAGCTGGTTCTTGGCATTAAATTTTTCATGAAAGTTAACTCTTTCAACAAAAAATCCTCATGTCTGCACTTAGAGCAAGAAGGGATATGTTTAACTTCTAATCTATAAAATATTGAAATGGAGTAAGATGCCTTTTCCTCGCTTTGATTGTTGTGCTGAGTGTTCAAGTGTTCACTAAGCACTTACCATGGAATTATTGAGGATGTTCTCCATGCAATACCCGAGGCAGACAGAATTTGGGCAATTACACTGAATTTTGAATCATGTGCATATTATTAGTATATTTGTTCCATATGCATGAAGTATTAACACTAAATTAAACTAAAGTAAAATAAAATTTAGGAAAAACATTTTTAAAATGACATCCATAACCAAACACTTAAGACATACATAGATACTAAAAAGTGAAGAGAGAATTTCTCTGAATGAATACAATGATCTTTATATAGATGTAAAAATATGAGACAAAATTAAATATTAAAATACATTGTAATACTAGAGTATAAATACACAACATGATTGCTGCAAGGAATTTTAGTATACTATTGGGAAATTACATTGCATAATGAGTACAACATAACAAATTTCAAAAAATACATGCTCTAAATCTAAACAAAATTAGAACTACCTTTACTGCTTATCAGTCTAGCATTAATGCAGGGTGAATATAGTACAAAAGAAAGTATACTAACAAGGGAAGGGCACGTATCCGGGAATCACTGATCTTACATAAGTTTTGCATACACGTTAAATGAGCCAATAATAATAATTTCCCTCGTAGTTTCTATGAAAATGCTAATGAGAAAATAGAAAGGAAAGATTAATGCTGACGTATTATACCTATAGGTACTAAACAACCTACAGATATACCACCTATACACGAATAACACCCGCATATTTTTTCATAATTTTACGGCGAAAAGTTAGACTGCAGGTATTATTGGCAAGAAGTTTGGTGCAGTGCTCCAGTCATACAGAAACCTAGAAGCTGGTACTTTTGCAGCCACTATGTTGTCAAATCAGTTCTGTGCCACATAGGAATCATGTCATTTGCGAGGCGATACTTGATGTGAATTGTTGTTATGGGTCATTCATGGCCTAAGATGAATTCTTGATTATATCTTATATCTTGTACAGTACACGACTGGGTGACTTTTTACTGAAGAATTAAGGAATACTGCCTTACTGTTTAGTGAAATACGGTATACCATGTGTAGGCTATAATTTGTTTTCTTATTTCCTAGGTTGTTAATGCTTTCTGCCACCAAATTCAATAATAATTCACTCTGTTGGAAAGTCATATTAGGCTTCTTTCTTTGTTTCTGTTCAATAGCAGACATAATTTATGCAAATTATTTGCTAACCCTGAAAGGAATCAAAAATTTCTTTATATTTCAATAGTGGCGGCAGCACTTAGTCATTTGTTTTATGTGCGCCAGGATGAAAAATTTATGGTTCAAATTCAGACTGAAACGAAAACTTAGTTTTGGTAAACTGAGATGATAAATTCTGTGGTGAATACAGAAGTGAGCGTTAACCGAGAAAATGACATCCGAGTTTTGGAAATTTAAGATAACAGCAGAAGTAACTGATATTGATGAATACCGGCCTTAGAGAGGTGGTAATAACTGAAAAGTATTAACTGTACAAGGAAGAGGGGAATTGAAAGACAAAGAACATAAATTGAAGGATTCCCAAGGTCATTGATAAATAAAGGATGGGAGGTCCACCTATTCAATACCATTTGATTAAATACCAAATATATTTATTAGATATAAAGGACTAGATTCAACCCTATAAACTGGGTCATCTTCAGCCTTAATTACCAGTTATGAAAACAAAATTTTATACAACACAATCACCAATATTCTACTGAAATATATATGAAACTTATTGACAAATAGTGTTTGTTTAGCACTAATGTGTCATGGTTAAAATATATACTTATGTCCTTGGTTACATGAGTAACTTGTCTTCTTTGGAAATGTATGTAGCAGCTGAACATGGTAATTACATTGATAGAGTTATACCTAGCAACTTAACATAATTATGCACACATATCCATCAAAACTCCAAACTACAGAAATGAAGTTCTTACGCATCATGATACAAAACACCAGGAAGGACAAATTCAGGAATACCGAGCTCGATAGCTGCAGTCGCTTAAGTGCAGTCAGTATCCAGTATTTGGGAGATAGTGGGTTCGAACCCCACTGTCGGCAGCCCTGAAGATGGTTTTCCAAGGTTTCCCATTTTCACACCAGGCAAATGCTGGGGCTGTACCTTAATTAAGGCCACAGCCGCTTCCTTCCTATTCCTAGGCCTTTCCTATCCCATCATTGCCATATGACCTATCTGTGTTAGTGTGATGTAAAACAAATAGCAAAAAAAATATTCAGGAATGTAAAAGTCTGTGAGGAGGTGGGAATAGAGACTCACTACTACAGAGGATTCAGAAAGCAAGACTGAAGTGGTTTGGCCATGTAAGGAGGATTGAGTGCAAGATGGACTGCAAGAAGAGAATATGAAAGAGAAGTAAAAGGAAAAAGACCAGTGTGTAGACCCAGAGGAAAATCCACTGACCTGGTGAAGAAACATGTCGAGGAGAGAGAACAAGATTGGGAGAAGATTATGAGAGAACAGTGGTTCATGGACAGACAAAGATGGAGGGGGCTCGTACACCACACCCAGGCAACTGGAGATGGTCAACGATGATGATGATGATCTATGACTTAAGAGGTTATACATCAACACATGATTAAAATATTACCATATCAACAGACGTTGCTATTCATTACTGGAAGAAGATTTTAATGTGTGACTTTAACTTATTTATCTCTTTTAATTTTGAATGTGTATTCGTATAGTTTTACCTTAAGATTACATTTCCAAAGAACAGAAGTTACTCATACAACCAAGGAGAAGTACAAATAACTGTACTTTAACCATGACACAAGTGCTAATGAACACTATTTGTCATTATGTTTCATATATATTTCAGCAGAATATTGGCAATTGTGTTGTATAAGATTTTATATGTTTTTCTAATTGCCAAAAAAGGCTGAGGATGACATAGTTCAAGATGGCGACTACTGTGTGTAAGTCTGTGATATCCGTGGTGGATAATGGTGTAAGATGCAGTGAAAAATGTGGCAAATGCAGAAGAGTAGCTAAAAATGGGATTCTGTGTCGTAAGTGTGATGAATGGCACCATTTTCGTTGTGCAAATATTGTAAATAGGTCTGATATTGAAGAAAGTGTGTGGCTGTGTCCCGAGTGTAAACAAACTGATAGTGAGGTAGATCAACAAGAAAGAGAGACTTACAAATCTATGCTTAAGATTTTAGGAGTGCTACAAGAAGACTTATGTGTCATGAAACTTGAAAATGAAAGCTTAAAGGTCAGAATAAAGAAACTGGAAGATATAGAAGACAGTGGAGTAGAAAGATCCTATGTTAGAGAAGGACAACTACGTGGTGATTGTGAGTGGTACAGATGACAAATGACATTGCTGCAAATGAAAGTGACAAACTAATTACGACCCTCAGAGGTAAGATTTTGAAACTACTGATTCAAAAGTAATTGTAGTTAATCTGCCACCCAGGTATGACCTTATAGAAGACTCGTGTGTGAACAAAGCTGTACATGATGTAAATATAAAAATCAAGAGATTATGTAAGAGTTTTAGAAATGTCTATGTAGTAGATAATTTAGGTCTTGGCAGGCAAATGTTCACTAGGCATGGGGTACATCTGAATGGTAATGGAAAAGCAACTCTCTGTAGACAAATTGCTACAATTATCAACAGAGATTTGCAAACTAATATGCACTTAAGAAAATCCATACCACTAAATTGGCATATGCAGGGAAACTTGCCAGAAAACCCAGATCCTTAAATCAAGATCTATGTACAAAGATCTGGGTTCGAGGGACGTTCTCAACTCATGAGTCAAATGTTACCCAATTACAACAGTCAAGTTTTAGGGAGGAAGGGGGTCTGAGATTGCTCTTGGTAAACTGTCAGAGTGTAGTAAATAAACAAATAAAATTCAGTACATTGATGGAATCTTATGGGACTGATGTGGTGATAGGAGTAGAATCATGGTTGAGGGAAGGGGTGGGTAACAGAGAAGTATTTCCAGGAGGGTGTACAGTCTATCGTAGAGACCGAGGAGATAAAAAGGGTGGGGGTGTTTATTCTGGTGAAGGAAACTTATTGTTCACATGAATGGTTAACCGATGGAAGGGATGAAATATTAGGGATAAAATTAGTTTGTGATAATATGAAGGAGGTGGGAATTATAGGAACATATAGGCCTGGAAGAGAGGAAAGAGACATGGAAATATTTGAGAAAATAATAGATTATACTCATAAAAACAATAATAATGATATGGTAATAATTGGGGGAGATCTAAACGTGCCTGAAATTGAATGGAATGGAGCTGCAAGTGAAGCCCATGAACAGAAACTGGCAAATAAGTTAATTTGGGTGGGAGGATTTACACAAGTAGTACAAGAACCGACCCATCTCAACAACTTGCTAGATGTATTCTTGGTTAAACTATGGGAAATTGTCGATAAAACTGAGGTAATTGAAGGAATAGGTGACACATAAGGCTGTAATAATGGATGTAGGACTTGTTCCAAAAATGCTTAATAAGAGGGTCACACAAGATAAGAAATTATACAGAAAAACTAAAGTTGATGAATTTGGGACTTACCTTAAATCACAATTCAGTTGTTGGATAAGTGAAGGGAGTAACGTGGATACACTTTGGGCTAAATTTAAAGGAATCATTTGGGAAGGAGAGAAGAGATTTGTACCTGTTACGAAGGGTAAAATGACCTCAGACCCTGTTTATTATACAAGGGAAATAAGGAAATTAAAAAGAAAATGTAGAATAGTAAACAGGAAAATCAAAGAGGGTAGGGAGAATAGAGAAACTAGAAAACAGCTAATGAGGGAACTGAATAGAGTGAAAAAGGAAGCAAAATAGAAATTTATGAATGGCATACTTCAAGAGGTTAATGACCACAAAGGGAAAATGATGTATTCATATATATGAAATCAAAAAGGAAATGGAATCCAAATTCCTACGTTGGGGGGAGAAGGGGGTGAACACTATTCAACAGATACTGAGAAAGCAAATCTATTTGGTAGGGAATTCAGAGATTCAGTAGAAGATTGTCAGGAGTTGGAAACAGTAACAGAAGATAGAGAGGGAGAGACACATACGGAAACAAGAAGCTTCTCAGTCACAAATGAAGATATTTTCAGAGAAATCCAACTGCTTCAGCAAGGAAAAGCAGCAGGAAGTGATCAAATTACTGGGGAGGTATTAAAGACAATGGGGTGGTACATAGTGCCTTATTTAAAATTTCTCTTTGACTATGTCATAAATAATAGCGTAATACCAAAAAAATGGAAGGAATCTATAATAATACCAATTTATAAAGGAAAGGCTGATAAAAGGAAACCAGAGAACTACAGACCAATCAGCCTGACCAGTATAGTTTGTAAAATACTGGAGAGTTTAATAGCAAAGTACATCAGAGGGATATGTGATGATAACAATTGGTTCATGAGGAGCCAGTATGGATTTAGAAAGAAATTTTCTTGTGAGGCACAACTGGTGGGATTTCAGCAGGACATATCAGATCAATTGGATTCAGGAGGCCAGTTAGATTGCATAGCCATAGATCTTTCCAAAGCCTTTGATAGAGTGGAACATGGAATATTATTAAAGAAATTGGAGGGAATAGGATTGGACGTAAGAGTTATACGTTGGATAAGAACATTTCTAAATTCAAGGGTTCAGAAAGTCAAAGTAGGAAATAATATATCACAGGAAGAGAAAGTTTGGAAGGGAATCGCACAGGGTAGTATAATCGGTCCGTTACTTTTCTTAATATACGCAAATGATTTAGGGAACAATATAACATCAAAAATAAGATTGTATGCAGAAGATATAATTGTTTATAGGGAAATAAATAACATTGAGGATTGTTCAGAATTACAAAGGGACCTTGAAAGTATCCAACAGTGGGTTGAAGAAAATAATATGAAGGTTAATGGAGGCAAATCAACTGTTACAACTTTTACAAACAGGAGCTTTAAAACTGAATTTGAATATACTTTGGATGAGGTAGTTATCCCAAAAGATGGCAAGTGCAAATACTTAGGTGTGAGATTTGAAAGTAATGTGCGTTGGAAGGGTCATGTTGATGACATTGTTGGGAAAGCATACAGATCGTTACATGTCATAATGAGGCTACTTAAAGGATGCAACAAAGAATTAAAAGAAAAAAGTTACTTAAGTATGGTTCATCCACTACTGGAATATGCAAACAGTGTTTGGGATCCTCACCAAGAATACCTAATAAAAGAAATAGATAGTGTGCAGAGGAAAGCAGCAAGATTTGTAACAGGGGATTTCAGGAGAAACAGTAGTGTATCAGAAATGTTAGAGGAACTTGGGTGGGAAACTGTAAGTAAGAGAAGGGGAAAACTAGACTTATAGGATTATATAGAGCCTATACAGGAGAAGAAGCATGGGGAGAAAACTGTGAGAGGCTTCAGTTGGAAAATAATTATATTGGCAGAACTGACCACAAGTGTAAAATTAGAAGGAAATTTAGCAGAAGCGACTGGGGTAAATTTTCATTCATTGGGAAGGGCGTGAAGGAGTGGAACAGTTTACCAGGGGTAGTGTTTGATCCTTTTCCAAAATCTGTACAGGTATTCAAGAAGGGAATAAACAGCAACAGGGAAAATAAATGAAATGTTAGAGGGCATTCGACCAATGCAGGCTATTGTAAATAAAAAAATGTGTGTAAAAAAAATTAATTCCATCCCCTGGTCCATGGAGTTTGGACAGCAAAAGTAGGGGACTACCTGTAGGGGTGAAATACAGTGGGGACTTCGAGGGCCCTGGGACCGCTATGGTAGCTGTGAAGGCCCTTCAGGAATTCTGAAAAGTGATGGCAAAAGGGGCTCTGTTTAAGACGCAGCAGGTCGTTATGCTACATAGGTTCCAAAATGGGTAAAAAAAAAAAATAAATAAATGCAATGTAAATATTAATCTTATACCAGTTGCATAGTATTATTTGAAGTAATTCCACACACTGTATATGAGTTGACTATGTTTGTAAGTATAGGAGATATTATAAGTAGAATTTTGTAAAGAATAAAAATTTATTAAGGTTGATCTGTTTCTTTAATAGAAAAAAATTGTTAGCATAAATTGTATATTATTGTATTCTAGAAAGAAAAAATTCTTCTCTTGTTAATTTAAAATTTAGTGCTTGACAATAATGTATTTTAGTGTACCATTTGCCACCGAGGTAGACACCTTGTTTGCAAATAAAGAGATTTTGATTTGATTAGTTTACAGGGTCAAAACTAGTCCCTTATAACTAACAAAGATATTTGGTATTGAAACAGGACTTACTATAATTGAAAATCTTCCACCTTTTTGATACTTTTTATTTGCTTTTTAGCAAATTATTAATTATAAACAGTACATGTTTTTTTCTCACCTGAGAACATCTTCAGCTGTTGTTAAGCTTAGGTGAATCGCTAAGTTTCTGAATACATTATTTTCAGGTACTTTGTTCCTCTTTAAGACTATTTGAATATAAATTAAATTAAAATGATGTTAAAACAATGTGGGTGTTAATGGGTTGATGAAATGAGACAGGATGAATACATAGTTAGCCTGCTTAAAAGCTATATCTATTCATTGGAATAGTTGTTAAAGGTTTCAACTCTGACGTGTCATTACAAAAAAACAAATTCCTATTTTCCTCATTTCATTTCAGAAATTGAGACGAAGCTCCCTTCTCAAAAAGTGACCGGCAATCAGCTTCAAAGTTCCACATTAGACTCAATTTAGGGCACATTAAGCAAGCTCAAAATAAATAACAGCCTACCTGGAAGGAGTGAAAGAACAATAATTAGAATAGTGTCAAGAAGCCAATCATTTTTTTAAAAACCTTTTAACTGGAAGACAAACAGTTATTTTTAGTGTAACAGAGTTGAAAATTTTAACAACTATTCCAATGAATAGATATACTTTTTAAGCAGGCTAACTATGTATTCATCGTATCTCATTTCATCAACACATTAACCCCCACATTGTTTTAACATCATTTTAATTTAATTTATATTCAAATAGTCTTTAAGAGGAACAATGTACCTGAAAATAATGTATTCAGAAACTTTTACAAGATATTAGAATCATTCCGACTGACGGTTTTCACTTTACAAAGGTGAAAAGTGAGAGTATCCTCCTAATTCAATACAATAAATATTCTGTCATTAGACGGAGTAAACAAATTCAAACATGTTTCGGCTCGGCTCGTTTGAGCCATCTTCAGTGAAAAATGAGGGAAATTTGAAATAATTTACATAATATAAGTTGAAAAAATGCTAAAAAACATAATGAAGGAGCAAATGAAAAAACAAACAAAAGAGGGCCTAGACGGAAACAAAATTAGCACAAATATACAATATTTACATCAATATGCGGAGCAAAAAACAACTCACTGCGACAAAATTCAGTGAAAAGTTGTTAATTTAAAATAATAATTGAAACTAAAAACTATGTTAAGCTAAGGAAACAAAGGAATGAAAAAACAAATGATGCAGAAGGAAATGAACAGTAGTAGCACATGGTGAGGTTGTGGAACTCATAGTTTACAAAATATTGTTTAGTAACAATAACAAGCCAACGGCCGTAGCCGTGTTGAAACACCGGATCCCGTGAGATCTCCGAAGTTAAGCAATATTGGGCGTGGTCAGGAGTTGGATGGGTTGCCACGCGCTGTTGGTGGGGGGTAAAGGGAATGGAGGAGCGGAAAGGAACTAGCCACCCTACCGCACGTAAACTCCGGCTCAGGAACACCTCTGCGGAGGTTCGGACCTGCCTTCGGGCAGAATAACCCTTACCCCAACAATAAAAAAACAGGTTGAAATCACTGTCGAAAATCATCCTTGTAGAAACCCATCACATTAAATTGGTCAGGAGGGGAGCAGGAGCAAATATTTTTGAGAAACCAAGCCTGATATACCGTGCAGGAGAAAAGCCTGTGACAAGGAAAAAACACCAATGAAATTTAAAGCTTCACACCCATTCTACACTTTTTACTTATCACCCCACGTTTCTCACACAACCTCATTTTTCCATTACAGATTAGAACTTCATTGACGGTTTCCACTAGATCACATACACTTTACTATGCATCTGTCTTCTACCTAGCACAGCTTCTCAATTTTATATCGTGGCCCTTTCGACCCTTTATAATAAGGCAAGACACCAGCCAACTTTATGAAACAATAATCAAGAAAGGGACAGCTAGATTGAGAAGGTATTGAGAATGCTGCTAAGCTTTAAATCTCATTGGTGTTTTTTCCTTGTTACAGGCTTTTCGCCTGCATGGTATATCAGGCTTGGTTTCTCAAAAATGTTTGCTCCCACTCTCCTCCTGACCAATTTAATGTGATGGGTTACTACAAGGATGATTTTCGACAGAGATTTCAACCTGTTTTGTTATTGTTACTAAACAATATTTTGTAAACTATGAGGTCCACAACCTCACCATGTGCTACTATTGTTCATTTCCATCTGCATCATTTGTTTTTTCATTCCTTTGTTTTCTTTGGTTAACACAGTTTTTAGTTTCAATTATTATTTTAAATCAACACCTTTTCACTGAATTTTGTCGCAGTGAGTTGTTTTTTGTTCCGCATATTGATGTAAACATTGTATATTTGTGCTAATTTTGTTTCCATCTAGGCTCTCTTTAGTTTGTTTTTTCATTTGCTCCTTCATTATGTTCTTTAGCATTTTTTCAACTTATATTATGTAAATTATTTCAAACTCCCCTCATTTTTCACTGAAGATGGCTCAAAGGAGTCGAGCCGAAACATGTTTGAATTTGTTTACTCCGTCTAATGACGGAATATTTATTGTATTGAATTAGGAGGATACTCTCATTTTTCACCTTTGTAAAGTTCAGAAACTTAGCGATTCACCTAAGCTTAACAACAGCTGAAGATGTTCTCAAGTGAGAATGAAACATGTACTGTTTATAATTAATAATTTGCTAAAAAGCAAATAAATAGTATCAAACAGGTGGAAGATTTTCAATTATTGTAAGTCTCTGTGATTAGAATTTGATGATACAGATGTTGATTCCATAGGAAACATGAAATATTAGTCCTGAATGAGTAAATTTATAATACCAATATAATGGTCCGTTTTTGGACATTATAAATTTTCCAGCTAACTCATTCTTGGTTGCCTGCGTTTCACCCTTTTGTGCTAAGTTGGGCTCATCAGTTGGTACTTAGCACACCTACTAAGACGCAAGGCTAGTGCATACTGTGAAGGATTTTTTATTCAAATAGTTGTTTCATTCTCCCCGTGAGGGGAGCGGGCCACCAGTGCAACAAAGGGACTCTTTGGCTGATTACATGTACAAGAATGTATTGTGAAATGTTTTATATGAGTGTGTGCTGATAACACATGTTTTACGAAAGTTTAAAAAAAAAGTCTTCTTTTGTAGAACACATCAGCAAAAATGAAAGTCTGTTTTTTGAAGTATGAAGCACTACAAACTTAACATAAGAACAGTAAACATTGTTTTCCTGAAGAGAAAGAATATGGAATGAAATGATAAACAAGATCGGAATTTAAATGTGCAAGCAATGACATAATACACTGACTGACAGAGCAAATGCAACACCAAGAAGAAGTGGTCAGAACTTTATGCCAATTGCAGGGTAGACTGACGTCACTGAGATATGCTCATGATGTGAAACGCGCCGCTGTGCTGCGCACGTAGCGAACGATAAATGGGACACGGCGTTGGCGAATGGCCCACTTCATACCGTGATTTCTCAGCCGACAGTCATTGTAGAACGTGTTGTCGTGTGCCACAGGACACATGTATAGCTAAGAATGCCAGGCCGCCGTCAACGGAGGCATTTCCAGCAGACAGACGACTTTACGAGGGGTATGGTGATCGGGCTGAGAAGGGCAGGTTGGTCGCTTCGTCAAATCGCAGCCGATACCCATAGGGATGTGTCCACGGTGCAGCGCCTGTGGCGAAGATGGTTGGCGCAGGGACATGTGGCACGTGCGAGGGGTCCAGGCGCAGCCCGAGTGACGTCAGCACGTGAGGATCGGCGCATCCGCCGCCAAGCGGTGGCAGCCCCGCACACCACGTCAACCACCATTCTTCAGCATGTGCAAGACACCCTGGCTGTTCCAATATCGACCAGAACAATTTCCCGTCGATTGGTTGAAGGAGGCCTGCACTCCCGGTGTCCGCTCAGAAGACTACCATTGACTCCACAGCATAGACGTGCACGCCTGGCATGGTGCCGGGCTAGAGCGACTTGGATGAGGGAATGGCGGAACGTCGTGTTCTCCGATGAGTCACGCTTCTGTTCTGTCAGTGATAGTCACCGCAGACGAGTGTGGCGTCGGCATGGAGAAAGGTCAAATCCGGCAGTAACTGTGGAGTGCCCTACCACTAGACAACGCGGCATCATGGTTTGGGGCGCTATTGCGTATGATTCCACGTCACCTCTAGTGCGTATTCAAGGCACGTTAAATGCCCACCGCTACGTGCAGCATGTGCTGCGGCCGGTGGCACTCCCGTACCTTCAGGGGCTGCCCAATGCTCTGTTTCAGAAGATAATGCCCGCCCACACACTGCTTGCATCTCCCAACAGGCTCTACGAGGTGTACAGATGCTTCCGTGGCCAGCGTACTCTCCGGATCTCTCACCAATCGAACATGTGTGGGATCTCATTGGACGCCGTTTGCAAACTTTGCCCTAGCCTCGTACGGACGACCAACTGTGGCAAATGGTTGACAGAGAATGGAGAACCATCCCTCAGGACACCATCCGCACTCTTATTGACTCTGTACCTCGACGTGTTTCTGCGTGCATCGCCGCTCGCGGTGGTCCTACATCCTACTGAGTCGATGCCGTGGGCATTGTGTAACCTGCATATCGGTTTGAAGTAAACATCAATTATTCGTCCGTGCCGTCTCTGTTTTTTCCCCAACTTTCATCCCTTTTGAACCACTCCTTCTTGGTGTTGCATTTGCTCTGTCAGTCAGTGTATTATTAGCCAATTCTTGTCCAAGTGAAAAAGCCACGTCGTCATAAGTTCTGAGAGGTTACACATACACTGAACACAAATGTAATTGGAGATGGCGGTGGTATCGCCTTTAATTCCACTAAATGTGTAAGGTGGCAATGGAAGATTAACCGGAATAAGAACCTCAGTCAGAATTGTGCGATCTGTAGTGGTCCATAACTTTATGTGCGTTTAGCTTTAGTTGTGGGCTGAGGTCGATGGTGGAAAGAGGTGTTTGCTTAAAGGTGTTGATTGGTTTGTAAGGATGGCGGTGGCGAGATGAGAAAGGCTAATTGCTTCTAAAGGTTCAGATGAGCTGCGGGAAACAGCATTCTGTAAATAACGAAGACGAATCAAATGGAGATGGGAAAGGATTGTTGGGAATGTATAACGGTTATTTACTACTTCGAGTCTTGTTTCTGGTCTGAGGCGATAAACCAGTCGGATAGCGTGACGGTCTAGTTTTAATATGTCGAGGTATCGGAGAAGGGGGGCGGAGATCCAGGATAAGGAGGCGTACGTGATAACAGGCCGAACAAAAGCTTTGTATGTATTAATAATTTATGTTGGTTTTAATCCCCAGGTTTGACCTAACAACCAGCGGAGGAGGTGAAACCTGCGGGATGCCTTTTTGTAAATCTGGTCCAAATGTATATTCCATTTTAGATTATTTTGAAAAGTGATGCCTAGGTAGGTAAGTGTGGTGGTTTCGGTAAGGGGTTGATCATGTAAGGATAGGTAAATTTGGTTAGTAGAACGGCATCTACGTTTATGATTGCGGAAAATTATAAATTGTGTTTTACTTACGTTGATTTTGATGTGCCAATGATTCAGCCACTGTTCGAGCTCATTTAAGTAGGTTTGTGATCGGGATTGCAGGGATCGGTTATTAGTTCCTAGAGCCAGTATTGCTATGTCATCAGCGAATTGATATAATCTGAGTGGGGGTAGGGTTTGGGGAATATCGATACATAACAAGATATACAAAAGCGGTGACAATGGACTACCTTGTAGGACTCCTGCTTTAATAGGAAAGGTGTAGGATAATGTATTATGAATATTGATTTGGGCTGTGTGGGATTTGAGAAAGTTGGCGAAGAAACGGGTGATCGTCATAGGTAGCGGGAGGTGACGAAGTTTAAATATCAGTCTGTCGATCCATACCTTGTCAAAGGCTTTCTCAACGTCTAGACTGATAAGGGTTGTGCAGTTTTTGGGAGGTAAATATTTTGTGAGGGATGCAGAGATATGAAAGAGGTGGTCATATGTGGAGTGCTGAGGACGGAAACCGGCTTGCGATTGTGGTATGAGATGGAGGGAATTGAGATAGGAATATATACGGCATGCGAGGATGGTTTCTAAGATTTTAGAATATACTGTTAGAAGGCTAATAGGACGACATGAATTTAGGAGGGATGGTAGTTTTTTAGGTTTTAAAAATAACAAAATAGTAGCATGTCCCCAATGAGCAGGAAAGAATCCAGTATGGAAAATGATAGTATATACTGCACTTAGGAGTTGTAGGAAGGGATGTGGAGCTTCTTTGATGTGTCGATAAGTAATCTGATCTAGACCAGGGGCAGAGTTCTTTTTGGTCCTGAGTACGTCTTTTATATCTTGTACTGTAATAGGAGCATTTAAGCAATGTTGGGAATCAGGGGCGGAAGGAGGTTCAAAGCTAGGTCGAAGAGGAGGTTGAGTGATATCCGCATATTCGGTTATTACAGCGTGATCAGTATGGTAGAAATGGGGGTCAGAAGACGGCGAGAAAATTACTCTATAATGATCTGTGAAAATGTCAGCCTTTACTTTAGGATCACTGGGTGCGGATTTGTTATGTATTATTGGATAATGGGGGTAGGATTTCTTTGTGTGTGTCAGTTGTTTTAATTTGGTCCAATATTTGCGAGTATCAGTCGTGTTGGATAATTCAGTACAAGTATTTGCCCAGGCTTTTCGTTTCATAGCCTTGATGAATGAACGAGCATGTCTAAGGGTAGTTCTATGTTCGGGGAGGGTATTTGGGTCACGGGTGCGGAGGTATGCCTTGTAAAGGTCGTGGGAATATTTTAATAGCTGGAGTGCTTTAGGTGGGAGGAGGTTTGGAGGGATGGGAGGTGTGGCGAGGAATATGCGTCTGTCGGCTGTAATTAATGCGAATTCTAATGTCTTAATTACGTCATGTAATTCATGCTGTGATGTAGGTAGGTCGGTATTGCGTATTTTGTCTGTTATTGTTTGCCTGTATGCTACCCAGTCGGTTCGATTATACTGTCTGACTGGTGGAGGACGTTGGGTATGTTGATATGGGTTGGTTAGTACATTGGTTACGGTTAATAGGGCAGGGACATGGTCACTGCCGATTGAAGGTAGCATAGTGATGTCACAGTTCGTTGCTAGGTTAGGGGTGAGGATTACAATGTCAGGGGTCGTTTGTGATATAGGGCGGGTGGGGGAGGGGAAGGGTAAGTCAACACCCCGGATATCATGTAATAGTTGGTCGTAGATGGTTTGTTGTTGCTGCGTATATGACGTAATGTTAAAATCTGCGATGATAATGTACGTACTGTATTTACGATCGATGTATTCTACAAATTTGGTTGGTGGGGAAGAACCTGGAGGTATATAAATTGTTGCTAGAGCTATTATTTGATTTCCAATCGTGATTTATATAATTAAGTTTTCAGATGGATATTCATTTAGATAATGATAATGTTGTTGTGAGTGAATGGATTGATGAATACTAATAGCTACCCCTCCGCGGCCTCTGGTGGGGCGATCGGAGCGGTAGAAAGTATGGTTTTTAAATTTTGGTCTTTGTTTCCTTGTTAAAAATGTTTCATTAAAAAATTATGATATCCGGTTTGTGTTGATCTATCTGCAGATCCAGCAGCGGGCGCTTGGCTCTCAGAGAACATACATTAACATTATAAATTTTCATTTACTACAATAGTGGACCAGGATCAAGGGGAAAGAATGCACAGTGCATTCTTGTCCCAGAGAACGTTGTGTCCAAGTGAGTCTGGAAGATCAATCGTGCCTCTAACTGGACCTGATACAGAATATTAGGACGTTGTAAGTGGAGAACATTCTGGAGCACCATAGTGATGAATCGCAGAATGTTCTCAGTGGAGGGAGGGGGAAGAGTGGAAGAGGAAGGCAGGGTAGGAAGGTCAATGGGAGTGATAGGTAGCACGGTTTCTGGTTGAGTGGGGGAAGGTTGAGGTTTACCCTTGCATTTAACTGAAAATGTTGGATGAGCTCCGCTGCAGGTGCTGCATTTGGGTGATCCCTTATTCATGCAAGCATGTGAGACATGTTGACCACTACAAATCGCACATACCTGATCGAGAAAGCACGGTACAGTGGTGGGATGATTGTAGGATTGACAGCGATCACAGCGCCTATGCTGTGGTGGAGATGAGCGGGAGGCCTCCACACGATGTCGCTTCGCGTAGGTCAGCACACCCTCCCTCAGTAGCTGGTCCAATGTTGCAGTATCCTGAGACAGGATACGCATCAGCGAGGTCGGTCCGTTGGCATTCCAGATATGAATTACCCGGAAGATTTGATGTCCCTGCTGCTGAAGTTGGGCAGCGACCTCATCCTCAGTATAACTGCGATCGACCCTGTATGCCACCACTGACAAGGTGGGGGCTGGACGCGAAAGTGGCTGGTTTCGCCGTGGTTGTTGAGCCAGGTTCTGTACTGCAGCGTGCGTTCCAAAGTGAGCCATTCCTATGGAGTTGACTAGGACTGAGTGGAATGGTCTAGAAGTTTTGATATTGTAGCCTTCTTTGCTCCATTGAATTTCTAGATTGTATTCATGTATGGCGTTGGGCAGAAACTTGATGATAATATGGTAGATTGCTTTCGGGTGGTTGATGTCCGGGTTCAGATGCCTCAACTTCACAATGTAGAATGGGGCAGGTAGACCGGTGTTTTTTGCTGTGCCACTGCGCTGTCGTACTTGGTAGGGCAGTGCAGGATTTTTTGCTGCCTCTGCGTAGCTTCTAATATTTGATGGCATAAATTCCGAAGACTGGTTCCCAGGTGGTAAATGGAACGGTACTATAATATCACTCTCTTTGATGTTGAGAAGTGATATGCCGCTTGGAGACGCTTCGGGATTGGCTGACAGTGTTGTATAAGTACTACCAGTCGATGCTCAGGACCTGTCATCTTCAGGAGCAATGGCAATCTTCTTACAGTGAGTGGGACTCAGAGAATCGTTGGATTCAAGACTCCTTGCTTGTTTTATTGTTTCTTCGTCCATCACGGTTCGTGGTGGTGGTGGTGAAGTACTTCCGGTCGCCATGAATGTTGCTTTAGCCGCAGGTGGTAAATTTTTGACGAATGATGCTCTCTGTTAATCTGCTGCTGATATACAGGTGTTGCCGCTCGTAGTTGTTTCCATACAGTACACAAGTAGCTGGAGTGTTGTGGAGGCCACTGCATAGGCTACTTGAAGCCACCAGCAGTGCCAATGCACTATGAGAGACTATGTCTCACTTCCACAAATTGATGCCTGCCTGGCCATCAGATGATACAGATGTTGATTCCATAGGAAACATGAAATATTTGTCCTGAATGAGTAAATTTATAATACCAATATAATGGTCCATTATTGGACATTATAAATTTTCCAGCTAACTCATTCTTGGTTCTTGGCCTCCACAGTATGCACTAGCCTTGCGTCTTGGTAGGTGTGCTAAGTACCAACTGATGAGTCCAACTTAGCACATGAGGGCAAAACGCAGGCAGCCAAGAATGAGTTAGCTGGAAAATTTATAATGTCCAATAACGGACCATTATATTGGTATTATATATTTACTCATTCAGGACAAATATTTCATGTTTCCTATGGAATCAACATCTGTATCACCGGGCGAGTTGGCCGTGCGCGTAGAGGCGCGCGGCTGTGAGCTTGCATCCGGGAGATAGTCGGTTCGAATCCCACTATCGGCAGCCCTTAAAATGGTTTTCCGTGGTTTCCCATTTTCACACCAGGCAAATGCTGGGGCTGTACCTTAATTAAGGCCACGGCCGCTTCCTTCCAACTCCTAGGCCTTTCCTGTCCCATCGTCGCCATAAGACCTATCTGTGTCGGTGCGACGTAAAGCCCCTAGCAAAAAAAAAAAAAAAAAAATCTGTATCATCTGATGGCCAGGCAGGCATCAATTTTTGGAAGTGAGACATAGTCTCTCATAGTGCATTGGCACTGCTGGTGGCTTCAAGTAGCCTATGCAGTGGCCTCCACAGTATGCACTAGCCTTGTGTCTTGGTAGGTGTGCTAAGTACCAACTGATGATCCCAACTTAGCACACGAGGGCGAAACGCAGGCAACCAAGAATGAGTTAGCTGGAAAATTTATAATGTCCAATAACGGACCATTACATTGGTATTATAAATTTCCTCATTCAGGACAAATATTTCATGTTTCCTATGGAATCAGCATCTGTATCATCTGATGGCCAGGCAGGCATCAATTTTTGGAAGTGAGACATAGTCTCTCATAGTGCATTGACACTGCTGGTGGCTTCAAGTAGCCTATGCAGTGCCCTCCACAGTATGCACTAGCCTTGAGTCTTGGTAGGTGTGCTAGGAACCAACTGATGACCCCAACTTAGCACACGAGGGCGAAACGCAGGCAACCAAGAATGAGTTAGCTGGAAAATTTATAATGTCCAATAACGGACCATTATATTGGTATTATAAATTTACTCATTCAGGACAAATATTTCATGTTTCCTATGGAATCAACATCTGTATCATCTGATGGCCAGGCAGGCATCAATTTTTGGAAGTGAGACATAGTCTCTCATAGTGCATTGGCACAGCTGGTGGCTTCAAGTAGTCTATGCAGTGGCCTCCACAGTATGCACTAGCCTTGTGTCTTGGTAGGTGTGCTAAGTACCAACTGATGACCCCAACTTAGCACACGAGGGCGAAACACAGGCAACCAAGAATGAGTTACCTGGAAAATTTATAAAGTCCAATAACGGACCATTATATTGGTATTATAAATTTACTCATTCAGGACAAATATTTCATGTTTCCTATGGAATCAACATCTGTATCATCTGATGGCCAGGCAGGCATCAATTTGTGGAAGTGAGACATAGTCTCTCATAGTGCATTGGCACTGCTGGTGGCTTCAAGTAGCCTATGCAGTGGCCTCCACAGTATGCACTAGCCTTGCATCTTGGTAGCTGTGCTAAGTACCAACTGATGAGCCCAGCTTAGCACACGGGGGCGAAACGCAGGCAACCAAGAATGAGTTAGCTGGAAAATTTATAATGTCCAATAACGGACTATTATATTGGTATTATAAATTTACTCATTCAGGACAAATATCTCATGTTTGCTATGGAATCAACATCTGTATCATCTGATGGCCAGGCAGGCATCAATTTTTGGAAGTTAGACATAGTCTCTCATAGTGCATTGGTACTGCTGGTGGATTCAAGTAGCCTATGCAGTGGCCTCCACAGTATGCACTAGCCTTGCGTCTTGGTAGGTGTGCTAAGTACCAACTGATGAGCCCAACTTAGCACACGAGGGCAAAACGCAGGCAACCAAGAATGAGTTAGCTGGAAAATTTATAATGTCCAATAACGGACCATTATATTGGTATTAAAATTTGATACGGAAAATGAAGCTGATTACTTGCAATTGAAACAGGAACTGCCTGTGATTGAACTGGCGACCGCACGGTCTGTTTCATCCTTTCAAATCATGCGCGTTGTGGGCTATGAGGCAATGCTTCCAGCGAGCGAGCTTGTGGCAGCCTGCTAAGACACAACTACGATGTCATGAAACACGTGGCCAACACGTTAGAGAGAACCATCTGGAAGCTTTTTTATATCTCCACTTCCAGTTGTGATATCAACTAATGGACAATGGGACTGTGTAGCTTACAATAACATATGGCTCCTGCCCAAATTTCATGTTAATAACTATTTTATTTAAAGAGATATCACAATGTCAAAGTATCAAGTAATTTCAATGACGTGCATGCTCAGGGTCAAGCCCGGGTATATAAGATGGGCGAGAGGACAATATAGACACAGTACAGCATAGCAGACACCTGCTGCCCGAGTTTGTGCAGGCAGTAAAGTTCAACTTTGTGCGCGAGTGTCAAGTCCAAACGTCGAACTAAGTACCTGCGAGGTACAGCCGAGAACTCTAACTCCGACGGCGGTAAAAAATTCTGCATTTTAAGTTTTTCCAAATACTTAAACGTTTTGCGTGACTTATAATATACAAGTGTTAGACATCGGACATGTTGATACCATGTGTGATAGAACTGTTTATTAACTTATAAATTAATACGACGAGTATACATGTTAACTTCTACAAGTAAAGTAACCAGTTAGGACATTTTTTGTGGAAAATACATGCCTAATATTTCATGGTTAGAAGTAAAGACAATGCCATTAACTATTTAATACAAGGTGTCCGGGTTAAAGGTATAATAATATAAAAATTAATAACTTGAGAAATGATGGAGATATTTATTGGCGGTTTGTTTCTACAACTAGGGTAACTCGAAATATTTTCTGTGTTCACTTGCAGTGGCGGTGGTACCACATGCGCATGCGTGTAATTGCATTGTTCACAAGAAGTGTACCAGTAACCATGTGGACTCCACAGCAGAAGGTATTCTATGTGCTTTCACTCGCGAAGATAAAATCCGTTACACTAATACAATGTAGATTTCGGCATGAGTATGGACTGTTACCAACTGATGATCTTTCCACTTACGTAACAATCATGAAATGGGACAGGTGCCTTCGAGAATCTGGGACCTTGCTGTAGATGTCAGGCTCCCACGCTAAGAACGCAGCTTCAGAGGCTACTGTTGATTTAATCCGTGAGTCCCTCAAGTGAAGCCCTCGTAAGTCAATTCGACAACCAAGTAGACAGTTACAGTTACCTCGTTTGACAGTACACGATGTCGTCCACAAAAGGTTGCACCTACAGGCGTACAAACTGCAGCTTCGTCAGAAAATCAAACCTCAGGCCAGGCCGCTATGTAAGACATTCACGGAGAATTCTGACAAAAATTGATGGAAATGTGGCAGTCTTTGATTCAGTCTGTTTCTCGGATGAGGCTACATTCCATATTTCGGGCACAGCAAACAAGGACATCTGCCGCATATGGGGATCTGAACCGCCCCCCCCCCCCCCCCCCCCACATAGTGATAAGAGTTGGAACAGGACTCTGCGAAAGAGAATGTGTGGTGTGGATTGTTGAAGGACAGGGCTATTCGCTCATTCTTCTTTGCGGAGCCTACAGTTAATTGAACATGTTACCTAGACATGCTGGAGCAGTATGTTGTGCCACATCTTCCTCATGACGTGATCTTTCAGCAAGATGGTGCACGATGCAATTATACAGAAGTTGTGAGGGATTTCCTAAATCATCAGTTCCCAGATTGCTGGATTGGGAGAGGTAGTCCATCAATTGCTTGGCCCCCTAGAAGCCCCAACATTGCACCACTTGATTTCTTCCTGTGGCGGTTTGTCAAGAATCAAGTGTACCAGACACCAGTTCGCGATCTACCATATTTGTGTCATCGCATTCGTGCAGCTATCGCCAATGTTACACCTACAATGCTGCAGAACACTTGGAGAGAAGTGGAATACCCATTAGATGTCTGTCACACCACTAATGATCCACATATTGAGGTTTATTAGGTATGTAAACAAACATCGTGAGTTACCCTACTTGTAGAAACAAACCGCAAGTAAATATCTCCACTGCTTCTCAAGTTATCAAAAGTTATTATACCTTTAACCCAGACACCTTGTATTTCATGGTGACAGAGTGATAGTAGACTGTTTATCAATGCATCAGGAACATAGACTGAATCCCACACTAAGATCATGTGTGAAGTTGAATGAATGGACTTTATTTCAATTTCCTTGAACTGCATTAACCTGACAGTCAGAACTTATTGAAGTCAGGGCACTGTGAAGGTTCAATTATCTTAGCATAGACTTTGTTTAAAACTTATTTAATTGCATTAAACGGCAAGTAGAACTTAGTAAATTCAGTGTCTCATGAGAAGTCAATCACCTTATTAGTGGACTTGGTGCAAATTACTGCGCATATTAGACGTCCTACTTGGAACGAACTGTGCAATATCATTCGAAGTGGTATGTGTAAACCAACGCACCATGCATACTCCGACTGCCTGTATTGTCATGTGAACTCCCGCCGATGGCGACGTGATAACACCAAGGGATATGTGGTAATGGTGTTCCTGATCTATGGTGGATATGGTAACTTCGAGGGATGTGATGATGGTGTTCCGGGCTATGGTGGACGTGGTAACTGTGAGGGACATGGTATGCTGTTCCAGTGATGGTGTTCCTGATCCATGGAAGACATGGTAATACAGTCTGTAAGGACACAGTCAAACGGAGCCAGTTCTTCAATAAGGTTATAAGCATCTGTGTCATTAAACAATAGTGTGAACTGTGTCTTATCAAGGAACTTTCAATTCAGCAAGTCACTTTAAAACTTTGCAGCAACTCATTCAGTACGATTTCAAACTGATACATTCCAATTTTTCAAATCAATAATATAATAAATATAAATTTTATTCACCAAATCAATCAATATTGATCTCCATTTAGGGCAGTCGCCCAGGTGGCAGATGACTTGCTATTTCTTAAAGCCAGTGTAATATTAAGTCGTACTGACGAACTTGCTAACGAATGGGAACTTTGAAACTTGGCCACTTCATTAACATTTCTTCAGAATTACTTGATAAGGTAATCAGCTATGTAGGAAACAACATGGAAAGAAATGTGATTGTAGCGGGTGATCTGAATTTACCAGATGTCAATTGGGAAGGAAATGCGAATGACAGGAAGCACGGCCAACAAATGGCAAATAAGTTAATATGGGAAGGACAGCTGATTCAGAAAGTGATGGAACCAACAAGAGGGAAAAATATCCTGGATGTGGTGCTGATAAAACCAGATGAGCTCTATAGAGAAACCGAAGTAATAGATGGTATTAGTGATCATGAAGCTGTTTTTGTCGTAGTTAAAAATAAATATGACAGAAAGGAAGGTCTTAAAAGTAGGACTATTAAGCAGTACCATATGGCTGATAAAGCAGGCATGAGGCAGTTTCTAAAAAGTAACTATGATCGGTGGAAAACGGTAAATAAAAATGTAAACAGACTCTGGGATGGGTTTAAAGCAATTGTTGAGGAATGAGAAAACAGGTTTGTACCTTTAAGGGTGGTAAGGAATGGTAAAGACCCACCTTATTATAATAGAGAAATAAAGAGGCTAAGAAGGAGGTGCAGACTGGAAAGAAATAGAGTTAGAAATGGCAGTGGAAATAAGGAGAAATTGAAGGAACTTACTAGAAAACTGAATCTAGCAAAGAAGGCAGCTAAGGATAACATGATGGTAAGCATAATTGGCAGTCATACGAATTTTAGTGAAAAACGGAAGTGTATGTATAGGTATTTTAAGGCAGAAACAGGTTCCAAGAAGGACATTACAGGAATTATTAATGAACAAGGGGAGTGTGTATGTGAGGATCTTCAAAAGGCAGAAGTATTCAGTCAGCAGTATGCAAAGATTGTTGGTTACAAGGATAATGCCCAGATAGAGGAGGAGACTAAGGCTAAAGAAGTATTAAAATTTACAAATGATAAAAATGACATTTACAATAAGATACAAAAGTTGAAAACTAGAAAAGTGGATGGAATTGATAAGATTTCTGGGGATATACTAAAGACAACGGGTTGATATATATAGTACCATAACTGAAGTATTTGATTATTGTTTGGTCGGAGGAGCTATACCAGATGAATGGAGAGTTGCTATTTTAGCCCCTGTATATAAAGGAAAGGGTGATAGATATCAAGCTGAAAATTACAGGCCAGTAAGTTTGACATGCGTTGTATGTAAGCTTTGGGAAGGCATTCTTTCTGATTATATTAGACATGTTTGCAAAATTAATAACCGGTTCGATAGAAGGCAGTTCGGTTTTAGGAAAGGTTATTCCACTGAAGCTCAACTTGTAGGATTCCAGCAAGGTATTAGCAGATATCTTGGATTCAGGAGGTCAAATGGACTGTATTGAGATTGACCTGTCTAAAGCATTTGATAGGGTGGATCATGGGAGACTACTGGCAAAAATGAGTGCAATTGGACTAGACAAAAGAGTGACTGAATAGGTTGCTATATTTCTAGAAAATAGATCTCAGAGAATTAGTGTAGGTGAAGCTTTATCTGACCCTGTAAAAATTAAGAGGGGAATTCCTCAAGGCAGTATTATCGGACCTTTATGTTTCTTATATATAAAAATGATATGAGTAAAGAAGTGGAATCAGATGTAAGGCTTTTTGTGGATGATGTTATTCTCTATAGAGTAATAAATAAGTTACAAGATTGTGAGCAACTGCAATGTGACCTCGATAATGTTGTGAGATCGACAGCAGGCAATGGTATGTTGATAAACAGGGTTAAAAGTCAGGTCGTGAGTTTCATAAATAGGAAAAGTCCTCTCAGTTTTAATTACTGCGTTGATGGGGTGAAGGTTCCTTTTGGGGATCATTGTAAGTATCTAGGTGTTAATATAAGGAAAGATCTTCATTGGGGTAATCACATAAATGGGATTGTAAATAAAGGGTACAGATCTCTGCACATGATTATGAGGGTGTTTAGGGGTTGTAGTAAGGATGTAAAGGAGAGGGCATATTAGTCTCTGGTAAGAACCCAACTAGAGTTTGGCTCCAGTGTATGGGACCTTCACCAGGATTACCTGATTCAAGAACTGGAAAAAATCCAAAGGAAAGCTGTTCGATTTGTTCTGGGTGATTTCCGACAAAAAAGTAGCGTTACAAAAATATTGCAAAGTTTGGGCTGGGAAGAATTGGGAGAAAGAAGAAGAGCTACTCGACTAAGTGGTATGTTCCGAGCTGTCAGCGGAAAGATGGCGGGCAATGACATTAGTAGACAAATAAGTTTGAGTGGCGTTTATAAAAGTAGGAAAGATCACAATATGAAGTTAAAGTTGGAATTCAAGAGGACAAACTGGAGCAAATATTCATTTATAGGAAGGGGAGTTACGGATTGGAATAACTTACCAAGGGAGATGTTCAATAAATTTCCAATTTCCTTGAAATCATTTAGGAAATGGCTAGGAAAACAACAGATAGGGAATCTGCCACCTGGACAGCTGCCCTAAATGCAGATCAGTATTGACTGACTGACTGATTACTAATTAGAACTTTATTTATCTCCATATTACCTTAGTTAGTTAGCTAACTGAAGAATGAACTTCAGCTCAAAATTTGACAGGCATATCCAGATTGAACTTTATTTGCTCACACCAATTAATCATTTCAGAAAGGAAATCTAATTACTTTTGTTAGTTCCATTTTCAAAACTGATCTTTATTTTTCAAAGTGAACTTAATTAAAATCATTATTTATGAACTTCAGGAATGAGCATTATTCATGTAAAATAACTAATTATTTCAAGGTGATCTTAATTAATGTTTTCAATTATAAACTTCAAGAATGAACTTTCTTTATCCAAGTTAATAAATTATATCAAGAAGTGATTTTATTAATTATATTGATGAACTTCATTTTAAATATTTGTCGCTAATAAGACTGACACAATCTGTTATCAGTTTAATGAGTATTAAGTGTGGATGAGAGTCCAATTTGACAAATGTTTAAGGAAATTTTAGGCCATGTGTCTACTTTGACTGATTTTTAATATATATGTGGCCAGCATATAGAATCTTTTACTTCCTCTCTGTACAATCTCCTAACATAAGTGCTCACATGCCTGCAAAACCCTCATGCTCAATGCAACAATGAGTGCGTGTCAGTTACTGGTACAGAGAAAGGAGTGTATACGTGGCAGCCAGCGTGGTAGGCTCGAGAGGAGAGCTCATAAGCCATATTAAGTGGCTACTTTTGAGAAAAAACTTACCGAGGTAAATGCCAACATCACTTCTGAATTAGCTAATAGCATTGCCGAGGTGAATATCAAAATTGCAGATAAACGACCTTCTGATTCTAATGCTATCCGTGAGCAGCGGCTTGCACAAACTAGTACATGCATAGAGAAAAGATTTAGTGACTCTAATGCCAAAATAGAAAGGAGGTTCACAGAAATGAATACTCAGTTTGTCAGTTAAAGAAGACATTAAATTACAGGTTGTGAATATCATCAAGGATGATTTACAGGCAATTTTACCAACTTCAAATCAAATATCTCAAGAATTAAATGATCTTAAGGCAGAATTTAGGGGATCTCATGGCAATCTTTCATTGGCACAAGCTAAGATAGCTTCAGTCCAGGAAACATTAAGTGATTCGCTCAAAAATTATATAGGTAGAATTAATAATGAAGCCAGACTCCTTAAAAGTTAACAAGGAGAATTTGATAAACGCTTCACAACTCAACTTCAAACCACACATACTCAGGTCACCTGTCTCTGTAAGGATGTAGCAGTGGTAAAATGAGACCTTCAAGCAGAAGTTAAGGAAATGAGAACAACGATGCAGATGCAAATAGATGCCCTCAATAATAAAATTATCTTTTTAGAGCAGAGGAATGTTTCAATGTTTCATTTTCACCATCATTGTCAATGGGGTCATGTGTTGACAATCCTAATGTAACTACTATTATAAAAGTACAAGATGATAGACCTGCAAAATTTTCAGGAAAAGTGGAATACTCTGCTAGAGAATTCCTAGCAAATATTTGAAGAGAATTTCTTAGAAAATTGCATTAGTTCTGATGGACAACTTCACACTGGGTCAAAACTATTAGGACGCACACTTCCATGGTTCAGAGCCTTTAAATTCAGCTTCAAAACTTACTCAGAATTTAAAGAGGCTCTTTTAAAAAGATTTTGGAACACTGATGTTCAGGACTTTGTTAAGATGCAGTTATACTCGAAACGGTATAATACTTCTATTAATATGTCCAGGTACTCAGACTATTTTGTGGCTCAACTTAAGAAGATGCAATTCCTAGATCCACCACTACCTGAAAAGGATTTGATCCACATAATTACTTTACAATTTCCACCCCATGTTCAGAAAATCCTGGGCCCTGCTGACATTGAAGTCTTAGAACAACTAGATTCTCTATTAAGGAGAGGAGACACTGCTAACATGCAGTCGACACCTAGGGTCAACAGGAGTAAATATGTTACTGCCAACCATGTAGGATTTAAACCTCCAGATAGCCAAGAAAGAGAGCACTTAGAGGACAGGGAAGTTAGGCAAACTACTCCCACTTGATATAGAGGATTTAGAAGATGTCCATATCGAAGAAATTCACCCTACCGACCAAGGACTACATGGAAGAAGAAAGAGGGAAACTCAAGAAAGAGACCGAGGCTCACATCGGGCAGAGATTGAGAAGAGGTGGTGTGAAACCAATCTGATGACTTACCTGGAGCAGCCTCCCTGGAGTACCAAGAGCACTCAAGATGGATAGAACTACCTGATCATGACTCTCAAGTCACAGGTGCTGAAAAAACAATCCTATCTAGACCAAAGGAGATTGCCTGAAAATCACAAGGAGGATGATCAGATAAAACCATTATGTAAAATGGAAGTCGATTAATTATTATCACATAGAAGACTCAGAGTTATTATACGAGGATACTCCACTATCTAGACTGAAAATTCAGTGTATATTACTTGTCGTTAATATGAGGATAAGCAAGATGAATGTCGCCGCATTAATTGATTCTGGAGCACAGATGTTGCTCATTTCTGAAAGACTCATTGAGGCCTTAAGGGACAAACAGGACATGTTTTTGATTCCAGTAGCCTTACTTAAGGTTAAGGGGATTGTGCCTGATGAGGTTGTTAAATGCAAGAAACAAGCTTTCATCGAACTTTATATTGATGGTGTACTCTTCAAGCATATCTTTTTGATATTGCCACAAATGAAATTTAATCTGATCTTAGGGTCTGATTTTATGTTGGGATTCCGTGGGGTGATAGATTATTCTGCTAGTGTCATTTGGTTTATAAATCTGGACTCTGTGGAAATGCGAATGGTAGAGGAAGAAGAAGTGATACATGGGTTAGAAGCTCTTGATGAAAAACTCGATGGTGCAAAAGAAGAGCATAATCAAGATGATGCAGTGCCAGTCAAAGTTAATCTGAAAGAAGAGGGCAACCCGACGGAAGGACCCATGGAGGACGAGTTTGTGTCCATAGTAGATGAGGTCACTGATTTTGATCAGGACTATGTTGCTTCGATTACCCATGCAATAATTGACAGAGAAACCCCTTCAAACATAGCAGAAGCAACTAATCTAATTTTTGAAATTTACCCCAACAGCTTCGATAGCAAACCAAGAGAAATCCTTGATTACGAATATAATCTCAATGTTAAGGATCATTTGCCATACAAACGTAAAGCCTACCCAATACCAGAAAGGTATCGTGAGGAAGCTAGGGCACTAATTCATCAGATGAAAGAAGATGGAATAATTTCGCCTTGCTTCACCCCATTCATCAACCCTTTGGCGGTTGTAAGAAAACCCAACGGCAGTTTGCGCTGAATGACAGGCTAATTCTGGAACATGACCATCCTTCTTTCTTACGAGATATCATCAGGTGTTTCCATGGGGTAAAGTATTTCACGTACCTAGATAAGACTTTGCCATATTATCACATCAGGCTAGACAAGAAGAGTAGATTATACACTGGTTTCATATTCGAGAATGTCACATATGTCTTTAATTGCCTGCCATTCAGTATTAAGAACTCAGGAGCAGCCTTGATTAGGACTTTAGGGAATCAGCTGTTTGATGAAGTGTAAGCTATCACTGAGATTTATGTCAATGATATTTTGATAGCATCAGAGACATGGGAGCAACATCAGGCAGACATTCACAAGGTATTTCAGGAGCTAATGGAGAAGAATTTCAAGATAATTGCCCACAAGAGTCAGTTTTTAAACTGAAGTTTTGTTCTGGGACATGTGATCAGTGGTAAAGGCATTAAACCTAACCCTGCAAAAATTCAATGTATCTTGGATTTTCCTAGGCCTAATCGAATCAAGCATGTAAGGCAATTTTTTGGGACTTTGCCAGTTTTTTGCCCAACATTGCCCCAAGTACATGGAAACTGTATCTGCTCTCCAACAGCTGCTTAAGAAGAACAACAGGTGATAATGGACCCAAGACTGTGAACAATCGTTCATTGCTACTAAGAACATGCTTAGAGATAATGTATGACTGGCTTATCCAAATTTCAACTAGCCATTCTACATTAAATGTGATGCAAGCATCATGGGAATAGGCACAGCCCTGTACCAGATCAAGCTGGAAGAGCCAGATAATAAATTATTCATTTCCTTTACGAGTCAGAAGTTGAGGCCACATGAGAATTCTTACATGATCACCGAACTGGAAGCTGTCGTGATTATGTACTCCCTCCAATACTGGAAGAAACTTATTTATGGCTATCACAGCACAATCTTCACAGATCATAAGGCTTTGATATTTATCATGTCTTCTGATCTAACGAGGGAAAGGATAACCCAATGGACCTTATTTATCCAACAATTTGATCTGACTGTCATTCATAGGCCAGAACGTAAGAATTTACTAGCTGATGACCTTAGCTGGAATCCCACCGAAATTATTGTGGCTAATCCCATTGAAATCCTTTGAGAAGAGGATGAGGAGTTCCTCCGGAAGATACAATATCTGCTGCAGATGCAGAGGAGAGACAGCAAGTGCCAAGAATTTATCCAATACTTTGAGGGATCCATTCCGGTAGATGATGATGACCTTCCTCGCATCCAGCCAGTTGCCCAACTGTTTTGCCTTGTTAATGGTTTATTATACAAGTACATTGACTCTGCCAAAACTAAATGGCGAATCTTTGCACCCCCTAAAGTAGATCAGATATCATTTGGCATAGCCATGTTATCTTGGGACATGCCAGGACAGATTAAGTTTTTAACATGATCAGGGAGAAGTTTACCTGGGAATATCTGCGGAGAGATGTGCGTATGGTCATCAAGACCTGTGACTTAAGCCAACGTGTAAAGCAAACTGGTAGAAGTTTTTCTATTTGCTACAATGAACATATCAATGCCATAAAACATAATAATTTTTCATCCATCGGGCAACATGTCGAGGATTATAAGCATAAATTCACTAATGTCGAGAATGACATGGAAATTTTAAATATGAACCCCACAGGCCCATTGCTCATTATAATGGAAGATTTCTACATCAGTATGGACCAGTATGCTAAGTCTGACTTCAACCTAAACAAAACCACAGGTAAAGCAAACATTCTTTTTAACACAGCCATTCCTATTCTAAAAGATACATATCTAAAAAGAATCAGCAAATATTAATCCACACATCAAACAAACCCCCACAAGACACTCTCCACTCCACCCACCCCTCCACAAGCTGCTTCCCCCTCCCCACTACTCCTCCATCTTAATGCTACAACAGCCACACGACAAACACGGAACAGTGTGCAGCACGCTCCTGACCATGCTCAATGACAACACATTCAATAGGCACTCTCTATTAGTTAATCTCATTTCTACCTTTCTCTTTCTTCTTTCATAGATCATTTGACTTCACCTGAGTGTAACACAAGTATGAAGAGAGCAGTACTCACACTTACTTTTATTGATATCAGTACTTCATATACAGCAACTTATATCTCAACAACAAGTCTTAGTAAAAACAAGCATGTTTATCAGCAGAATAATGGACTGAGGATGAGCATAGGTACCTATAAAGCAAGAACAGGACCCCATTTAGTACTGAACATAACGTTCTTCCGCATATTTGTGGCCCAACAGTGCACTTTTGAATTTACCTGTACAACCGTTGGCTGGAACGGGTGGCATTCACATGACACAAGGATGTCAAAGCCTTTTTAGACTTCAAGAACTGTACCCTGTTTTATGTTTTAACATTATAGCATTATATTGTACTGGAATATATGGCATTCATGTTTAGTCTAAGTAATGTTTTACAATGTACAATCGTTATCGAATAAGCAGGTTCATCAGCAGCTGATGATGACGTGTTTTAATGTGAATGAAATATTTTAGACACTTTATATAATGAAGTATTGATTAGGTGGAAAACTCTCAATCTTTATACTTGTGTGCTCAAACTATCAATACGGACAATGAAGCTGATAGATTATAGCGACCCATCCACTCCTGCTGTATCTGCTGGATTTTGATAACGGAGCTACCAATTTGGTGTACAACAATTAAACTGGGTATTCAACCAAATAATTTTCAAACTATTCTAAGGGATAATTAATTCTATAATAAATAAATTAATCAAGAACTAGTCAACAGAATTCCTCATTTTTAAAATCTATCATAATGGAACTAATTTAAGTGGTGAAGTACTGGTTACTTTGGTAATTCTACAACCAAGAGGAGAGACCTGTGTCCCACCTCATGCACTAATCATTCAGTGGCTAACTGCTCTTTGAATTTCAGTAACCAACTTGTAGTAATGGTGACACAGAAAGGAGAACGTGAACAATTCAAATCATGCAACTAAAGTTACAAAAATAAAAAAAATTTAGAAATTAGACTTAACCAAGGATGCCTGCTCATTCTTCAAACTGTAAACCATACGCCAGAGCTCCAGTATTTACATTGATGAGCGAGGAAGTCATTGAATGGACGGATCACACTTCTGTTAGCAAATTAAACTCTATTGTGCCTGAAAATTAAGATTAGGAAAAATTCACAATAAAAAAAGGAACAGAATTAATTATAATTTCAGAAATTAATACACATAATTCAAACAACTAGTTTATTACACACAAAATCCAAATCATATGATAAATTATTCAATATTTTGCCCGCAATGTAAGTCTTCAGCTTTGAGGCTGCCTGGATACATGTTCCTAGTAAAGGGTTATGTAGTTAGTTTTTGCTAGCCGTTTTACATCACAGTGACAAAGGGAGCTATTACAGCGGTGATGGGATAGGATGGGAACAAAGCAACCACGCCTTTAATTATGATGCCTGGTGTGAAAAAGGACGATTGAGTTTGAACCCACTATCTCCTGAATGCAAATACCCTGCCATACAACACCAAATATGTAGCCCGGTCAATCCATTAAGTGGTTATTAAGAAGCCACAAAAACCAATGGTGGTCCCATAAAGAGCTGTACAATGCATGACAAGAAGTGAGGTAGTTTACTACTGCTTTCCACACAACTGACCCTACAAATAACACCTTTCATCACACTCAGAAACATAAGTTGTGCTCTGACAACTTCCATACCAGAGACAGAGACTTTGGTGGAAGCTACATTTATTCTGGCTTGTGCCAAGAGGCAGACACAAAAATACAGTATCCAGTGGACAGGATATTAATATTACACTATGTGGACTTTACATGTACATCATCAGCGTTCGGTGTGCAAGCTTCACACATTGGTCTTGTTTAGTTCCACATCTAGTGCCTTGGTCTCCCTCTGCTTCTCTCACCTCACACCAGTACCCATTTTTCTCTTAAGTAATGTATTCTTTTTAAATTTAACAAGCAACTTGGCTGCAAAGTATGGACTGTGTAGCTGTAAACTTGCATTTGAGAGACGTTGCATTCCAGCCCCACCGCTAGCATCCCTAAAGATGCTTTACCATTATTTTATCCATTTCTTCACTGGGAAAATACTCAGCTCTCAGTTAACACCACAGCCACTTCCTTCCCACTCCTTTCCTATCCCTTCATCATCAAAAGACCTTTCCAAGATAGTATGATGTGGAGGTACTAGCAAACAAATTACATAAATGTAAAAATGCCTTTGTGTCCGATAACCAGGCCTGAAGAATTGCCCTACATTTCATCCATACTTGTACACCATTTACCATGGCCACTGGCCTTGCACACTCCAATCTTGAATTCTGTGTGGTTACCGTCCACCAGTATTTCGCAGTGGACCGTTCATCATGTGTGAAAATAAAGAGCTCCACCAAGGCTGATTCTACAGGAAATTGAAAGCACTCCATGATGGTAAGCCCTTTTTAGTAGTTACAAGAACTGCAGACAATAATACATCAAGTGGAAAGCCCTATTCATTTAATTATATTTTTAATACACTATGCAAAAGAATTAGCAGAACATGTTTTTGAATATCTGGTAAGTTACAGTGTTATCAAAGGCCTTATAGTATAGAGTAAGAACTTGTGTATTCAAAGCAAGGAACATCCAAGTCATACTGTCTCTAGTCTTCGCCCTGCAGTGCACGACGACCGAAAACTGGTAATTTCTGCATTGTGTCTTACAGTCAGTGTGAGAGAACAGCAATGAGACATCTCGAGGGTATCAGGTGTCACAATAGCTGATCAGACTGTAAGGAACAGTTCACACCAAAAGAGCTCACAACCCAGACGGCCTGTTTCCAGTGCCTTGCATAACGTGGCAACTTCTAGCAGTGCACCTTCTCTTTGCCCATAACCATATCAATTGGCAACTTTGCCACTGGAGAGCTGTGTTGTTCACAAACGAGTCACAATTTCCCCTGATTCAAATTGATGGCCGCGTTTCATTCTCAATAACTCATACTCAATTTACAATTTCCTTTTTAGGTCCGTGCTGGTTCGAGATTAATACTAATTACTGCCCATTTCCACCTGGCATATAAAATAATATTCAAGATCTCAACCATAGTTTCGGCCTCAGCCATACAGTTATTTACCTTGAAAATACTACGAAGCAAGGTTCAAATACTAAAATAATATTAAACATATCAGCAATCTGCTACTCCTTATATTACTCAAACATAGACTAATTTGTCAATAATTTTTTAAGAAAGAAGAAGCTGTGTATAATATCAAACAGTATAAGTCACATATCATGAGGAACCAAAAAACTGTGCTTTAAAATGGCAGATGTTTTGTAATCGGGTTAAAAAACTCTTATCACTCGCTATCCATCATGCAGGTAATGAAAACGGTTTTGAACCCAACACAGAATATGTCTTTTTTTTTTTTTTTGCAAGGAAAATATTGCCGATGCACATGTGGCTAATGAACTGAGCATACTTTCCAGAAAAGTTCTTGCTGAACTTGCCTTCAAATTCTGTTATTGTTACTGACAATGCTTATCAGAAGCAAGAAGAAGCATATACCGACAAGAAGCTGGAAGAAATATGCTATGCAAGAATGGATGAGGGAACATCATATTCAGTACGAAGATGAATTGTTGAAAAAGTACTTCATGGATATTATTGCTTTGGAAAAGGCAAAATACAATAAGTTTAAGGTAGATGAATTTGCTTTAAAAAGAGGACACAGAGTACTTGGACTGCCCCAAAACAACTGCAAATTAAATCCCATTGAACTTGTATGGGTTCAGGTAAAACAGTATGTGAGCTTACATGATACAGACTTCAAAGTAAAAGAAATACAAAGGTTGATTGAGGAAAGTTTAGTGTGTGTCGCACCTGATAAGTGGAGGAATTATGTGAATCACGTTAAGAAAATTGAAGCTGATACTTGGAAGGCAGATGAAATTCAGGACAACATCGAACCCATCATCATCCACTTTGGTGACTTTTCAGATGAAGATTCCTCAAGCAGTGTGTAAATGGATGAGATGAAGAGTCCACCTCTGACTTAAAATCTCTACATTGCTGATAATGTAAGTACAGTAGATGGACTTATTTTAAATCTTACTGTACGTGTATATGTCTATCTGTGCTTGCGAGTTTTTGCATTCTCATAAAAACAGTCATTCAGCAGTCTGTATTGTATGTTGCAGAAGAATTTTTCGGTTATATTTTATGGTGAACATGAAGCCCTTGCATTAGTTGTCAGTTATGAGTAAATTAACTGAAATGAGCTGTAGGATACATCACCGAGATAGAGAAGTCTCGCTGTCATCAGTACTTAACAGAGCTTCCTGTGTTTGTTGTAATCAGACAGTATTTGCGTTAATAATGAAATGTTTCTTGAGGCTAATGAACTGAGCACTCTGCTTCTATAAAGCAACAATGCTCATGAAATTTCCTCAGATGTAAGAAAACAGATAAGTCTTTAAACTGTTATGTTTTGAGATATAGACATACTCATTTTAAAAATCTGCCCCCCTTTTCACCCACCTTAGTGATGAAATGTCCAAAAATCCTCACTTAGTGAGCACGTGCACTGTAATAAAAATGTATCCCCAAAATTTTCATTTCTTTATGAACAGTAGTTTTGGCTCAGTGATGAATCAGTCAGTCAGGACATGTTATTTTATATATGTATAGATTACCATATTCAATCTCATACTATCAGGGCCCAATAATTTACATCATAGTCCCTTCAGTTATTGTTGGCATAATTTATGAACTTATTGTAATACTCAGCAGTTGCAAAAATTGTCTGTACTCCTGAGGGCGGCCTAAATTTACACCTGACAGTAAGTATAAAATACCTCTGGGTGTGGTGACCCCACTGTAATAATAGCATATACAGGGTGAAGCAAAATTCACTCACTTGGGCGTCGCAACGCAACTCTTCGCATGCCTCTCATAAACTTTCATCCTGCGAGTATATCTGGCAGAAAAAGGATGTTGAAGAATGGCAATCTGGGAACACTGTAACCACATGTAAGGTAACTACCTCTGTCAGCATATATTAGTCATGCTGTACAGTTGGTGAAGTAGATGGAGTTTTGGGTTATCATGCAAGAGGTCGAGGGGTTGATCCTGGGTTGAGCCGTATGTTTTTTATTTCGTAAATGTAGTCCAGGTGGTATGGTATCTGGCATCTTAATCATCAACAGCAATTGCAGTGGGTCCTCTAGAAACCATTTGCACTTACATACTACGATCCTAGAAATGGACGAACAATTGTTTTCATTGGTCAGCTTTGAAAGGCTCCCTTTCTACGTCGTGTGCGTGAATTTTTTTCGCACCACTTCATCTACTAGATGTGAAACCTGTTTTCTTTGTACCCTCCTCCAATGGTCCCATAGATTAGTACCAACTATTATTCTTGCCTCATTCAGGTCCATTACATTCCTTTTGGGGTCTTACGTTACCAGGATGCCAAGCAACGTGCTTTGCGAATAATGTCCAAACTCGGTTACAATTTGTATGTGTTACCACCATGGTCCCACTAATTATTCCTTTCAACATTGCGTCTGGTAACCACATGTTGTTTAGTACATATCTCAATGCATTATTATTATTATTATTCTATCAATGGGATTATGGAAACATCACGTCTATTACTGCTAGGGAAACAGTGTAATTCAAAACCGACCATTTCACAAGTAGCGGTGTCGGGATGAATCATGAAGAACAATATGTGTCAGAGGGATAATGCGCATTAGGTGGAACAGCTCGCAGGACTGGCGGCATGTTTATTACGAAGTGTATGCGCTGTCCACCAGACAGGGACTAGTGGCGAGCGGAGTAATGTGCCCGTGACAGATTCCAATATACATGCATACATGTATCAAATGTCCTTCTTGTAAACTTCTAAACCAGTGTGGCAGACGTATGGCATAAACAAACAATGAATATGTAGATATGCTTCTGGTCTTTGGTGCATCTGATAACCGGGCTGGTGTTGCTGCTTGTGAATATGCTGCTCGTCGACGCCATGGAGATAAAAGTGTGTTTTGTCATCTGGAGCTGCGCCTTCAGAAGTCAGGTCCTCTCCTTCCACCATCGTGTGACATATGTCGTCCATGGACTCGCCGAACTCCAACTACTGAGGAAGCTATTCTGGAGGTCATAAACCAAGAACCTCAGGGAAGTGCACGTAGCGTAGCAAGGCAGCTCTGTCTCTCACAACACACAGTCATTAACGTGCTGCACGAACATGGGCTGCACCCCTATCATTATTCTTTCACACAACACCTGCATCCTGCAGATCACCATCAGCGGATGCAATTCTGTGAATGGTTCAACAACAACAGGAAGGCAATGATGACTTTGTGAACACCATACTATGGTTGGATGAAGCAGCATTCACTCTTGAGGGTGTGAAGTTTACCCGCACGGCACCCGTGACCGTGGATATCAAGTTCGCTTTGGTATCAACGTCTGGGCCAGAATATTGGGCGACAGGTGTTTGGGCCCCTACATGTTGCCTCACTGGTTGACTGCACGAAGGTATCATGCATTCCTCTCAAACTATCTGCCTAATGCACTGGAAGATGTTCCACTACATGTTCGGCAGAGAATATGGTTCCACACTCTGGAAGTAATGTGCAACAGTATTTGGACAGAACATTTCCAGGGAAATGGCTCTAACGTAGAGGTCCAGTTGTATGGCCACGACGTTCACCTAACCTAAATCCCCTGGATTTCTTCCTGTGGGTCACCTGAAGGAGCACGTGTACTCTACTTTGCCGACAAATGTGGAAGAATTGATAGTGTGTGTTCATGCTGCTCTTGTTATTGTGGAAGCAGCTATGCTGCGAAGGGTCCAGAGCTGTATGATTCGGCGGGTTGTGCAATATTTGGACGTGCAGGGAGGTCGCTTTGAGCATCTCTTGTTCTGAGGACAATATATTCTGTTGTGAAGACCATGTGGTCATTAATACGGAGAGTACTATTGCTAATGTGCTACATCTGAGCACTCATAAAAATTACATGTAGTATGTAAATAATAAGTAGATGCTGTGTTATTTTACTGAGCTATCATCTTTAGCATCTTAAAAGTGATATTGTTCGTGTAGTTATTCTGTCCTATGACAGGTCATTTATTTCAAATGTCTGTTTCTTATCTGTCTAACCACATATTTGTTGTGTTCAGCATTACAAAATGTTGTAAATGTAGGATACATGTGACCTAAGATTCGGTGTCTTACTGTATTACAGTATGTAATGTCTGATGGAAATTAGCAAATAAAAACATGCGCCTCAACCCAGGATTGAACCTCGACCTCCTGTACAGCATGACTAATATGTGCTGACAGAGGTAGTTACCATACATGTGGTTACAGTGTTGCCAGATTGCCACTCTTCAATGTCCTTTTTCTGCCAGATATAATTGCAGGACAAACTTTTGTGAGAGATATTTTTTAATTGCTGGCATGTGAGGAGTCACGCTACAATGCCCGAGTGCATGCATTTTGCTTCACCGTGTATATGGTACATCTAAACTTGTCTCGGAAAAGGTTAGGGAGCACTCTGCCAGTGACGTGCATTTCCTTGGTAGTGGGAGAACTGTGAAAAATGGGCGACAAGAAAAGAACATCATGGAACTGGGCATAATCAACATAATGTCCCTGACAGGAAAAGCAGAAGTAGTGGTGGATTTTATGGAGAAAGAAGGCATAGGAATGATGGGCTTTAGTGAAGTTAAATGGACGGAGAAAGAAAAGAGGGGAATGAGGAAAGGATGTACACTATACTGGAGTAGTGTTGTAGAGGAATGGGCCAAGTTCAAACAAGGAATGGTAAAATGTGCAGAAGATACATGTGATAAGAGTATCAGGGATAAAGAAGGAAACGGAGACACCCTGTGGAATAATGAAGCAAGAGATGCAGTGGAAGAAAAACAAAAGGCATCAAGGAGCTGCATTGGAGGCAGAAATACAGAGAGTATGCAAAAGTATTATGAAGCAAAGAAAGTATGAGAGAAGAGTGTACAGGAAGAGAAACAGAAGTGCTGGGATAAGTTCACAGAAACTGTGTGAGAGGATGTTGAAGGATGTAAGAAAGTTTGTATGGATTGGTTAAAAGCAAAGTAAACAGGAGACAAGATTTTTTTTAAAAAAAGTTGTAAGGAGAGATACAGGACAAATCTTGACACAAAGATAGGGCATTCTCGAGCAATGGGAGGGGTATTTTGCTGAATTACTTAATATCAATTATCATGACACTGGATAGTTGAGAGAGACAACGGCTAGAAAGTGTGGCATTCAGTGGGGATTAAGTAACAGATTAGAAGAACTGGATTATGTGGATGATCTGTCTTCTTGTAGGATATTTTTGGGACATGGAAATCAAACTGAATGACTTAAAATGAAAATGAAAACCTTCAACTTGTTTTCCAGTCAGTGACCTGGTCAGGGATGGCATGAATGAAGCCCCCATCTAGCGGCGAGGACAGGAATTGCGCCGGCTGCTGAAGCCTGTCGCACTCCTCTGGAGCAATGATTAGTGACTGACAGGTGTAATGAAATGATAGTTGAGAGTGTTGCTGGAATGAAAAATGACAGGGAAAACCACAGTACTCGGAGAAAAGCCTGTCCTGCCTCCACTTTGTCCAACACAAATCACACAGGGAGTGACCGGGATTTGAACCACGAAACCCAGTGCTGAGAGGCCGACGTGCTGCCGTCTGAGTCATGGAGGCTTTTGAATCATTTAAAAATAGAAGGTAAAGAAGTAAGCTTGAAGAAAACAAAACGAAAAAGGAAATGCGCATAATCTATCGTAACAATTCTAGATTCACTGTACATGGAATGGATATAGAAAGTGTAGAGGAATTTTGGTACTTAGGAAGCATGGTCAGCCAGAATGGAGGTGCTTTTAGAGATGTGGTAAGTCATATAAATAAAGCCTGGGAGCTTTTGCACAGTTAGGACCAATATGGAGATCCCCCTCCCATACGCACCAAAAACAAAGCTAAGTATATTCAACTCAAATGTTAAATCCACGTTACTGTAAGGAAGCAAAACCGGGGAAGTGAACAAAGACATTACCACAAGGTTACAGACTTTGATAAATCATGGTTTGAGTTTCATTATGAGAATATGCTGCAAAGCATCTTGCCTGATAGCGACTACTGCTTGCCGGTAACAGTGACTTCCAGAAGCCATGCCAATTTATTATGGTTCAACACATCGCTAAAAGAGCATTTTCATTTAATGTGTTAACTTCGGACTGATATTACGTGAAAACTGAAGTTAATTAACATTTAAAACAAGTTTAGAAAAAGTATCGTATCGTAAAATTCCGTTACAATGGGATGTGCAATGGAAATTTATGTTAAATATATTCCTTAGAAGCAGACCTCTCCTTATATTGAGGTTCATTATGTGCCATTGCATTTTTCGTAATGCTGAAAAATGTCATCAAGTTGAATGAATAAATTTATGTGAAACAAAATTTATGTAGAGCGAACACAAATAATAATATGATTAAGAAGTCCACAGGGGCCGAACTTGGAAAGGAAGAACATAATCACTATGGCAATGGAAAAAACAGGAAATACAAGGCAGATTGTTAAAAAATGATACTGTTATATAACTGACTACCAAGAAAAGGCAAATGGAGAACAAGGTTGTCAATGGCATTTAATCACAAGAGATTAAGATAAATATCTATATAGGTATTCTTCGTGCAAGAAACAAAAATAGAAAACATAGGAGAATGAAGTACATTTATTATAAAGAAGCAGTGTTCTCACGGTACAAGAAGAGAGAAGCTAAATTAATTCTTCTTCTGTGCCTTCCTCATATCAATTCTCTTCGACGATTATTCATTTCCTTCAATACAACACGTAGCTCATTTATTTCCACTATAATACTTTATTAATGTAGCCATTTCCTCTTAAATATCTTAATCTCTTCTCATAGGCACATTTCCCTCAGCGTATAATACTCAAATAAAACTATCTTCACTTTACTGGATCACATATTATCTCATCATGATGGTATCTAACTTCCTAGCCTACGATAATATTCCTTCTTGTTTTCCCATTGACATAAACAACACATATCTACTGCATGTCTCTACCTAACCTTATCATTCTGATTTCCAAATACTTGTTACATTACTCGATCCATTCATAACATCCACTTCTCAATAACTGATCTTTTCCTGTCATAGTAAACTCTACCTATTCCTGATATCAATAGCAAGATTAACATAGAAGTTTTTAATGTTGCCATTAATGCTTTCACGGCCCGTACTTATAGACATGGTGCTGTATAGACTTTTGGGCTTATGCCGTGTCAAGAAAATAAGGTGAAATTCTTAACGTTTTGCAGAAAACTGCGCTCTGTGTCCTCAGAAGAAATCTCGACTGACCATGAGAAAGGCTTCTTAAACAATGACCCTTTGAAATTTTGAACGTTATACTAGAAGTGGAAATGGTACGTTCATTCACTACCAGATGGCCCCCAGGACCGATGTATACCTTATACCTTACCGCACATACAGGGAATTTCGTATACCCCAGGATATAAAAAGGGGACAATTTGTCCTTGGTTTGCTCAGACTGTGAGCAATTTTAGTGGTGGTGCCAAACACGGTTTTTATATTGTGTTTGGGGAGGACCTTGGCAATTCGATCTGTGGTGTTGTGAATGTAAGGCAAGTATGCAGTTCCCTTCACTTCTTCCTTCTGAGAGCTTTGCTTGGTCATTTCTCTGGGATGTAGAGCTCCATGAATCTGCAAATCACTGTAACCATTACCCTTGAACGCGACTTTGAGCGTGTCCATCTCCACCTGGATATGTGATGGCTTACAAATTCGTCTCACCCTCTTGGCAAGTGTCGTGAGAATTCCTTGTTTTTGTGCTGGATGGTGGTGAGAAACTGCATGAAGGTAGCAATTTGTGTGGGTAGATTTACGATTGATGGTATGTCCTAAGGAGCCGTCTGGTTTCTTTCTTATCAGAACATCCAAGAATGGAAGGCATTTTTCCGACTCCATCTCCATAGTGAATTTTATTGATGATTTAGGTGGTTCAGAAATAGATGAAGTTTCTCAGGACCTTTTGACCAGACCACAAATACATCATCAACGTACCTCCACCATATCATAGACTTGACAGGTGCCGAAGCAATAGCCTCTTCCTCAAAATGTCCCATAATGAAATTAGCCACTACAGGTGAAAGTGGACTTCCCATGGACACTCCATCCATCTGTTCATAAAAATTCCCACCTCACAAGAAATAGCTGGACGTCATACAGTGGTAAAACAGCTTAGTAATGACCTCAGGGAACAGGTGTTCATTGAGAGACATGACCGAGTCATTCGGCACTTTAGTGAACAAGGACTCCACATTGAAACTCACCAAAAGTGTATTAGGTTGAAGGGTTATGGTTGACAGCTTGTTGACGAAATACCGATATTCCCTTATGTATGATTCAGTACGTCCTATGTGTGGCTGAAGCAATGTGCTAAGGTATTTATCCAGAGCATACGTAGGAGAACCTATCGCACTAACAATAGGTCTGAGGGGAACTTTTTTTTATGAAGCTTAGGCAGTCCATATAATCTAGGTGGCACTGCATCTCTTGGGGACAGATGTTCAGCCTCCTCTTTTGGAATTGAAGATTGCCTTAAGAGCTTCACGGTGGCGTTGGACACACGAGTGGTGGGGTCACGTGAGCTCAGTCTGTAAACAGGCTCTGACAATATAGCCGAGATCTTATTCTTATACTCGTCAGTGTCCATAACCACTGTCGCATTGCCCTTTTTAGCTGAGAGAATGGTCAGTTCAGAATCATCTACAAGTTCTTTCAGAGCTCTCCTTTCGCATCTTGTTAAATTGGGCGCGGGCACAACGGAGGACCTCATGAGCCTCACACATTTCTGTCTTAACTCCTCAGCCTCATCTGTAGGTAGTTTGTGGATGGCTGCCTCAATGGAAGTAATTAACTCCTCAGTGGGAATTTTGGAGGGAGTGACAGCGAAATTAAGACCCCAAGCTAGAACTGCCGTTTGGTTCTCGTCCAAGGATTTCTTGGAAAGATTGATGATAATTTTACTAGCATCTGGGTTCATGTGAGAGACTGCCTGTTTCTGAGCTTGACAGAGGAACTTTGATTTGTCTGAATGATACCTGGTTGAATTTTTGTTCAGCCTGTATAGTAGTAATGCGATCGAAAGTCAACCACAATTCCCGCGAGAGAGTGTTGCTTAACAGCAGGTGTAAACAAAACAACTCTCGGGAGACTGAATCCAGCTCCCTACGAGTGTTACGCACTCTCTCGATCACAAGAGCCTTGCTAGCGTGTTGATATATTCTCCTGGCTTTTGGTGTATTTAACGTATGCTTCAGCTTCACACAATTGGGAATGATGTTATGGTCCCTGCATCTCAGTAGAAAGCTCAAGGAAGAAAGAAGTATAGATTTCTTTCTCCATAATTTGCTGAATTTTGAAGCCTTTTTGAAAGTATCCTCCCCATAGAGGTTTTTAATATTGCCATTAATGCTTTCACGGCCCGTACTTATAGACATGATGCTGTATAAACTTTTGGGCTTATGCTGTGTCAAGAGAATTAGGTGAAATTCTTAACGCTTCACAGAAAACTATGCTCTGCGTCCTCAGAAGAAATCTCGACTGACCACGAGAAATGCTTCTTAAACAATGACCCTTTGAAATTTTGAATGTTATACTAGAAGTGGAAATTGTACGTTCATTCACTACCAGACGGCTCCCAGGACGTAGCACAACACTAGCGTTACAAGCAGAAGCTGACTGAACCCTCACAATCAGACTAAGCGGTTCGCATAACATGTTTTGCGTAACATATGACATAGACAGGTGTAAGATATAGACACAAGCCTGGAATGAAACATCTGGCGACGAGGAACGTACAAATTTTGAAAAAACACCGAGACAAGATAACAATAGTGAAGGGGGCATGGAAGGGAACTACCTATGTGAATTTTTAATGGCTGGCAACCAGGTATTACTTAATTGATAGCCGGTGTTGCTGTTGAAATTGTTAGGGTTTCTACGTATTTCCACAGCTTCCCGTATAATCCTGGACCTGTAGTGTCTAGTGTGGGTAAGAGCTCAAGTATCTTGGAACATGACATCATGACTCAACGATGGAGCATGCTCAGCTATTGCTGACTTGTCTGGTTGGTTGAGACGAATATTACGTTCATGTTCTTTGATACGAGTACCAATGGACCGGCATATTTGGCCAATGTATACCTTACCGCACATGCAGGGAATTTCGTATACCCCAGGATGTAAAACAGGGGACAATTTGTCCTTGGTTTTACTCAGATTGTGAGCAATTTTAGTGGCAGTGCCAAACACGGTTTTTATATTGTGTCTGCGGAGGACCTTCTCAATTCGATCTGTGGTGTTGTGAATGTAAAGCAAGTAGGCAGTTCCCTTCACTTCTGCCTTCTGTGAGCTTTGCTTGGTCGTTTCTCAGGGATGTAGGGCTCTATGAATCTGCAAATCGCTGTAACCATTACCCTTGAACGCGACTTTGAGCATGTCCATCTCCACCTGAATATGTGATGGCTTACAAATTTGTCTCTCCCTCTTGGCGAGTGTCGTGAGAATGCCTTGTTTTTATGCTGGATGATGGTGAGAATCTGCATGAAGATACCGATTTGTGTGGGTAGGCTTACGATGGACAGTATGTCCTAAGGAGCCATCCGGTTTCTTTCTTACCAGAACATCCAAGAAAGGAAGGCATCAGTCTGACTCCATCTCCATAGTGAATTTCATTGATGGATGTTGCTGATTTAGGTGGTTTAGAAATAAATGAAGTTTCTCAGGACCTTCTGTCCAGACCACAAATACATCAATGTACCTCCACCATATCATAGGCTTGACGGGCGCAGAAGCAATAGCCTCTTCCTCAAAATGCTCCATAAAGAAATTAGCCACTTCAGGCAAAAGTGGACTTCCCATGGCCACTCCGTCTGTCTGTTCATAAAAATTCCCACCCCACAAGAAATAGCTGGACGTCATACAGTGGTAAAATAGTTTAGTAATGTCTTCAGGGAACAAGTGTTCATTGAGAGACATGATCGAGTCAATCGGCACTTTAGTGAACAAGGACTCCAAATCGAAGCTCACCAAAAGTGTATTAGGTTGAAGGGTTATGGTTGACAGCTTGTTGATGAAATACCAAGAGTCCTTGATGTATGATTCAGTACGTCCTATATGTGGCTGAAGCAATTTGCTTAGGTATTTAGCCAGAGCATACGTAGGAGAACCTATCACACTAACAATAGGTCTGAGGGGAACATCTTTTTTATGAATCTTAGGCAGTCCATATAATCTAGGTGGCATTGCATCTCTTGGGGACAGATGTTTAGCCTCCTCCTTTGGAATTGAAGATTGCCTTAAGAGCTTCATGGTGGCATTGGACACACGAGTGGTGGGGTCACTTGAGCTTCAAAAAGATTTGGATTTCGAATGCACTAGATGGATCTGAAGATGATGCTGTGTGGCAGGGACGAAGAATCTGACACTGGCATGAGGAGCGGTGAGGATCAGGTAGGGACATGGAAAATGTCGAGTAAATTGTTTACAGGGAAGGCCGTATTTTACAATAATGCAATAATTTTTTGCTAGTGTAATAGTTTAAGTTTAATGCTCTAATTAATTACAATTCAATAATAAGTTCATTTTTATTTTCAGATTGGAGAAATGTTTGAAACTGTTGCATATAAATGAAGAATCTTGATTATTTAATGTATGTGTGCAGTTATTACGTGCACCTTAAACTTGAACAAAATACAATTTAGTTACACATTTTTTAGTAATACAAATACCAGTATTAAAATGTTCTTTATGTAATTGTAGCACCCTACTATTTTTTTTTAAATTTTGGTATAAAAAGTGTGATGATTTTGCAGTGAAATACGGTATACCGGTATATTGATGTATGTCTGTACTGCTATCCACATAATATTATGATAAAATCCTGTTAATAACAATATATGGTTTCCTGCATTGGCACTGGCAAGTTCCAAAATATTACCAATATTTTCTGTACCAGTAGGGTCTCTGGAAACAAGTAAAATAAAAACTGGCAGCAACGACAAAGTATGTTAAGTTAAAATAATTCAACATCTGAAAATTACATTAGCCTATTTACAATTTTAGCAAGGCAAGTGGACAAAACATCAGAATATGAAGCAGCAGAATAATTAAAAATGGGCAGGACTGGCGCCAGACTTCCCACCAATTGCACTGCCTTAGGTAACAGTCATAAGACAATGTGAGAGTACTGCTCATTGACAAGGAGATAGCTTGACAATGGTATGCAACACACTACCAGCTTCCTAAAATAAATATGTCTGCAGAAAAAAAAAAAAATTGTAAAGGACTTGTGTAAATAATCAATATGCCCAGCAGCAATCTTTTGTCTTATGGCGACGATGGAATACGAAAGAGTTAGGAGTGGGAATGAAGCGACAATGACCATAATTAAGGTACAGCCCCAGCATTTGCCTGGTGTGGAAATTAGGAGCCAAGGAAAACCCATCCTCAGGGCTGCCGACAGTGGGGTTCGAGCCCACTATCTCCAGAAAGAAAGCCAACAGCTACGTGCCCCGAATTGTGCAGCCACTTGCTTGGTAAAATGTAGAGAAATGCTTTTTAAAGGGTGACTTGATGTCAGTGATAACAAGCCATTTTATTTACCAATTACGACAGCTGTATGGTAGGCTTGTTTGAACTCCAGGAAGATCAAGAAACCATTTGTTGCTCATTTGGGGAAATTGGTAAAATACACAAGGTTTTAGAAAATCATTTGAAGTTATCATCAGGCGACTCAAGAAATATGTTAGAAACAATATGAAAGGAAGTAAAAACAACTCTGATAATAAGTAGCAGTTGCTGATAGCCAAATTCCTTTTCAGAAATTACCTGACGAGTAAAAAATCTGACCAGGAAACTCACCGATACCAAGTGGACTACGTTACTTGAGACCAGCTGTCGAAGAATCCTACTGTTAAGTGACAAACCAGGGAAAGAAATGTTCCAGGTGGTAAAGTAAGTAAACAGTGAAGTGGAAGAAAAAAGAAGGGGGATCATTGCCTTTTTTCTTTAGTCTGTGGTCTGCAGCACTAAATCTTGCTAACAGAAATATAAACTGGTGTAAAGACCAAAGCTATACTCAATCACAAATCACTTTGGAGATAAGGTAAATAAACAAACAAAACATGGGGATTGGGTTGCTACAAATTACCTTTTGGGAAAATATTACAAATACTTTGCATGTGGAAAGTAATGTTATTTACATATAAACGTCATATGTATATCATCTAGCGCATTCAACTCCACTTTTCACTTCAGAAAGCAGTCGAGTTTCAAATCTTAATTTACACTCGTGCATGAAAGTAACTTTTGAAAGTGGCAAAGTGTCAACAGCGGAACAACCCTTGCATCATACAGCCGCTGCTTGTTTACCTAACATCCGACCCAAGTACAGGAATAGCTCTCAGTTTACAGCTGTTGTGTGGTGTTCATGGCACGATAGGGAATAAATAAATAAATAAATAAATAAATAAATAAATAAATAAATAAATAAATAAATAAATAAAGTAATACTAATACATTGTATTTCCTCCCACAAAAGAAGCAAGAACTACAGTACTTTCATAAACTTGCATACACTTCATCCTAGATGATTGTGCAGCTGAAGAATTAGTAATGGAGCACCTAATACTAAATACAGACATCCTTACCTGGTATCCATTTATTCTGAAGTGTCTTCCCAGTTGAAAACACCAGCCTTTAAAATGCAGAATGAAAGAAATAAACGCTGCCATTATAAATTTGGTGTAGACTACATACCTCCTCTGGCGCCACCTTTCACAATACTGTTCAGAGATCTGGTGCAGTATCGATTCCAATTTAGAGGACGTTGTCTGCGAGATCATCTGACGCCACAGAAACTCGTTAAGGAGAAGTGACCCAGCAGACTTGCACAATTCTTGCGATTCATCACAAACATCCACCACGTGCTGCCATATAATTTCTAGAAAAGAAAAAATGTTTTAAGAGAAAGAACTCGCAACAATACAAGTAAAGTAAATTTTGGCCAGAAAATTTGCACTATTCCAAAACCATCAAGCAGAAAGTAGTCTGATAAAGTTTAAAATCTCTACAGGAAAATTCACTACTAGACCGTATATACCGTATTTCCTTGGGAGTTGGACCCCCTTTTTTCTGCTTTTATTGCTGAATAGCCATGCAATAGCCTCCAATTTCATGAAGTAAGCTCCGGATATAAAGAACTAAAAATTGTACATGTATTCTACACTGTTCTTTAAAAAAATTTAGTTTTATATTCACAGTATTATTGGCTACCTTCATTGGAAGGCAGTATTTCTAAATTTTAGGTCTATATACCATATTTACCAATTTTTCCCCCACTTTTACAGCAAAAGAAAAGTAAGGGTTGCCAAATATGCAATTACCTCAAGTTTTACACAGTGAACGCAGGACGTTTAGGATAAAAAGGGCTATAAGGAACTCTGAGAAAGTTGCCATTTTACAAAAAAGAGCACTAAAAGTACTTTTTTAGTTGACAGCCCCTAACACCTACAGATTATTTCTATAAGAAATGCAGACTTCTACCACTCCACTTGTTATGTGATAGAGCTTCAGCTATGATGGTTTATAAAATTAAGCATAAATTGGTTCATACAAACACTATCTGTATTATAAATTCTGACATACACTCATATAACACTCGAGGAGCAAAGAGAGTCCATACCGAATTTATAAAAACTAGTAAGTATGGTTGTAACTCCTTATGGCACTACTCTGTGAAGGTGTTCAATGCTCTTCCAAAACATATACAACAGGCAACAACAATTTCAAAATTTCAACAAAAAATAAATAGTCAATGGACAAAAGAAAATGAGCAGTAAATCTTACAAACCAAGTAATGTACAGTGGTATTATATATTTGTAAGGGTTTCCTCTTCTCTAAGACTGTAACGTATTTAGAAATAAGCTATTATTGTATTGTATATATTTTGTAAACTCTGCCAATATTTAATCTGTATTGCGCGGTAAGAGCCTCAGCTCAGGTGCCCTTTCTTGAATAAATAAATAAAAAATAAATTGAACATGTAAACATTCTACACTATTCTTTAACAAACTTACGAATGTATTTTGAGTTTTACTGTCTGTTATTGTTGGAAGGCAGTATTTCTAAATGTATAAAGACAACAAATGGTGAACACAGGATACTTAGACTTGCATATAAAGTAAATATACAGTAGTCAGTTTTAGTTACTCTTATATCATGTCATTTGTTTCATCTCATTAACTCCTCTGATGAGGTTGACGTCAGCAAGGGCATCCTGTCATAAAAACTCGCTACAAAGTTTCGTCTCACTTTATACTCGACCCCGTCGAGAAAAGGGATAAACGTATTGTAATATTGTATTATGCAATATTAATACAAAAGAACCTAATGGCCCGGGCGTGTCGTCATTCCAAATTACATCATCTTTACTGCTATGGTTCATGTTTGTGGATGGTTCATGTTTGTGGGTTACTGTAGTCACGTCCTAGTTCATGAACTATGGGCAACAGCTGAGTGGCCTAGTAAGTGCTCCTGAGAGTCAGGATACCAGTTGCTATGGAATGGGAGTGGGCATCTCGGACATATTCTGGGTCATGGCCTCCTTGTGCTCAGGCGGCTAGGACTATACAATTCACCTGTGGTCCATAGCCCGTTAGAGGAGAGATCCTCACTTGGACTATGTGCAAGTAGGGTAGCATCCTGCTTCATGAATTTGGCGAGCTCAGAACATTTTAAGCAAGCCTCGGACTTATGGGAATAATGGAGTCCCACTCCCATTTGACAGGCGAGGGACTCCTTGGAAACAACTTGGTGAACGAAATGGTATTTGATGGGGAGCTATCAATATTAATGGGGCTTATGGAAGAAAGAACTAGAATTGGCTGAGTCAGCAAAGAGGTTGCATCTGGATGTGCTAGGAGTAAGTGATATTCGGGTAAGGGGAGATAACGAGGAAAAGATAGGAGATTATGAAGTGTACTTGAAGGGTGTTCGAAAGGGAAGGGCAGAGTCTGCGGTAGGGCTCTTTATCAGGAATACCATTGCATGCAACATAGTTTCTGTTAGGCATGTAAATGAGCGAATGATGTGGGTAGATTTGTCAGTTGGAGGAATTAGCACAAGAATTGTGTCCGTGTATTCACCATGTGAGGGTGCAGATGAGGATGAAGTTGACAAGTTTTATGAAGCATTGAGTGACATTGTGGTCAGGGTCAACAGCAAGGATAGAATAGTGCTAATGGGTGATCTCAATGCGAGAGTTGGGAATAGAACTGAAGGATACGAAAGGGTGATTGGTAAATGTGGGGAAGATATGGAAGCTAATGGGAATGGGAAGCATTTGCTGGACTTCTGTGCTAGTATGGGTTTAGCAGATACAAATACATTCTTCAAGCATAAGGCTATTCACCGCTACACATGGGAGGCTAGGGGTACCAGATCCATAATAGACTATATCTTAACAGACTTTGAATTCAGGAAATCTGTTAGGAATGTAAGAGTTTTTCGCTGATTTTTTGATGATACAGACCACTATCTAATCTGTAGTGAACTAAGTATCTCTAGGCCTAGGGTAGAGAAAGTGAAATCTGTCTGCAAACGAATAAGGGTAGAAAATCTCCACGATGAGGTAATTAGACAGAAGTACATGGATATGATTAGTGGGAAGTTTCGAGCAGTAGACAGTAAGCAGGTTCAGGATATAGAAAGTGAATGGGTGGCCTACAGGGATGCTGTAGTAGAAACAGCAAGAGAATGCCTAGGAACAACTGTGTGTAAAGATGGGAAAAGGCGAACATCTTGGTGGAATGATGAAGTGAGAGCAGCCTGTAAACGTAAAAAGAAGGCTTATCATAAATGGCTCCAAACAAGGGCCGAGGCAGACAGGGATTTGTACGTAGATGAAAGAAACAGAGCGAAACAAATAGTTGTTGAATCCAAAAAGAAGTCATGGGAAGATTTGGGTAATGACCTGGAAAGACTAGGTCAAGCAGCAGGGAAACCTTGCTGGACAGTAATTAAGAATCTTAGGAAGGGAGGGAAAAAGGAAATGAACAGTGTTTTGAGTAATTCAGGTGAACTCATAATAGATCCCGGGGAATCACTGGAGAAGTGGAGGGAATATTTTGAACATCTTCTCAATGTAAAAGGAAATCATCCTGGTGGTGTTTCAATCAGCCAAGCCCATGGGAAGGAGGAAAATGATGTTGGTGAATTTATGCTTGAGGAAATGGAAAGGATGGTAAATAAACTCCATTGTCATAAGGCAGCAGGAATAGATGAAATTAGACCTGAAATGGTGAAGTATAGTGGGAAGGCAGGGATGAAATGGCTTCATAGAGTAGTAAAATTAGCGTTGAGTGTTGGTAAGGTACCTTCAGATTGGACAAAAGCAGTAATTGCACCTATCTATAAGCAAGGGAACAGGAAGGATTGCAACAACCATCGAGGTATCTCATTGATTAGTACACCAGGCAAAGTATTCACTGGCATCTTGGAAGGAAGGGTGCGATCAGTCGTTGAGAGGAAGTTGGATGAAAACCGGTATGGTTTCAGATCACAGAGAGACTGTCAGGATCAGATTTTCAGTATGCGACAGGTATTTGAAAAATGCTACGAGAGGAATAGGCAGTTGTGTTTTTTGTTTCGTAGATCTAGAGAAAGCATATGACAGGGTACCGAGGGAAAAGATGTTCACTATACTGGGGGACTATGGAATTAAAGGTAGATTATTAAAATCAATCAAAGGCATTTATGTTGATAATTGGGCTTCAGTGAGAATTGATGGTAGAATGAGTTCTTGGTTCAGGGTACTTACAGGGGTTAGACAAGGCTGTAATCTTTCACCTTTGCTGTTCGTAGTTTACATGGATCATCTGCTGAAAGGTATAAAATGGCAGGGAGGGATTCAGTTAGGTGGAAATGTAGTAAGCAGTTTGGCCTATGCTGACGACTTGGTCTTAATGGCAGATTGTGCCGAAAACCTGCAGTCTAATGTCTTGGAACTTGAAAATAGGTGCAATGAGTATGGTAAGAAAATTAGCCTCTCGAAGAATAAATTGATGTCTGTATGTAAGAAATTCAACAGAATTGAATGTCAGATGGGTGATACAAAGCTAGAACAGTATTACATGTTATAAACCTCATTTTAGGTCCGTATTGAAAATTTTACAGTTCAACAAAATAAAGGTGTTTTAATTTGTTCCACCTATTCCATACGTATAAGTATATAAGTATATACTTATAAGTATAAGTAAAGTATAAGTATTGAATAGGTGGAACAAATTAAAACACCTTTATTATTGTTGAAAAGCTAGAACAGGTCGATAATTTTTTAGGTTGTGTGTTCTCCCAGGATGGTAATATAGTAAGTGAGATTGAATCAAGATGTAGTAAAGCTAATGCAGTGAGCTCGCAGTTGCGATCAGCAGTATTCTGTAAGAAGGAAGTCAGCTCCCAGATGAAACTATCTTTACATCGTTCTGTTTTCAGACCAATTTTGCTTTACCAGAGCGAAAGCTGGGTGGACTCAGGATATCTTATTCATAAGTTAGAAGTAAAAGACATGAAAGTAGCAAGAATGATTGCTGGTACAAAAAGGTGGGAGGGCAGGATGGTACTCGGAATGAGGGAATAAAGGCTAATTTAGGAATGAACTCGATGGATGAAGCTGTACGCATAAACCGGCTTCAATGGTGGGGTCATGTGAGGTGAATGGAGGAGGATAGGTTACCTAGGAGAATAATGGGCTCTGCTATGGAGGGTAAGAGAAGTAGAGGGAGACCAAGACGACGATGGTTAGACTCGGTTTCCAACGATTTGAAGATAAGAGGTATAGAACTAAATGAGGCCACAACACTAGTTGCGAATCGAGGATTGTGGCGACGTTTAGTAAATTCACAGAGGCTTGCAGACTGAACGCTGAAAGCCATAACAGTCTATAATGATAATGTATGTATGTATGTACTGCTATCTCGTCAGCCATGCACTGCCATCGAGAGCATTCAAGATCCAATCTTTTTGAAAATTTTAAAAATAGATCCATTCCTGACTATAGAGTCAGTAAGAATCTATTCACAAATTATTTCTGGAGATTGTATCTATTATTCCCAGTTGGTGCATGTGTAGCAGAATAAAGCTGTGCTGTAGAAAGCTTGCCAATGCCAACCAATCAGCTGATAACCAGCATATGTTATGAGTTGTACTTCCAAATGTAGTACATATTGAATGAAAGCATTCTTTGGATAACTCCGGCTGTTGAAAGCCAGATATTTCATGCTTCTTCTCTACATTTATCACATCAGGATTTTCCTAAACAGCTGTAATGGAGATAAGAGAGACCACATTGTTTAGGTTAGGTATGCTGCCGAGTGTCCAGTTAGTGCCAGAAGTTCTACAATGGAAAGAATAAAAATAAATAACAGGAAAGCTTGTCACATTTATGGATGTCAACAGGTGTGGCAGTAATGCGTTTTATCATCATAATATTTAATTATGTAAATTCATTGCCTTTTTTTTACTAAAGCATAGTATGTTTTGTTTGCCCTCTCTGAAAATCGTAAAAGTAGTGTACCATTATATTGAGTGGCGAGAATGGATATTTAACGCAGTAATAATTTTGCAGTAGGGCGCCGTTTGTGAGGGCGTGATGCTATACAGAGCGCGGGAATCGAGAAGGTGATTTCCCGAGGCAAGGCGTGGTCAGGTGTGACGAAGAAAGAATATGTGAGGAAGAGAGAAAGAGAGATGGGATTTTGTCGGAGGGAGAGACCTGCCATCTTAACAGAGATTTTAGCGGGAGCAGACAGGCCCACCACATTACGGAAATTGAGCCGTAATTCCCGTAATTGAAGGTCTTTCAAGAAATAAAAAGATGGAAATGGTTACTAGAATTTTACGATGCGGTAGATACATCTAGGGTTATTAACATAGGATTAGATCAATAAATATGTTCCAAGCAGAACCACCGTGGGAAGCTCTGTAGTGGCCACATTCCAGACTCAAGTTGTTTCTCGGGACTTCCCCTGGCGTCCTTTGGTGTGCGGCCTCATATAAAAGCTGAGTGATATGGGGGGAGATCATCCAGTTGACTATCGTATTGCTGCCGGCACGCGTCGCATGTCTGCCTAGATTGCTCCAGAAACCCTTTGTTCAGAACAAAGACAGTGTGTAATTATTACAGTGTGATTAATTATTACAGTGCGATAACTTTGATCCAGTGGATAGAAGACTTACGGAGACAGGTGTGGATCTGTAAGTGGCGCTATATTCAGATACCTATCAATGAGATCGCGTGTGCTTAATGCTATCAGTAACAATAGAAAGCTGTACTTGCAGACTCGGCTAAATAACGGTAGGGGCGAAGCTCCCGAGGTGCCGAGGAAGTGTGGACAATAGACTGAGGAGGTCTACATTTATTCTCTGATAGAATGTTGAATCCAAATTAAGCGGGCGTAAAAACAATAACTGAGTGGATAGTTTCTAGAGCAGAAAATAGTTTGTGGTACAGTACACAAGTTAGCGAGTATGCAGCTATATGTGAAGGGAGGACGAGGAGTGTGCATTGCAAAGTGTTAGCGCTGTGTGCTAGCTCAACCTAAGTAAATGTCCAGAATGTGGCGTAGTGGTTAAAGTGAATCTTTCATTATAGTAAGAAGTCGAGGTATTCCAAGGGGAGTGAGCGGCTATAACTTCAGAACGTGGCTTCGAAGACGCAACCTTGAACGAGGCATCCCTCAAGAAGAAGGCGGCACTATGGACCAGCGGGGCAGGAAGAATGGACTCCAAGAATCGAACCTGGATGAGACATCTATCATGATGGGCTAAATCATGCTAGCCATACCCGGAGGGAGAGACGAGGAGATTAATTAAGATAAGTGGACCAATGAATTATTAGACATATGGTAGAGTTAAGGTATCACGCAGAGATAGTAGAAGTAAACGTGTAAATATTCATATAGGTTTGATGGTGGCCCATCAGGCTGCATATTAAGAGTGTTTGATATATCTAAGGGTAAGAGTAGTTAGATTTGTTTTCTTGTATCTTTATGTAAAGTGGACAATGTGGTAATATTTGTTAGCGAGGCAAGAGGTAGTGTGCCTAGTGATACATATTTGTTTGAGTACGATAGACCGGATATTTTCCTTTGGGTCGGTCGCGAAATGCATTTTACTTGTAGGATTTGGTAATATATGTAATTCCCATTATATTCCAGGGGAAGGGCAGATATACCTGCGTTGTGTAAGGTATGCAGGCTGATGACATTTATTTAGTTAAGGGGCTCTACTTACGTGTGTTAGACGGGCGTAAACTATAGCGGAGGCGCAGGTTTTAACGCTATTCGACTCTGTGCTACTCTGCCAAATGTGGGGTTTGAACCTCTGACTCCCTAGGTTACTGTTGTCGCGCCGCATATTGGCGGTGATGGTTTGATATGATTGAATTGTAGAATACTTCATGTGATTCGACTGCGACCCGAGTGGGTGGTTAATTAAAGTCAGGAGCGTGATGTGAGATGTGTTTTTCCTCACTTATTTTATGCCATTGGCTGGTATGTGTAGAAGCTTGAAAGTCCCTTTGTGAAAGAATGTAGGGTAAGATGTCTAGCGGGAGTTTGTTTACAAGTTTTTTTTTTTTTTTGTTGTGGAAGGGGGCTCCAGACCCGACTTAGGTCAATGTTCGCCTGCTCCGTATTGGGGTGAGCTCGGCCATTTTTAAATTGCTCTGGAGGTCGGTCATTCTCCTTTGGCAGGGAATCTTTTGCAAAACTGTGCGTCATTTATTTTTATCCATTTTGCCTCGTAGTCCTTTCTTGTTTGATTCGCGTTATTAGGGTTGTGTAGTCTACTAATGTGATCTTGGCACTATGCCACTGGTATGATTGCCCTGTTGGCACATGTGTCTGCCTGGTGGACGTGGGTTCACGTCCGTGTAAATATGAAATTGAGGGCGCTAGAGTAGGTTATCTTAGTTTATTTTTACTTACCTATTGTGCTGCTAATTTTTGTGTATATAAATATCCCGGTATGGGAGGAGACTTTCGTCATAGCGGTAATCTCTGCAGGTATCCTTAATTCTACCATTATATCATTTTATGTCGCAGACATAGGGATGTAATTTCCATGTGGGAGAACACATCGGTTTTTTTTCTTGGTTCACAGATCGACAAATTTCAGCATAACGTCATTATCAAGATTGTATTTGCTTTGTGTCTTTTTAATTTGTAGATATGAGCCTTCGGCGCACGTATTTTGGCACTACAGGTGCAATCCTTGTAATTAACTTGTGTTGTGAATACAAACTTATGCTCAAAATTCTGATTATAGCGAAAGTGTTCCTCATTTGGTAGTTTAATGTAGTATTGAGTTCCCCATGATCCTCTCGTCATAAGAACCCAAACTATCGACCATTTCTGCCGACGGTAGCTGAGCTGGTGCCCGTATGCAAGAACAGAAGAGCAGGTAGGTATCATCCTGCAGTATTAATGTGCCCTGTAGGGTACAGTAGTTGATGGGGACGTAAAATCAATAAAATTATTATTATTTTCTAGGTATGTTGGTGAGTAAAACATTTGTTATGATTGGATTGCTTTTATCACGTTCTAAACCTATACTGGCCCGAGTTAGGAGATATTAAACAATTACTTTGTTAATGATCTCACCTGCTATAATAATAGCAACAATCATGAATATTTCTTAACTAAATTAAACTCATGGTGGTGCAGCTCTGTTTTACGGAGCTGTATGTACCATTTTCACGGCATATCAACCTTTTTGCCATTCTTAAATCTGGCAGTTCGGTACCGGGAATCGAACTCAGGGCCCCGAGAACGGTAGCTAACTGTGCTAATAATTACACCGGCAGATGCTGTCAACTACAAAACACAGACATATAGCACAACTGATGCGCACTTGCAGTGTACAAAGCTATTCAACTATTTGTGCGACATCATCAGAACTGCAATACAGCTACACTACAGAGGAAGACATTGCTGAACTACGACACACAGATGTACCACATGACTCTGAGGCGAGTTTACATTGCGCGGGTCATGCGGACAAAACTATTCACAAATTTGTGTGATGTCATCAGAGCTGCAGTAAGGCTTGTACCCGCTTCGAAGTGGAATTGTCATTCTTCTCCAACGTATTACGTTGGGGGGATCTTGTATGAGAAATTTATTCTTTTCATTTTCTTTGTCTCAAAAAGCCCGGGGCATGGTCTAATACGCGAGGGGGTCTAATACATGAGTAAATACAGTATACAGTGTAAATATAATCAGTTTTATTACTCTGATATCATGTCATTCGTTTCAACACAGTAACTCCTCTGACAAGGTTGACATCAGAAAGAGCATCTGGTCATAAAAACTCAATACAAAGATACATCTCACTTCATACTTTACCCCGTAGAGAAAAGGGATACGGTTTAGACATACAGTTTTATTATCGTATTATGTAATATCAACACAAATGAAAGAAAAAGAACTTAATGACCCATCATCTGTCTTCATCAGTGTAGCAGTAGGACTATCATACAGTTAAACCCCATCATGGCTTTATTTAAATTACCATTTTGTGTCACCAACTTCCCTGCTACCAGCGTTATCATCTATCGAGAGCATTCGATATCCTGGTCTTTCTGAAACTTTAACAGTTTCTGATTACAGAATCCAGACAGTGAGAACCTATTCACAAATGGTTTCTAGAGATGGTCTCTATTTTCCCAGTTGGTATGTGCATAGCACAAGCCACCCCTTCCGAATAACGCCGTCCTGTAGAAAGTGTGGCAACCCACCAGCTGATCACTAGCAAATGTTACGAGTCATACTTCTGAATGTAATACATAGTGACTGGAATCGTTCTTTGGATAACTGCAGATATTGAAAGCCAAACTTTAGTTTTTAAGTGTACTTGATGCTTGTTCTCTACATTTATCACATTAGGATTTACCTAAACAGCTGTAATTGAGATAGAGAGGCCTCATTGTTTAGGTTTGGTACACTATCTCTAAGTGCCCGTATAGTGCCTGAAGTTCCACATTGAAAGAAATACATATAACAGGAAAGCTAGGCGTAATTATGAGTATCTCAAGGTGCTTAATTTTGTATGCTCACTGTCCCCATGGTTTTATTAACGCATAATATGAGTTGTTTGGTGTCTTCAAAGACCACAAAATTAGTTAGTGGGATGTAAAACTAATATTAATGTTATTATGATTTATTAGGAATGTTGACAAGTAAAACAGTCATCATGATTGGATTGTTTTTTCCAAGTTTTAAAACTTTTTCTCCAAAAATATACTTATATTGGTCTGAGTTACGAGATATTAAACAATCATTCTGTTATTAATCTCGCCTGCTGTATTTGGCACTTGCAATTGATAACATACCCTCAAAATTATGGACCGACTTACGAGAAACCAGCATGGGCAGGTTATTCCATTAGTGTGCAAGATGTATGATACAGGAGAAGTGCCATTTGATTTTAGACAGAATGTTGTTATACCTATTCCCAAGAAATGAGGTGCTGACAAGTGTGAACACTACAGCACCATTAATTTAGTATCTAATGCCTGCAAAATTTTAACACATATTATTTATAGAAGTCCGTCTCTGTGGTGTAGTGGTTACCACCCCTGAAGGGCCGGGTTCAATTCTCAGCCTTGCAACGAAATTTGAAAAATAGTAGGAGGGCTCGAATCGAGTCCACTCAGCCTCAGTAGGTCAACTGAGGAGAGGGGAGTTTAATTCCCAATTCAGCCATTCTCAAAGTGGTTTTCTGTGGTTTCCCAACTCTCCTCCAGGCAAATGCCGCAATGGTATCTAACTTAAGGCCAGGACCGCTTCCTTCCCTCTCCCTTGTTTAACCTTTCCAATATTCCCATCCCCCTACAAGGCCCCTGTTCAGCATAGTAGGTGAGGCCGCTTGGGCAAGGTACTTGTCTTACTCCCCAGCTGTATCCCCCCGACCCAAAGTCTCAACCTCCAGGACATTACCCTTGAAGTAGTAGAGGTGGGATCTCTTGCTGGGTCTGAGGGAAAAGCCAACCCTGGAGGGTAAACAGACTAGGAAAGAAAGAAAGAAAGATTGTTTACAGAAGAATGGAAAGACAATTAGAGGTCAAGTTGGGAGATCAGTTTGGCTTCAGAAGTAATGTAGCAACACGTGAAGCAATCCTCATTATACGTTATAAATTTCATATTTGAGCCCATATTGTCAAAGCATCAACTTGTATCAAAAATACCAATTTTACATTTTCACAAGTTAAGCAAACCTTAGTAAACATTTTATAATGTTAATGGGATTGAATTAAGAGAGACAAACCTACGTACACGACATTCGTAGATCTAGGAAAGCCATTCGATAATGTCGATTGGACCAAGATATTTGAGATTCTGAAGGTGATTGGGATCAGATACTGAGCAAAAATACCTATCTACAATCTGCAAAAAAATCATTCTTCAGTGATAAGAATTGAAGGCTATGAAAAAGCAGCAGCAAACCAGAAACGGGTGAGGCAAGGCTGCAGTTTCTCACATCACCTTCTCAATGTTTACAAAGAACAGGTGATAAAGAAATCAAAGAGGAATTTGGAAAAGGAATCATAACCCAAGAAGAGGAAATCAAAACCTTGAAATTTGCCAATGATATAGTTATTCTGTCTCAGTCTGTAGAAGATCTGGAGAAACTGATGAATGGTAAGGACACATTCTTAGAGAAGGAGTACAAGTTGAAAATAAATCCAAAACAAAGGTAATGGAGTGCAGTTGAATAAAATTTGGTGATGTAGGAAATATTAGATCAGGAAATGAAGTCCTAAAGGAAGTAGATGAATATTGTTACTTGGGCAGTAGAGTAACTAATGATGGCAGAAGTAAGGAGGACATAAAATGCAGACTAGCACAAACAAGGAAGGCCTTTCTTAAGAAAAGAAATTTTCTCACTTTGAAAATTGATACAGGAATTAGAAAGATGTTTTTGAAGACTTTTGCTTGGAGCATGGTATTGTATGGAAAATAAATGTGGATGATAACCAGCTCAGAAAGGGAAGCTTTTGAAATGGGGTGTTACAGAGGAATGCTGAAGGCGATGTGGGTAGATCGAATCACAAATGAAGAGATACTGAATCAATTTGGTGAGAGGAGAATGATATGCAAAATGTGACCAGAAGAAGAGATGGAATAATATGGCACATCTTAAGAAACCCAGGCCTTGTAATGTTAGTTTTTGAGGGAAGTATAGGTGGTCAAAACGGCAGGGGTAGACCAGGGTATATATATGAAAAACAGATCAGTATAGATGTAATATGTAGTAGTTACGTAGAAATGAAAAGTTTAGCAGAGGATAGGGCGGCATGGAGAGCTGGATTCAAGCAGTCTATGGACTCGTAACCCAAACAACAGCAACAACATATTAATAGCAAACTCGTGACCTCATCCCAAGAAGGTGCAGCTCTTTTTACACATACTTCCAACGGAGGCAAGCTGTATGTGCAATTTTACCGCATACCAACCTTCCAGCCATTCTTAAATCTCTGGCAGCAGTGGGAATCGAATAGAACCTAACTGGGCTAACCGTTATGCTGGCAGACATTCTTAACACGTTGAGTGCCGAGCCGATTTTAGCTCACTATTCCACTGGTGCCAGGCATGTATTTGAATACTTAAGTATGGTTCGTCCATTATTGGAATATGCAAACAGTGTTTGGGATCCTCACCAAGAATACCTAATAAAAGAACTAGATGGTGTGCAGAGGAAAGCAGCAAGGTTTGTAACAGGGGATTTCAGGAGAAAGAGTAGTGTATCAGAAATGTTAAAGGAACTTGGGTGGGAAACTTTAAGTAAGAGAAGGGAGAAAACTAGACTTATAGGATTATATAGAGCCTATACAGGAGAAGAAGCATGGGGAGATATCCGTGAGAGGCTTTGGTTGGAAAATAATTACATTGGTAGAACTGACCACAAGTACAAAATTAGAAGGAATTTTAGCAGAAGCGATTGGGGTAAATTTTCTTTCATTGGGAAGGGCGTGAAGGAGTGGAACAGTTTACCAGGGGTAGTGTTTGATCCTTTTCCAAAATCTGTACAGATATTCAAGAAGAGAATAAACAGCAACAGAGATAATAAATTAAATGTTAGAGGGCATTCGACCAGTGCAGGATATTGTAAATAATAAATGTGTGTGATTAAATTAATTCCATCCCCTGGTCTAAGGAGTTTGGACAGCCCAAGTAGGGGACTGCCTGTAGGGGTGAAGTACAGTGGGGACTTTGAGGGCCCTGGGACCGCTACGGTAGCTGTGAAGGCCCTTCAGGAACTCTGAAAAGTGGTGGCAAAAGGGGCTCTGGTTAAGATGCAGCAGGTCGTTATGCTACTTAGGTTCCAAAATGGGTAAAATATAAATATGTGAATAAATTCAGTGTTAATTTTAATCTTATACCAGTTGTTTGTTTTTTTTTTTTTGCTAGGGGCTTTACGTCGCACCGACACAGATAGGTCTTATGGCGACGATGGGATAGGAAAGGCCTAGGAGTTGGAAGGAAGCGGCCGTGGCCTTAATTAAGGTACAGCCCCAGCATTGGCCTGGTATGAAAATGGGAAACCACGGAAAACCATCTTCAGGGCTGCCGATAGTGGGATTCGAACCTACTATCTCCCGGATGCAAGCTCACAGCTGCGCGCCTCTACGCGCACGGCCAACTCGCCCGGTATATACCAGTTGTATAGTATTATTAGAAGTAATTTCACATACCGTACTGTATATGAGTTGACTATGTTTGTAAGATATTATAAGTAGAATTTTGTAAACAATATAAATTCATTAAGGATGATGTGTGTGTTTAATAGAAAAAATTATTAGCGTAAATTGTATAATATTGTAATCTAGGAAAATTTTCTTCATCTCCTGTTAATTTAAAATTTAGTGCTTGACAATAATGTATTTTAGTGTACCATTTGCCACCGAGGTAGACACCTCATTTGCAAATAAAGAGATTTTGATTTGATTTGATTTGAATAGTATTCCCTGGTGCCAAAGCAATTGTACGTGTGTACGCTGTTTATATAATCTTGAGATATATTTATATGATGTACTAAGTAAGCTTTATCTTGTCATACCAAGGTCATGTGTGATGCCATATGGTGCCACATCAATTTTTACGGAAGATAAAATATAGTGTGACGCCATATGGTGTCACAGAATTTTTTTGACATGGAATGTTCAACGCAAATTTCAAATACGGGAGATTAATTTGCTAATTCAAACTAACACAATATTTATGAAAACCTAATAAAATGTAAAACAAGTACTTACATTTCATTACATATTGTTGTGAACAGTTTTCTGATAAATCGAAACAATGAAAATATGAGTCTCGGCACGATTCACAGGCAGTGACACCCACATTGCAACATAAGCATTAGACTTACAACAACAATTAACCTTCAGTCACTCTTTGTTGTGAAATGATTCAAAGCAGTTCAGACAAAGGAAAGGTGTGTCAGAACAGGTTGTGCAGACAGTACCCATTTTGCGGCAGAAGCAGCAGCCGTTCTGCCCATGACCTTGTATAGTTGTTGATAGCAGCTTCGACACCGACCTCGAGCTTTCCTGCAATATTGAAAGGAAGAAATAAAAATGAATTTTATAATTAGTATTAACATCCTCCAGAAGTGCAATAATGTTGAACTTGATAATACTTACCTGGTACTTTTCTGTCCTTCGGTCTTCTTGGGTTCTCCAAGGCAGTGGTTCTCTCTCTTTGGAGTATGTCTAACAGGATCATTAGTTAAACAAAGCAGAGTGCTGACTACGTTCCTTTGAAACTCCGCAAGAGATATTTCTTGATGTCCAGTAGCCCGTGTCTTATTGTACAGGAGCAGTGCATTTACAACGGCAGTACCAAAAAGAATGTCATCTGTAACTTTGTGGTACCATCGGATGGTTTTCCTCATTGCAGTGTGATACGAAGAAAGTGTGTCTGCAATATCTATTCCTCCTTTCATTTTATTGTACATTATTACCATTTTCGGTTTAACCACATCTTCGTGTTTCCTGTTCCTTTTGCCTGTAGCAATTACATCATTAGAACATTTGGTTGACATAATCAGCATGTCCCTCTGATCTCTCCACTTCATCACTGTCAGTCCATTTCTATTCTCCATTGCAATGAGTTCTCCCTTCTTAATCTTTGCATTTACAACATCCTTTGGTAAAACATTTTGATTTTTCCTAAGCGTGCCAATAAAATGTGTCTTACGATTCAGTAGCACCTCAGCTAACTCAATTGATGAGTAATAGTTGTTGGTGTAGAGAAAGCGACCACTGCCCAGATACGGGTCCATAAGTTGCATTACAACATGAGTAGCCATGCTCAGTGTATTCTGAGAATTCAAGGTACCTTTATCAGCGTATTCTTTAGTTTTGTAGGTGTAGCCCATGTTGTTGCACAGCTTAAATTGTTTAACACTGTACTTGTGTGCCTTACCAGGCACAAATTGCCAGAATGATAAATGACCCCTCCACAGAATCATTGATTCATCAACTACGAGGTTTTCACCTGGAGTTTTGATACTCTTGAAGTTCATATGCATTATATCTAACAGTGGCTGAATCTTGTGCAACTTCCAGCTAAAGCATCATTGGGAACTAAGTGCCAGAATCGAAATAGTAACTGAAAACAATTTCTTGGCATTGCCTTACCAGCTACACTATTTCCATATACAGAAAACTGGCTCCAGTAATTTGTTAATGAAGGCATTCACACAAGACCCATCCACAATCTCAAACCTATAAAAACTTTCATTTCCCCCTTTGTAGTATTTAACCATTCCTTCAAACTTCTATACTGCTTAATATGCATAGACACTAGTGTTTGATTTTCATTGAGATTAGTTTGTAGTACCATCAAATCAAGAACTTTGTCTGTTAGGAACGGTCAGTAAAACTCGTATGGTGTGGCTGTAGAAGTATCAATTTGAAGATTTTGATGCTCCTGGCTTGTAAATGGAATATCTTTCTGTGCCCCAACACAAGGACCCTAGGCATCATTGTTCACATGATTGTCTACACCATTTGCACCAGCACCGTCCTAACCTATAATATCACTATCAGTATCACCATTGTCTTCCACATCACTCGATACATTCCTCATGCTGTCACTGTCACTACACTCATCATCACTAGTGTTATATTCACTGCCATCAACACTTACATCTTCCTCTCCATCAGAATCCATCAGTAATTCACAAATATCCACTTCACTAATTCTCTTCTTTGCAAGTCGCTTACCATTTCTACCAAGATTATTACCAATATCTCCCATTTTTTATATTTTTGCACAACTATACAAACTGAGTGATAATTCGTACACAGTCCGACTCGTTGGCTGAATGGTCAGCGTACTGGCCTTCGGTTCAGAGGGTCCCGGGTTCGATTCCCGGCCGGGTCGGGGATTTTAACCTTAATTGGTTAATTCCAGTGGCCCGGGGGCTGGGTGTTTGTGATGTCCCCAACATTCCTGCAACTCACACACCACACATAACACTATCCCCCACCACAATAACACGCAGTTACCTACACATGGCAGATGCCGCCCACCCTCATCGGAGGGTCTGCCTTACAAGGGCTGCACTCGGCTAGAAATAGCCACACGAAATTATTATTATTATTCGTACGCAAATGAGCAATAAACAATGCCTAGCGCGCTTTCACTCATGACAATGACCACTGGCCAGTCAGTGACTTCAGAAGAATACTGTAGCACCATATGGTGGCACATAGTAGAAATACATACCTGGAATAGACCCTGAAGTTCGCTCTTCACGTAGTACCAATTTTACGCGCATAGATGTCACAGCTGATTTTCTATGGCACATTGCCTGAAATTCTACTGTGCCGCCATATGGCATCACACCAACTCTGATTTCAAGAACAGTGTGCCACCATATGGCGTCATGCCATCTCAAATTTGAAGACCACGTGGCACCCAATGTCTTAACTATAAAACAAGGACACATCACATAAGTGATAAAGGCAGTCAGTTTGTTCAAATCTTGAGTTTTTGCAGATTTCCAATCTATGGCTTAGTTGTTAGTTATTTTTCTAATTTTGAAGCAATGTGAATGTTCAATTTCATTCCAAAAATTTGGAGTAGTATCACTTCGGTGGCTTCTGTGTCAAACATTTCAGTTTTCTTATTCAAACAGCGTCACCTAACCCAACCTAACATTAAACATATCACGGAAACATATTTGAGGCAACAGTAGAGTAATGATAACATTTTCACTATAAATTTACATGGGAATAGCCTTCCTGAAATTTAACTAGACATGAAAAAATACAGTGAGACCTTGTTAGTGCATTCCTCATTAGAAAGATTTCTTGCTTAGCACATAGTAAATTGGAATCCTTTTGAAACTAATGCAGGTTAAATACAATTTCAAAAGACTGAAAACTATACAGTTATAGATCAACTAAATTTCTGAGCATCAATCACTCATCTCATTAACTGCTTGTGTCACTTCAGTTAAATATGGGGGAAAGAGTTTACGATGTTAACTTGCGGGTTTTACACATGATAAAACCAACTAGTAATGAGGTAAGGTAAGGGTTATTCTGCCCAAAGGCAGGTCCGAACCTCCGCAGAGGTGTTCCTGAGCCGGAGTTTATGTGCGGTAGGGTGGCCAGTTCCTTTCCACTCCTCCATTCCCTTACCCCCCACCAACAGCGCGTGGCAACCCATCCAACTCCTGACCACACCCAATGCTGCTTAACTTCGGAGATCTCACGGGATCCGGTGTTTCAACACAGCTACGGCCGTTGGCAATAGTAATGAATACACAGCTAAAAGTTTGATGATTCCGAGTGCAACATATGATGTTGGCGGAAATAAGAAGAAAATTTTAAGAATGCCTGAACGTCCACAGAAACATTCTGAGGATCAAAGAAAGAAAAATTTAACAAAATTGATACGCTTCTTACTGTATTAATGCAAGAGAAACAAAGCTGGCGTTATCCAATAACCCACTAAGTCATGAGAATGAAGGCCTTGGAGATTGCATGCAAGTTTTATTCTGGTAAGGCAAGATGAGAGTTTGAAAATGTAATATTTCTCCATTGAATAACACAAAAAACATGCATAGAGTGGTGTTAAATTAGACATGGACTAGACACTAGAAGTTATTGTGTAATACAGATGTACAAAGATGACCTCAAGGTTACAATGCTGACATTTGCATCATGGGCCATACTTTTCCGGTAAAGGAAGATGAAGTATACGCATAAGTAGCGTAGTTCAATCAGTTAATACTGATCTGCATTTAGGGCAGTCGCCCAGGTGGCAGATTCCCTATCTGTTGTTTTCCTAGCCTTTTCCTAAATGATTTGAAAGAAATTGGAAATTTATTGAATGTCTCCCTTGTTAAGTTATTCCAATCCATAACTCCCCTTCTTATAAATGAATATTTGCTCCAGTTTGTCCTCTTGAATTCCAACTTTATCTTCATATAGTGATCTTTCCTACTTTTATAAACGCCACTCATACTTATTCATCTACTAATGTCATTTCACGCCAGCTCTCAGCTGACAGCTCGGAACATACCACTTAATCGAGCAGCTCTTCTTCTTTCTCTCAATACTTCCCAACACAAACTTTGCAACATTTTTGTAATGCTACTCTTTTGTCGGAAATCACCCAGAACAAATCGAACTGCTTTCCTTTGGATTTATTCCAGTTCTTGAATCAGGTAATCCTGGTGAGGGTCCCATACACTGGAACCATACTCTAGTTGGGGTCTTACCAGAGACTTATATGCCCTCTCCTTTACATCCTTATTACAACCCCTAAACACCCTCATAACCATGTGCAGAGATCTGCACCCTTTATTTACAATCCCATTTATATGATTACCCCAACGAAGATCTTTCCTTATATTAACACCTAGATACTTACAATGATCCCCAAAAGGAACTTTCACCCCATCAACGCAGTAATTAAAACTGAGAGGACTTTTCCTATTTGTGAAACTCACAACCTGACACTTAACCCTGTTTATCAACATACCATTGCCTGCTGTCCACCTCACAACATTATCAAGGTCACGTTGCAGTTGCTCACAATCCTGTAACTTATTTATTACTCTATAGAGAATATGTATAATCGTATCGCCTCAGCTACCGTGTGCAGACATTTCGATTTGACGCCATCTGGCTGTCTGCTCGTCAATTTCAATGTTCCATTTTACTCTAGGTCCGCTAGATGGCAGACAGAGTAAACCGGATCTCTCTTGGGCATCTATGGCTGAGATTTAATTAATTTCTATAGAGAATAACATTATCCGCAAAAATCCTTACCTCTGATTCCACTCCTTTACTCATATCATTTATATATATATATATATATATAAGAAAACATATAGGTCCAATAATACTGCCTTGAGGAATTCCCCACTTAATTATTACAGGGTCAGATAAAGCTTCACCTACTCTAATTCTCTGAGATCTATTTTCTAGAAATATAGCAACCCATTCAGTCACTCTTTTGTCTAGTCCAATTGCACTCATTTTTGCCAGTAGTCTCCCATGATCCACCCTATCGAATGCTTTAGACAGGTCAATCGCGATACAGTCCATTTGACCTCCAGAATCCAAGATATCTGCTATATCTTGCTGGAATCCTACAAGTTGAGCTTCAGTGGAATAACCTTTCCAAAAACCGAACTGCCTTCTATCGAACCAGTTATTAATTTCACAAACATGTCTAATATAATCAGAAAGAATGCCTTCCCAAAGCTTACATACAATGCATGTCAAACTTACTGGCCTGTAATTTTCAGCTTTGTGTCTATCACCCTTTCCTTTATACACAGGGGTTACTATAGCAACTCTCCATTCATCTGGTATAGCTCCTCCGACCAAACAATAATCAAATAAGTACTTCAGATATGGTACTATATCCCAACCCATTCTCTTTAGTATATCCCCAGAAATCTGATCAATTCCAGCCGCTTTTCTAGTTTTCAACTTTTGTATCTTATTGTAAATGTCATTGTTATCATATGTAAATGTTATTACTTCTTTGGCCTTAGTGTCTCCTCCTCTATCTCGACATTATCCTTCTAACCAACAATCTTTACATACTGCTGACTGAATACTTCTGACTTTTGGAGATCCTCACATACACACTCCCCTTGTTCATTAATTATTCCTGGATTGTCCTTCTTGGAACCTGTTTCTGCCTTAAAATACCTATACATACCCTTCCATTTTTCACTAAAATTCGTATGACTGCCAATTATGTTTGCCATCATGTTATCCTTAGCTGTCTTCTTTGCTAGATTCAATTTTCTAGTAAGTTCCTTCAATTTCTCCTTACTTTCACAGCCATTTCTAACTCTATTTCTTTCCAGTCTTCACCTCCTCGTTAGTCTCTTTATTTCTCTATTATAATAAGGTGGGTCTTTACCATTCCTTACCACCCTTAAAGGTACAAACCTGTTTTCACATTCCTCAACAATTTCTTTAAACCCATCCCAGAGTCGGTTTACATTTTTATTTACCGTTTTCTGCCAATCATAGTTACTTTTTAGAAATTGCCTCGTGCCTGCTTTATCAGCCATGTGGTACTGCTCAATAGTCCTACTTTTAAGACCTTCCTTTCTATCACATTTATTTTGAACTATGACAAAAACAATTTCATGATCACTAATACCATCTATTACTTCAGTTTCCCTATAGAACTCATGTGGTTTTATCAGCACCACATCCAGCATATTTTTCCCTCTGGTTGGTTCCATCACTTTCTGAATCAGCTGTTTTTCCCATATTAACTTTTTTGCCATTTGTTTGTCATGCTTTCTGTCGTTCACATTTCCTTCCCAATTGACATGTGGCAAATTCAGATCTCCCACTACAATCACATTTCTTTCCATGTCGTTTCCCATATAGTCGACTGTCCTATCAAATAATTCCGAATATCTGGTAAATATATATCTATTAAATTACTTAATTCTATTCCTTTCTTTACAATACTTCTACAGTTCAACACTAACAATTTTATGTCATCCCTACTTGATTTCCAGTTCCCTGTTCCCTTATCACCGCTCTCTAGGCCACCCTGTTTCCCTGAATGTACCTCCCTCTTACCCTTCCAAACAAATTTCCTAACTTATACGTACCACTGCGGTTTAAGTGAAGGCCATCTGAGCGCAGATCCCTATTTCCTACCTACCCATTAGGATCTAGAAATTTCACTCCCAGTTTCCCACATACCCACTCCATAGTCTCATTTAAATCCCCAATCACCCTCCAGTCAGTATCCCTCCTACACAGTATTCCACTAATAACAATCTCCGCTTTCTTAAACTTCACCCGTGCTGCATTTACTAGATCCCACACATCTCCAACTAGGTTGGTACTTATATCAGCTTGCCTTACGTTGTTGGTACCAACGTGAAACACACAAGCGAAAATGTCAATCACCAATTATTGGATGTATCCACCACCACCAGCTCTGTCATTTCAATTTATGCCATCTAATAACCAATAACAATACAATTTTCTAAAATGACTTCAAAGAATCTAGAAGTTTATCAAAGATCATCCTTGGTAAAATATTCCAATCTGCAATTCCCCTTCCTATAAATTAATATCTCCCCAATGTGTCCTCTTAATAATCAACTTCATCTTTGTGTAGATAATGAACAGACCTCAAAAACGTTCAGCGTTTCCAAGAGTAATGTATGTTGGCAGAAAGAAGGAAATGATTTAAGAATGCCAGCACATTGAGAGAAATGTCCCAAGGATCAATCCAGTCAGTCACAAAGTCAATAAGAAGGACTTTTTTAAAACTCAATTCAAGCTCATTCATCCACTGATGCCATTCCACAACCATCTCTCAGCTGACAATTCGGAGCATACTGCTTACAAGTAACTATTCTCATTCTGGTTCCATATTGAAGATGACGTAAATCACAAATATTACAATAATCTATATATATAAAATAAGTTGTCCTGACTGACTGACTGACTGACTGACTGACTGACTGACTGACTGACTGACTGACTGACTGACTGACTGACTGACTGACTGACTGACTGATTCATCATTGCTGAGCCAAAACTACTGGACATAAAGGAATAACATTTTGGGAATACGTTCATATTACAAAGTAGGTGCTCGCTAAGGGAGGATTTTTGGATATTCCGTCACTAAGGGGGTGAATTTTTAAAATGAGTGTATTTATATCTCAAAAACTGAACAGTTTAAAGACATGAAATTTGGTATTTGGAATCTCCTTTAAATATAAAGAAACATGTATTTTTTTGTTTTTGGAAAATCCCTTTGAGGGGGGTGAAAATGGGAAAATTGTTTGAACACCTTTCATGAGGAGACTTATATCTCAAAAACTAACAATGTTACAGACATGAAAATTGGTATTTGGAATCGCCTTTAGAAATAAAGAAACACGTATATTTTTGTTTTGGAAAAATCCAATTAATGGGGGTAAACAGGAGTGACCAATGGGGTGAATTTTTAAACATTTTTAAAATTAGTGTATCTATATCTCAAAACTTTAAAAGTTTACAGATGTAAAAATTAGTATTTAGAATCTCCTTTAAAAATAAAGAAATATGTACTTTTTTTGTTGCTAAGGGGGCAAAAAGGGGGGTGAAATTTTTAAATGAAGATATCTATATCTCAAAAACTTAAAAGTTTACAGACGTAAAACTTGGTATTTGGAATCTCCTTTAAAAATAAGGAAAAACGTGTTTTTTGGTTTTCGCAAATTCCCATTTAGGGGGGTGAAAATGGGGGATATTCGTTGAATACCTTTTATGAGGATACTTATATACCAAAAACTGAAGATATTACAGACATGAAAATTAGTAATTGGAATCTCCTTTAAAAATAAAGAAGCACGTATTTATTTCTTTTTGAAAAATCCAAAGGATAGCGGGTGAACGGGAGTGACAAATGGGGTGGAATTTAAAAAAATACATATATCTAGGCCTACAATATATCTCAGACACTTAACATGTTACAGACTCAAAAGCTGGTACTTGCAGTCTCCTGTAAAAGTAAAGAGACACAGATAATTTTTTCGGAAAATCCACTTAAGGGGAACAAAAAAAGGGGTGAATTTTTAGAATGAGCATATCTACAGTATATCTCAAAAACTTAACATGTTACAGAAGTGAAAATTGGTACTTTTAATCCCTTTCAAAAATAAGAAACACGTACTTTTTGTTTCCGGAAAAAGCACCTGGGGCAGGGGGGGGGGGGTAGAAAGGACTGAAAAGTAGGTTGAATTATTTGTATTAGGATACTGATATATCAAAAAGTGGAAACATTACAGACGTAAAAATTGGTGATTGGAATCTCATAAAGAAATGCATATTTTTTTGTTTTCGGAAAATCCACATAGGCAGGGTGAAAAAAGGAACAATTAGTTAAATTATTTGTATGAGTCTACATATATCTCAAAAACTATAGACCGAGCTCAATAGCTGCAGTCGCTTAAGTGCGGCCAGTATCCAGTACAAGTAACAACTCTCATTATTGTTCCGTATTGAAGATGATGTTAGGCATAGATATCAAGGATAATTTAATAAAAAAAACACCTATTCAATACTTTCCACGTTTAATGTGGTTATTAACTACATGATTTTATGTAGACTTATTTAGGTCAGGTACATGTTTCACCCATTATTTTGGGCATCTTCAGCCTGTATACAACCTTTAGGTCAAGGTTTGGGACCTTTTTAACCAATATAAACATACCAATATATACAATATATACAAACATTAATGAACTCTTAAGACAGGTAACATTAAGTTAATACAGTTAAGTTTTTTGGTCCTAATCTATCTAATTTGAAAAATGTCCAAAACTAAAATGGATCTTCTTTTTGGTAAAGAGGATTACATACCAGGGTTTATGTGACCCCTATATCATATCATGTTCTTGACGTACCGTGCCTGTTGACAGGATGTGTCGTCAACAATAAGTGGAGATTTGAACTGATTGTTGATTGTAGGTTGGTCAAGATTGAAAATATAAATTTAAATTAAATGTATTTTAACTTGGCAGTTCTATTCTGGTTAACTTAAAATGTTCAAAAATGAAATGAAATGTATCTTCTTTTTTATCATAAGTCTTGAGAAAGGGTGATATTAAAACTGGGGCTTATTTGACCCACGATTTTCATTTTCATGTTCTTGACGTAACTAATATTTAAATGTATTGTCATGCACAAGTGGAGATTTAAAAAACAGATTGTTGTAGGTAGACTGGTCAAGAACGTTGTTGTGAATGAAACTGTTAGCGTCTTGACTTTGGGTCTCATGTAACGACAAGGAATTGACAAGAGTACAATATTAAGCTGTTTCTTAGTTTTAGGCTGCTGCTTAATTGAGAAGGAACATCCTAGAAACTTGATACAGTCTTGTATGAATATTGTTCCCGTTGATGTATTGCTTGGTCTTTGGGAGGGATCTTAAGAATATCTGTAATGAAGTAGAAAAGTAATATTGAATTAAAAATTTAGAGCACGCGTTGGGATAAAATGTATTAGACTAACACCTCTTAACTGTAAAATGACTTACTTGTTCAATTCGTACTAGATGGACCTGTCTGCCTGTGTTATCAACATTTCTACTCCTGGTGTTGTACTGGTGCGGTAATGGAGGGGCGGGGCATGGAGGGAGAGTGGGGGTAGGCTGGTCTATGGGTGTATGTGCTATTGCTGGAGGGGAGTTTCTAGAAGCGATATGGGCGGGTTTAACTTTTGTCATGGTGGATGAAGCATTTGAGTGTGGAGATTTAAAAAATTGAGGGATTTTGTTTTGATTTGAATTCACGATATTAATTAATCTAGGTGTTAATTCGTACAAAGGATTTTTAATTTCATTGACATCGTTGAGATTTTTATTTTTATTGTAGGTTTGGTCTAAAAAGATGTGTAGATTTTCCAGTTCATTCATTAATTTACCTTTACCTATGCTTCTAAAGATGGTAAGATCTTTCTCTATGGATGTAAAGTGATGGCCCGTTTCTCTCATCGCTGAGTACTTATTGTGTTTTTGAGCATTATAATGTTCCAGATATCTTGTGTTAAAGCTCTGGCCAGTTTGGCCGATATAAGAAAAATCACATTGTGTACATGTTAGTTTATATATGCCGGACCTTGAATAATGGTTGCTATTGTGATTGACCTTGTTGTGGTTAAAAAATATGTTTCGATTGGTGTTAACTGTCCTGAAGGCTATATTAATATTGTGCTTCTTTAAAGTATTTGCGATCTGATGGATGGCTGGGTTGTTATATGTAAATGTGGCAAAACTAGTTTTTTTGGGTTTTTCTGGGACGAGATTAGTGGACAATTTAATTTTGATTGTATTAATCAAACAGTTGACAATATCTATTTTAAACCTGTTGAGTTGAGCAAGATTCCTTATGTACTTCAGTTCAATTTTTAAATTGTTGGGAGAAAGAGGAATGTTAAAAGCTCTATAAATTAAATTATAGAAAGAGGCTTGTTTTTGGGACTTAGGGTGTAGGGATGAATTCATAATAGTTAAGGGAGAGTGTGTAGGTTTCCTGTATATTCGAAAATCGAAGGTATTATGGCCGCGTGTAACAGTTAAGTCCAAAACGTTTAATGAGTTCCTAACTTCATCCTCTTTAGTAAACTTTACACTGGGATCAATTTTGTTTAGGGACTCCAAGATCTCGTCACTATTAGTGACATTTTTGTTGAAAATTACGAAAGTATCATCTATAAGTCTGAGCCATAAACATACGCCTTTTATTTGTGTTATAATTTTTGTGTGTTCTATTGTGTCCATATAAATGTCTGCTAAGATGCCAGAAAGAGGGTCGCCCATCGCTAAGCCTTTTTGTTGGTAAAACTTTCCATTGAAAGAGAAAAAGTTATTGCTTAAGACAAAATTTAATATCTTCATGAATTCTTCAATTTCCATGTTACTGAGGCAGCTGTGTTTATTGATATTATCATTGATGATTCTTACAGTTTCTTTGGTAGAGATGTTTGGGTACATACTTATGACATCATAGGAGCACATTGAGTGATTGGGTCGCAGCTTAAACTTGTTTAGAATTTCGCAAAAAGTGACTGAATTCTCCTACTGTATTACCTTCTCCTCCTTGGCTTACCACTGCATTCCAGTCTCCCATCACAATTAGATTCTCATCGCCTTTTACATATTGTATTAAATCTTCTATCTCTTCGTATATTCTTTTGATTTCCTCATCATCCGCTGCGCTAGTAAGCATATAGACCTGCATTATTGTGGTGGGCATTGGTTTGATGTCTATCTTTACGACAATAATTCTTTCACTATGCTGGTCGTAGTAGCTTACCTGCTGCCCTATTTTCTTATTCATTATTAAACTAACTCCTGCATTTCCCCTGTTTGATTTTGTGTTGATAATTCGGTAGTCGCCTGACCAAAAATCCTGTTCTTCCTGCCAATGTACTTCACTTATAGCAACTACATCTAACTTTAGTCTATCCATCTCCCTTTTCAGGTTTTCTAATCTACCACAACAATTCAAACTTCTAACATTCCACACTGTGACTCACGGAATGTTAGTACCCATCTTCCTGATGATCGCCCCCTCTCGTGTAGTCCCCACCCGGAGATCCGAATGGGGGACTAGTTTACCTCCGGAATATTTTACCCAGGAGGAAGCCATCATCAGTACATCATTCATACAGAGAGAGCTGTATGTCCTCGGGAGTTAGTTACGGCTGTAGTTTCCCGTTGCTTTCAGCCGTGTAGCAGTATCAACACAGCTAAGCCATGCTGAGTATTATTACAAGGCCATATCAGTCAGTCGTCCAGACTGCCGCCCTTGCAACTTCCGAAAGGCTGCTACCCCCCTTTCAGTGAATTAACTAATTAAAGTTAAAATCTCTGACCCAATCGGGATCCCTTGGGCCAAAGGCTAACATGCATTAACCATTTAGCTATGGAGCCGGACATGCTCATACTATACACAATGGTATTGAAATATTGCAACCACGATACACACAATGAAAATAATAAGCGTGAATTTTATGCAATTCCTTTTCACTTTTCTTTTCATCTCGCAATAATTTATAACCTTTAAGGTTAGTTCTATTACTGCAAATTAATGATATACGTGGATTCTACAGTGATAACCTGCATTTTGGTAAAGATTCTGTAGACTCTTTGCGGACGATAGGTTGAAGACCTAACACAGCGCAGCTCAGGTGATGTCACACTCAGGGAGGTAAGAAATTCTAAACGGTGTGTCTCGGACGATGATACAGAGGGGCTGCCAACTTATTAATTAGTTACAAGACCAGGCTAGCGAAAAGATTATTGGTCTGGCTAGATTAGATCCGGCTTGTAACAAGACAACTGGGCAGGGGGCAACAAAGTGGTCAACAGATATCTAGCATCCCACACACTCCACACGGTATGATGCGATTAATCACCCAGTGCACGCCGTGACGATTTTAAACTGCATGGGTTAGGTATTTTCAATGAAGGTGGCAGCCCTAGCCAGCCCAACGCAACACAGAAAATGGTGGCAAATCTGATTACTTACAGTGCCTCTGTGTTAATTCCTGTAAATAAGAATATTTCTATTGGTCTGTTAGTGGATTGCAGTGAAACATTGGCACCAGGAGACTCATAGCGAGGTTGTGCATGAATAACCTGTGCACAGCACTCCAGCTCACAAGATGGTTGCTCAAGGCTAGCAACTCTGAATCGCCTGAACATTCTCGCATACCAGGTTGCCGCTATTCTATGCTAGAATATTGAACGATGAATACAGAAAAACGGCAGTTCCAGGAACGATGCATCGAGGTTCTACTTCATTTTTAAAATGTAAAAATCTCTTACTTTTTTCTTGATTAAAAACATATCTTTACCTTTTATGTGGAATAATGAAACAAAAGTTTATCTTTTCCATCAAGTATTGTTCATTCAAAAACACCTAAAACTCCAGGTTAAAGCAGAATCGAGCCTGGCAGAATGTATTCTGTGATTTTATGCAACGCTTCCTATACTGCACGCTGAGCAACTTCTGGAATGTCCTGTTGACATAGTGCAAATTCTTGCTGCTTGACTGCAGTCCAAGCTGATAATCGGACAACAATATTTAATGTTCAACATATAGAAAATTAACAGTTAAACTAGGTTCAAATCTTACATACAGCAAAATCCCCTCCAAAGCTCCTTGTCATTCTTAACTCTGCTCCCTTATGGGAAGGAACATGTACACTAATTCACAAAAAATATGCGACTGCCATCGAACCACAATGTACTAGCATCACGCATAACAACACCCTTCACACTCAAAGATTCCAGTACAGAAATATCAACCAGAGGAACTGTATATGAACATGTCCAAATTCAATTCAGATAACAGAACAGGGTTACAAGTGTGCACACCTCCACACCTTCAATGCAGGACTCTTCGTCCCAAAAACCATTATGTACGACTTTGTTTTACGCTTGCCTTCTGTAACCTACAGTGCATCTCAGAAATGTATTTCCAACTCCCAAGAAATCTACTTCTATCCTACCTCCAACACTGTAGTAAACATTCCAGTATTAGATAGTCCTACCTTGTTGCTTTGACAAACATTCTCCTGATAAACATAGCAAGCCAATTTCTGATACTCAAGAAGGTAATGCTGAAGCTATCAACCAATACATTCCAGTATGGAAAATAAAACACTGACCTACAACCTCACATCTTCAATACTCACCGAGATTTTCTTCTACTGTCCGGGTGCCTAGAAAATTAAGTTCCTTCAAATACTCCACCCTTTGCACCACAGGAAAATCTTCCAAAGTCCTGACAGCACTGAAAGGACACACTGCAGTGCGCTCATTCGCAACCAGTATCGAGCCTGGCAGAACGTGTTCCGTGATTTCATGCAACGCTTCCTGTATTGTACGCTGAGTGGCTTCTGGTCTGTCCTGTTGGCACAATGCAAATTCTTAATATCACAATCATACAAACCAATAGGTATGGACTGACAGAGTAAAAAATACCTGCCACAGAAATCCCATGACAAGGAATTCATTGGTACAAACTCTTGCATAAAATTTCAAGATTACCAAGGAAATTTTAAGTCTATGTCCGACATGTGTCAATGTGTAATACCCTACCACTAACATACATAGGCTGGATATAAAGTAATGGCAACCTCAGTATCATAAATATACACCTAGCTCTAATAAGAGAGTAGTCAGTTACATTCTTTCAAAGTACTCTTATCCATGCTACCACACTTGCTAACACACCGTAACCACTTCCATCTCTCATGATTCCCCCGCAGTGACAACCTTGGATCCTAAAGAATGGATGGCAGCTTCTCTCATCTAAAATTTCATGCAAAATGTCCTTCAACCTTTACAAAAAGAAAATAACTGGTGAATTAGGTGGAACAGAGGCTCCCTGGACCGCCTCAATCAACAAAATCTGTGCCCTGCGCAAGGTGGTGGAGTGAAAGTGATATTCATTGCAGCATATGACATTCTTTCAGTCATATTGTACCACACAGGCTGACTGTTAAACTGTCAATTACCGGGTGAGTTGGCCGTGCGATTAGGGGCACGCAGCTGTGAGCTTGCATACGGGAGATGGTGTTGGAATCCCACTGTCGGCAGCCCTGAAGAAGGTTTTCCGTGGTCTCCATTTTCACACCAGGCAAATGCTGGGCCTGTACCTTAATTAAGGCCACGGCTGCTTCCTTCCAACTCCTAGGCCTCCCCTCTCCCATCATCGCCATAAGACCTATCCGTGTTGGTGCAACGTAAAGACACTATTTAAAAAATGTCAATGTACCTTAATGCTGAAAACCACCCTCTCCCACCCTAATCCTCAATGATGGTGCCATGATTGCAATGTAAACAGTCACTTGCCTCTTGAAACTATGCAAGGATAATGTTGACATAATCTTCCTTCAAATGATCCACGAGTTCCCAGATGTTGGACAGGCTGTGTTCCTCGACTAAAATAATATTACACTTGCATACAAAAAACTCGGACACCAATACGTCAAGAAACCAATGCCACTTTGGACTGCTTAGGCAAACTGGAAAGTACGAAGCGGAGCATTTGAGTGAATGCACGGAAGGATGAAAACTGGTGCAAATACAGTAGAAGTCTGCTACAGCAAGTATAGCAAACAGTAAGAACCCTGCTGTAACAACTGCTTTCATTCTATCCGTTGAAATTTCTTATATTACAGTAAATTAATTAATTTCATGTGGCTATTTATAGCCAAGTGCAGCCCTTATAAGGCATACCCTCTGATGAGGCGGGCAGCATCTGCCATGTGTAGTAAACTGCATGTTATTGTGGTGTAGGATAGTGTTATGTGTCGTGTGTGAGTTGCAGGGATGTTGGGGACAGCACAGACACCCTGCCCCTGAGCCAATGGAATTAACCAATGAAGATTAAAATCCCCGACCCGGTCGGGAATCAAACCCGGGACCCTCTGAACCAAAGGCCAGTACGCTGACCATTCAGCCAACGAGTCGGACTTATATTACAGTGAGAACCCTATCAATGATGCATCTGTTATTAAGGGTGATTATGCATGTTACTTTTTCTTTCTCAATATTTATGCACTCCAGTGATTCTATTGAATGCAATTGTCTTCGGCACCATTTTAATGCTATGTGCACTAGCGAGCTCTCGCCAACATTCAAAGGTCATGTTAGAGTTTATTAGTAATACCAAGTATTCGGTAATACCTATCAAATGGTGAACTGTAAACAAAATTTGAAACAAAAGCTGAGAATAATGTTTTTGTAATATATGCGTAAACAGTGTGGTGATAGCAGTTGTTAACTGTTGTATGGGATTAAATCCGTCTAATAAAAAAAATTTGTTTACTATATCACTGTATTATTTACACACACACAGATATGGGACTAAATTCGACACAAGTTGGGGTCATTAGCAGTCTTATAAGTTAACCTAGAAATCGAGTTGGTGTAGTACATAACTTGCTGAAGTACACGTGCTTCACTACGGAATTCTACATTGTATACCCAATTCTAAGTTAAGTAGTGCACACATTGCGAGTAAGATGTGTTAAAATTGCATACCTCTTCACGTCATCCTAGAAACGCAATGGGGAAGTCACCAATACATCTTTTCTCATGTGAAAACTGTGTTAAGGAGTTTTTACCATGATGCCCACTTGCCTAATGCCAGTCGCAATCGAGTGGGGCAGTTTTCATTATAATGACAGATGCTCTCTTCCTACTATTTTACATCCTCCAAAAGTGTCTTTGTGGTTTTCCCAACTGAAGTCACCATATTTTAGGTTATTACAATGACGTCAGTAGGAATGCCGTGATTGAAACAATGCCATCATATGAAATACTCGATCAAATGAAAAACCGCACATTTTCTGAAGTTCCAGAGCTAGAATGATCCGGTCACAGATAGCCGTGAACACCCCTCTGCCATTATTCCATTTAGTGTGCACACAGCTCATTCGAATCAGCGCCTCAGGGTGGGTACTGAAAAGTTGGAATACCACGATGAACCAGTGTGTTACGTACCAACAGAGTCAGTAAATTTTTGAACCAGAGGAATGGCATACTAAAGTAAAAAGTTATCTAACTCTCCAGTTCACTCCAACCAATATTCAGGCAGTCTGTTTTACTCAGTACGCAGCAGTAACCCATCTGTTGGAGATGAGTGCCAACAGAAGGGACAAAGCATATCACAAGAAACGATGTTCCATGTAATGTTATTATTGATCAGTTTTATTGAGGTTTCTATATTGTAGGCCTTCACATTTAGTTTTCTTTCAAATTTGGGATATCAGGGCATCTAATGTAAAAGGAGTCCTTTCCTAATGACTCCCTCTTGTCTTATTCTTAAAGTGATAGTTCCTTTATGACCTCTTCTCTTTTACAATCATCTTCATCATTTTCTTTGTCAATATAGACTGATGACCATGTGTTTTTACACCTTTAGACAATCATGACAAAAGCCATCACCAGTTACGATTGAACAACATTTCCATGTCGGCAATGCTCAGCGTTGATATGGACTAAGCAACAAAAGTCTAAATTCATGAATTCTCTTATCATAGTCATCCTCTTGCATGGGTGGGGGCAGTCGAATAACACTCATGGTATCCCCTGCCCGTCGTAAGAAGTGACTAAAAGTGGCCCCAGGGGCTTCCACATACTTGTGTCAGGCTCCTCACTTTCATCTATCCTATCCGACCTCCCTTTGTCAACTCTTGTTCTATTCTGACCCCGACAGTATTATGTATGGAGGCGTAGAGTCTTTATTTTTATGCCCTTTGTGGCGCTTGTCATCTTACACCATTACCTTCATTTTTTGATGTGTCGGACCCATTCCATTTGTTCTCTCTGATTAATGTCATGTAGAGGATGGTTGAACAGTTGTAATTCCTCTAAAAACAATAATCACCACCGCCACCACCATCTCTTAACATAGTCAGTACGGTAAAACTGAATAAGACATAAATGATCAGAAATTGTATTCTCTATAGCGTTTTTTATGTAGTACTTTTTGATAAGACCAATAACATAGGTATTTAAAAATTACATTTCAGGTGCCTTCCCCTACACTACCATTTTATCCAGGGTGCATAAATTATAGCCTAGACCCAACTTTGCATACCAATTTTCATTTAATTCAGTTTGCCCATTTTCTCATGGATTGGCATTAATATGGACTTTGCCACAAAAATCTAAATTCATTAATATCTCTGTTATCATAGCCAGTGCAGTAAAAACTGTATAAGACATAAATGATTGGAAATTTAATTCTATATAACCTTTATTACAAAGTATTTATCTATAGGACCACTAATAACATACATATTTGAGAATCAAATTTTAGGCCTTCTCCTAAACTAACATTTCACTGGGCGAGTTGGCCGTGAGGTTATGGGCACACAGCTGTGAGATTGCATCCAGAAGATAGTGGGTTCGAATCCCACTGTCGGCAGCCCTGAAGATGGTTTTCCGTGGTTTCCCATTTCCACACCAGGCAAATGCTGGGGCTGTATCTTAATTAAGGCCACAGCCACTTCCTTCCCACCTGAATGACTACCTGCTGTGTCTTATTTTCATTGAGAAGTTGCTTCGCTTTGTTCATGTGGTGAACTCAGAATCTATCCAAAATAAGTAGAGCCGGTTGTTTCAGTAGTGCACCGGGTCTTCTATCCCACACAATTTACAGTTTTAACCCTGTCTAAGCATAAGTTCTACGACCATCCAACACTTTGCTTGCACTCGACCACGAATTCCACTGGGAATCTGTATTTGCTTAAACATCCTCTTGAAAATTATGTAAGGCAGCAACTTTCTTCCGTCAGCTGTGCATCGTAATTTCCCACTACCGTTGATTTTCATAAAATAGGCTATACACTCCGTGATCCTTTTAGCGCAATAGTGCTGTTGTGAGTCACATCGAGAAAGCTTGGAAGCTGATCAGCATTACCAATTTGAGGAAGTAAGTATGAAGTTTCCTGGTGCAAACATAAGACAAATTGGAAAAATTTACAATCATGTTCGTGTAATCAGCAACCTTTGACAAAGTGTTGTTCTCCTTCGCACTGACAGGCTATGTCATTGCATGAACCTCATAACCCACTCACGACTCACCTTAAACCGAGTTATGGGAATGTTGGGTTTGCACACCGCCATTGTTACGTATCTCATGGACATACACAAACACTTCTTCATCAATTTTTGGACACTTCCCCGTTTCTGGACACCTAAACGCGCATCTCAAATAGTTTATGTTTTTTAGTTTGTCTTAATTTCCACCAGTCACATATGCCAAGTTTCCATACACTGAAATATTTCTTTCCACAGCTCTATTTCCGTGCCGTTTAGCTTGAAAGCCGCAGAATAGTTACCATAATTATCCATAATTACAAATATATGCTTCACATGTTAATGTGTTGCTATGTAAATCACTATCCATAACTGGTCAGTATTATTATACTCAAAAACAAAATATTTCAACAAACAACCCAAAAACAAAATAAAACTTAAAATTCCCATGCACATATGTCTACAGTAATCAATTTGCTTACAAACACACATGCATCGGTACATTCCAGAGCAGTCGAGTTCTGCGGGAGTACCTTAATAAACACAAAACGGGAAAAGCCTACACACCCCTACAACATGAAGAGGTCCACTAGAGGTGAAGTACAAGGGTTGCAAGCAGGGGTGTACCTACTCATAAATTTCCCAGTACTGCAATGTTCGATCATGTATTATAGCAGACCACAAGAAAATGACAATTTTATGAAAAAAGAACAAATTTATTCTGATGTATACCATTGATGAGAGCAAATATTGACTTTATTTTTCATGAATTACATTTTCAATGACTCATTTTTTTTTCGTCTGCCTGCGCGTTCCGATATGAGTACACCACTGGTTGCAAGGCTTTGAAGGTCGTCCTAGGAAACAAGTGAGTGCGGTGCCAGCATTTTCTGTGATGGTGCCGGTAAGCGATAACTTACAGCCTTACTACATATTTCAAATGAAAACTCATAATATATCACTGTAAATCATACAGTCCCATGACCACGTTGCCAAACTACCGTTAGGCCATGCATCGTACGTATACCAGTATTATTTACTTATTTATTTAATTAATTACTCATTCATTGTATGACATCTTGCAAATGTGACTGTGTTGCCAAATGGACAATAAGTCGTATATGTATTGAAATTGCACATTCATATGCAACTTACATTGCAGTTCCATTTACCTTTCAAACAGATTAATGAACAAAATTTGGATGTGCGATGAATATGCAATGAAATTTTAAAACCAAATTTGGAAACGATGTTCCATGTAATGTTATTATTGATCAGTTTTATTGAGGTTTCATTATTGTAGGCCTTCACATTTAGTTTTCTTCCAAATACAGTATGTAAATAATACAGTGATTTAGTAAACAAATTTGTTTGGATTAGGTGGCTCTTACCCCATACCACAGTTGTCTATCCTCACTATGGAACAAATATTTACCTACTTTGAGCAATTGTTAACTCGTTAGATATAAAGGCTGAAGTAATTTATGATTACATTTTAAAGCTATGAAACAAAATTAAGTAAGAACGTTATCCACCTATACCACCTATATATGGCATAGTGGATCACTGATTTCAGAGATCAGTTTACTGTATACTCTCTCACATCTGGTTAATGTTTGAAAAGACTATTCCCATGTAAATTTATAGCAAAAGGTTATCATGACTCTACTGGGGCTTGAAATATGTGTCCATGATACATAACAGGTTAAATCCGTGATCACCAAATTAGGCGGGTGAGGAAAACTGCGCTGTCGTCAGATATGGGAATGGCGAAGCGACAGATGTTTGAGTCGCTTACCTCTGAGCACGGATTGGCAACGCTGATCATGCAGTGCTGTGTAGTTGAAGCCAGTCTGCTCCAGATCCACCTCAATGAGCACAGAATAATACAGAGTCACCAATACGCTGCCAGAATAGAAGCCAGCAGGTAAGCGCTGCCACCATATTGGTTGTATCAAAACATTGTAGTCTAGGTTGCTGCAAAAATATACAATATCTACAGTGTATTTACTGTAAATTTGTTGTGTGTCGTGTGGCTAAGGAAATGGGCTGTTCCATCTATCTTTACTGCTTTCTCCAAGTATTTACAGCAGAATCAAAGGATATTTCCCTTCATTTTGGTCATTTGATGTGAGAAATACGTCGAAGTACATATTTACAGAGCACTAATTTTAAGATTTCTTTTGCAGGAGAAGAGGGTTGTTACAATTACTCCATACACTATAAAAGTAGTTTCATGTGACTCCTCTAAGACAGTATAGGAAATACCTGATGTAGAACATACTATATTTAATAAAAGTGGAGAAACTTGTATTACTGTCCAAACAGAACAATTGAAGGCTAAAGAAATTGCTTACAGAAATAAAATTAAACTACTGCGCCAGATAGAGATGAATCTTTTTTTTTTTTTTTTTGCTAGTTGCTTTACGTCGCACCGACTCAGATAGGTCTTATGGCGACGATGGGACAGGAAATGGCTAGGAGTGGGAAGGAATCGGCCGTGGCCTTAATTAAGGTACAGCCCCAGCATTTGCCTGGTGTGAAAATGGGAAACCACGGAAAACCATTTTCAGGGCTGCCGATAGTGGGGTTCGAACCTACTATCTCCCGAATACTGGACACTGGCCGCAATTAAGCGACTGCAGCTATCGAGCTCGGTAGAGATGAATCAAGAAAACTCCTGGCTGAAGGAGGCACTATTAGAGAGGGGTCTTTTATAACTGGATTTATGTCGCACTAACAAAGACAGGTCTTATGGTGACGATAGGATAGGAAAAGGCAAGGAGTTGGAAGGAAGCAACCATGGCCATACGTAAGGTACAGCCTGGTGTGAAAATGGAAAGCCATGGAAAACCATCTTACAGGCTGCAGACAGTGGGAATCAAACAACAGTATGTCCAGTTATGCTGCATGGAGCTGAATGCCAGTCATCCAACGAAATCACAGTATGTCAATTCTATGCCAAGAAAATGTAAATGCTTTGCTGATGAAAGGCATATCCTTAATTAACCACATCAAGAATGACATAAATCTGCAAACGGGCATTGCAGCAATTATGGAGAAAATGCAGGAAAAGGACCTTTGAAAGGCCATCGTCAATGTGCAGCACCTGGCATGGTCGCCAATCTCGCCTTCCACTTTGATGTAAATGGTGACCACCCACCTGGACAACCAAAAAAGTACTGGAAATATAACATCAAAAGCGGATATGAGACGTTGACTTGAGGCCAAACGGCACCCACAACTGAGAAAAATGGTATTAAAGGACTCAAAAATAGAACCCTGTTTTTCATAGCCGGTGACTATCAAAGGCAAATATTTAATATTTCTTGCTAAGGATCATTTATTGTATTGCAGTTGATAATGTGCTGAATTCTGGAAACAAAGCCATGAATTTCAGCCAAAGGCAGTGCAGTGCCTTTGACTCAAGAGGTATGGAAGCATGCCACACAAAGAACGATTTTTGGTTATAAAAGTAATAAGTAAATATATTTCCAAGGGTGGGTTGGTCAATCCCCAGCCGTAGCAGTGAGCGCTCCACTTACCTAAGAAGTAGTACGAGATGATATTTCTATGATTCACAATTCAAAATAATGAATTATAATACTGGAAGTCAAATATAAACAGTGGCCATTAATATGTTGAGTGCAGGACAACGCAGACAGAAAATAAGGAGTGCACATGTAGAACTTTCAAAATGATTGCACTGCAGGAGGGAAATGAACACGTGCCTCTTCTATGGTTTCTGAAAACACTGGGAGTCCTCCACCTGGAATATTCAACATCTCTAATTAAATGACTTGAGCTTTGATATTCTTACTTCAGAACAGACAAGGAAGTGGTAATACTTCTCTGACGAGGTGGTAAAGAAAAGCCTCCTCATTGTTCAGTCTACTATAGACCTTAACAGCATTAACATAAGTTAACAGCAGTGTGCTATAACACTGGGCTGAGTAGCCTTCTGAGCTCAACTTGGCAAGTTCTATTCTAGCTCAGTCTGGAGGTATTTGAAGATCCTCAAATATGTCTCATGTCTGTAGATTTAATGGTATGTAAAAGAACTCCTTCAGGACAAAATTCTGGCACCTCTATATCTCCAAATTCAATTAAAAACAAGTTACTTAGTGAGATGTAAAAGAAATAAATTTATTTTTTTTGCTAGTGGCTTTACATCGCACTGACACAGATAGGTCTTGCTAGGGGCTTTACGTCGCACTGACACAGATAGGTCTTATGGCGACGATGGGATAGGAAAGGCCTAGGAGTTGGAAGGAATAGGCCGTGGCCTTAATTAAGGTACAGCCCTAGCATTTGCCTGGTGTGAAAATGGGAAACCACGGAAAACCATCTTCAGGGCTGCCGATAGTGGGATTCGAACCTACTATCTCCCGACAGATAGGTCTTATGGCAACGATGGGATAGGAAAGGCCTAGGAGTTGGAAGGAAGTGGCCGTGGCCTTAAGTAAGGTACACCCCCAGCATTTGCCTGGTGTGAAAATGGGAAACCACGGAAAACCATCTTCAAGGCTGCTGGCAGTGGGATTCAAAACCTCTATCTCCCGGATGCAAGCTCACAGCTGCGCACCCCTAACCGCAAAGCCAACTCGCCCAGTACATTATTATTATTATTATTATTATTATTATTATTATTACAACGTGCTATGACAGTTGCAGATAATTGGCAAAGGTGCTAAACGCTGCTGCTGTGCATCATTTATTCCTTGCCTGTCCAACAAGGGTTCTAGATATACGCCAAGTCCTAGAGCAAGCTTAATGCAACCCACTGCTTGAAGGACATGCCCCTGATGGTGTCTGTGAAATTCGCCTGTTGATAAGGGAGTAAGATTTTTGGTTTCTGCACACAGTACAGTTATTCGTAACAAGTTACAGTGTACAGACATTAACAACCAGGTCACGACAGAGGATAACAACGAAAATAATCCAAAATGCTAGCATTTAACACATTCCAAAATAATGTACTCATGCCACACCACGAATGTCATTGAGACATGCAGGCTATGTATTCAATTCATGGTACACCTGATACACTTATATTGTAGACATGAAAAACGACAACTAGAAGTCTCAATTTGCATAACAAAATGACTTTCACTCCAAAAATAAATAAGTTAAAAAACGTTAAACCTTTGAGTTGCTGCTGACCTCTTCCAAAATTTTCACCCAAACCCTGGGTGGGATTTGAGAAATTTCAGCAATACACAGGATCCTCTTCTTAGTGCCCCTACACTTTCCTACTTTCATAGATCGAGGCACAGTTGACATGTAGCCATCAGGGTAGACATCCACAAGAACAAGTACATTTTCTCCACCCAGTTTCCACTCATCACTGTGGGCCTTGACATATTTACTAGCAACTTGTGATAAGCTGTCATAAATACGGAAGACAACCGTTAGCCTTATATCTGAAACATCAAAGCAGACTATGATCATTTAAAGAAATACCAATAACATTTATTAAAAATACACTCACTCTCAAAAAATGAAATCATGCACCAAGAAAGAGTTGTCTGAATCACATGAAACATGATATGGTTGCTTCTGCCCAGTGGTCCACTTCTAGTTTGGATGCTTTTTGAACCTTTTTTTTTTTTTTTTTTTCTTGCTATTGGTTTTACGTTGCACTGACTCAACATGTCCTGGGATGACAACAGGATAGGACTGAGAAGGGAATGACCAAAGCCTTAGTTCAGATACAGCCTCAGTATTTGACTGGTGTGAACATTTGAAATTATGGACAACCATCTTCAGGGCTGTCAACAGTGGTATACTGTCATCTCCTGAATGCCAGACACAGCTACATGGCCCAAACCATGCAGCCAAATCGCAAGGTGCTTGGACCCAAGACGTGATACAATTGTCCATGGAGATCCACAGGTTTCAGAAGATATCCTGCAGCATTTCTATCTCTATTTGTTGCAACTGTTCCTGTAAACTTTGGATTTATAGGTACCGGTAGTTGATGTTGACGCATCAAGAGGTCCCAGGCATTGATGGGTAATATATATGGCAAATGAACACACCATGGAAGTGTGGCAAGGTAACAGAGGCATTCCTTCAATATCCATGCTGTGCACGGTCAAGCATTTTCTTGGAAGACCAGCCATGAAAGGCACAGGATGTGTGCTCTCAATGTCCCATGTATCACTGCTAGTCTGGCTACATGGCTGCATGGTCAGTGTCGTGGCCTTAGAGTCTAGTTTGTGGGATTTTAAACTAAACACCTTTATGGCCTAGCCTGGCAAACAGATCGTTCATGCCATTCCAGATATTCCAGAATCTACCACACCACACACAATGCAACACTCCACTACAATTAAGATGCAGTTAACAAAAAGTGGCCGTCACCATAACATAGGCCACATCCAGCCATAACAGCTGCATTAAATCATTTGTATCACTACTATGGGTGACTGGTAGTTGTATCCACAGGTTCCTCAGACTAGCACACAAGCAATGGAGGCAGTATGTTGATCCACAGCAATGGCAGGATTGAGGCGCTCACCACAAGGCCTCCAGACATATTCATGGCTGTCGTTAGCAAACCAAGAGAGCTAATTCCAGTTTGCAACTGTCCAGGTTAGACAATGACCACACCACTGTAAACAGAGATGACAGCAGGTGGGTATCCAATTGCAGGACACATAAAGAATGTGGCAAGCAAAGGGGCCTGTAACAATGGTGCAACACGTGCCTGGATGGCAAATATTGTAAGAGTCAGATCTGCTTGTGCTTCTCTCAGAGGGTCTAAGAGAATCAGACCATCCTATCTCCTGTTGGTCATTTGAGGACATCCTGCTTCCAGCTATAATATCCACACTACATTATTTTTTGAATCACTAGAGGGGGTGACTGATAGTCATAGGTTCATGCCCTCGTGCATCCACCGGTTCCAACATGCCCAAAGAGTCTGGTCAGAACAACCTAAGTGAAAGGCAATTTGTCAATATGGCTGTCGGGCCTTGCGCATTAATACATTAGTATTGAAGTATACCGGTATAGACACTTTTTACTGGAAAACTGCGGAGATACAATAATCATATTTACGGTTGAAATGGGCTAGGAATGTGCATCATCTAATTCATAGATATTTTATCTTCAAATTTACCATTTATGTATGCCTCCCCTGGGGTAACATAGTTATTAGGTCTTTGTTGTGACACCTGTACTGTGTTGTGAGCAGACGGCTAATGCGCCATTTAAAATATACAGTTGTGTAACAAGAATTTTATTCAAGTTACATGCATTTCCATGCCGAGTGAGCCATTAAGTCTGTTCTGAAGTCATGTAACAATAGCATGTGAGAATATACATATAATAGATTCCAATTCACATTCCTTACAACTAACAATTGGATTCTGATGGTTGCCTATGTCAAATGTCAGCGAAATTCAATCGTCTGTTGCACAAAGAAATGAATGGGCTCTCTACAAACTTCTTACAAGATGATGATTGTTCTTTAAAGGGGTCTAACATCTAGGTCATCGACCCCTAATGGTACAAGGTGGAACAAAATGTAATGATAATTAAAATGTATCCACTGACTAGAATTTAAAACAAATTGTGAAAAATGATTATGAATTTAACATAATCAGTGGATCTAATTTGCAATGCCTTACTTTCTTATAAAGTTATAGAAAAAATAGAATAAGGCATTGTCTTGGAGTGCAATCGTATATTATCATTCATAGTATGACCCTGCTTTGAGAACAATGTCCTTTTTCTGTGCAAAACAAAGACCTTAAATTGCTGAGTACATTGTTCTTTTGGCATCACTATAGAGTCCCCATCCCGCGATGTAAGTAACACGAGGCACCACTATGCGGCGCATGCAAAGTGACTGTTCTTTGTTAAATACTTAGGTTTCCACTAGTAGCGCTGAGGTAAGTTGAGGTAAGTAGAATAGCGCTGGTGCCAACTGTTGGTTGTTGGTTTGATATAGCTGTCCTCTTTTTGCCGTACGGACAGTATGCGCAGCGGCGACAGAAAAGAGCCTCTTGAAGGGACTGTGGCCCTGAAGGGGCCACTGTTCTCATGACAGATATTGGCCTGGATGTGCAAAGATAGGTTACAACTACTACATTAATTTTTTTATCGTCATATGGACAGTATACACCATGGGCATAGATAAAGCCTCTCGAAGGGAGTGGGGCCCTGAAGGGGCCACTGTTTTTATGGCAGATATTGGCCTGGATGTGCAAAAATACATTACGGCAATTAAGTGACCTTTTCTTTTCTTGCCGTAAGCCCCGATATTAAAGAAGGAATTGAGAAAGTGTACAGTTTTCGTCCAATGCCATGACACTTTTAAATTTTGTGGACCTCTTTAGCCTTTTTCCTTCTGCAGTGGTTGGTAACAAAATCTCTGTCTCTTCATTGGCAGGAATGACGTCTTAATCTTTGATATCTCAGCCAATGTCCGTGATCCTTAGCAGAAGCAATGGATAATGGTGCCTGGATCATTACTTTAGGTTATTAAAGTAAATGCACTTCTAGGGGCAGGTTGGTCCCTGGCAAGCATAATGAACACATCTCTCCTCCTGAATCACTTCTAGGTAAGAATAGCAGCACTAAAACTAATATATTACATTACAATCCTTGCAGGGTGGACTCCCTATTTCTTTTAGTAATTTGACTCGCTATTTAGAATATGAAGAGTCTATTAACTAGTGTTGGCTCTTCTTCAGGGCAATGTCACGCGGAGTGTTTCTATCGAGGCGAGAGAATAAAGGAAGCACCATCACTGTTTCAAAGCTTTGCTGTTTTGAAGCATCGATGTACCGACATGTACAGAACGACTGGAGTTCCTGTCCATGCGACACAACGCACGAAACAGCGAAGCGTTGTTGTGCCGAGGCATCGAGACATCTGATTGCGCCGGCTCAGCGTTTCGAAGCATACACCCACTAGCCAACTCTACTATGAACACCACAAGCTTCTTCCAAGTGCCATGGAGATGAAGATGATTGAAATATAAGGAGCAGTTTCAAAGAAAGATCACATCAGAAGCATGTTACATGCAAAGGAGACAAGTCATGGAGCAAACAATATGGTTCAAAAAGGTGAAAGAAACGGACATATGCTAAACAGCCAAGAATAGCCCTGGAACTTCAGCTACCTGGGATATGAGGAACAGCTGGCCTAAACAACAACTTTATCCTACACTGATGTTGAAACACAAGCAGTGCCAAAAACAAAATACATCTGTATTCCACTAACCCAGAAGGATCTGCTACACAACCAGGATGTTATCTTCGATGACAAATGCCGGGATTACATGTGCATGGATTGACTGGCGCCAGTAGCTTTTGGCGTGCAAGTAGAAAAGGCTTGCACGTATAAACCTTAACTGATGCACAAGTTCAGTCCATGCATGCATGGACCTGAACAGTTGGTAGCGTTCCAACTTTCCTTGCGCTGGTGATATCGTGTCATATGAGATTCCTAGGCAACGTGTAAACAATAAGATATTAAAATCCACTTAAGTTGCTTTTGTGTAAAGTGTTGTGTTGTGGGATCAGAATTTAATTAATAATGAAAGCATAGTAAAATTCAGAAAAAATTACAAAATTCCTTTAAGCATACGAACAATATCCTTGTTTGTGGGACGTGAACTGGGTTTATATAAGAACGGGGATGCTCAAATTGTGCATTTTTGAACTCTATACAAATACTGTAAAGATGCAAAAGAATGTCCAGATGCTAAATAACTCAGTGTAATTTCCAGCTTCAGTTTTGGCGGTAAAGCATCTCTCATTGTGGTATTCTGCTTTTGTATCATGGTGTTGCATGCTCCATTTCCTTTTAAATTGACCTTTGTCATTCGTACATAATCTTTTGGTGGAAGTTCAGTTAAAAGTCGCCCAGATGCACCTACATCAACCCTTTATGCAATCAACTTTTTCACCCACACGTGACTTTTACGTTTTTGTTTTTCAAGATCATTTATCATGTTCTTAACCAACATGGCAGGTGACATGAATAAGTCCAACTTCACTCAGTATCTTCTAATAATTTTTACTGGCTAAACCCACTTCAAAATGACACTGGCTAGACATGCGTATAAACCTGTTTTGGTATGCCAGTAGGACTGGTGAACGAACTGGCGCCAGTGAATCTATGTACGTGTAAACCCACCAAAAGAGTGAGAAAAATAAGAATAAATAGTAAAAACAATCCCTTAAAAATACATTTGATTAATTTGGCAAACTACATCACATAAGGAAACTTGACAAGGTTTCTGAAACGTTCCAAGAACAAACGAGATGTTTTATGCAAACCAGCCAGTCAAGATAACCAACGTTCACCTTCTGAGAAATGAAGTACCCTTCTAGATGAACATAATCTGACATCATTTCAAGAGTGTTTCACATCCAACAAGTTAGTGTTCCAACATTACACACAACAACAAATATGCTGGATGTATCTGTAATAATGTTACACAATTTCAGGGATGATGGAGGACGGCAAATGGATCAATTTGAGATAAGCAACCATAGTCCGGAAACATTCCAGTCGAAAGTTATCAATAATCCAAGTCATTTAACATTCGTTCTTAACAGTTCAAATGACACCAGGGATATTCGAGCGGGTATGACAGAACTTTGTGTGACGATGGATGCCATGCCTGCATTGACGCAGGCGGATGCCATTTTGAGCATTTGTTGTAAATGGAGCAGCTTGTGAAACTTGTGCAGGCAAACAGACTTAAATAAGCAGAATTTTGCTTAACTTTTGACTCGATTGTTTCCGGAATATGGTTATGTATCTCACATTGATGCATTTGCCATCCTCCATCATCCCTGAAAGTTTGTATCATCACCACAGATACACCCTGTATAAGGCCTAAATGTATGTATGTGTATATATCGTTCCACCTTCTAAAATAAAATCATCCAATAATAGCAGCATCTGGGCCAAAAGTACTCCTCATAAGGTTCCAAAACTCAAATAAAACAAAATCTACAAGCCTAGATGGTAATAATAATGGTGTGTGGTCTCCGAAAGGAAGAGACCTGCTGCACGTGTTTCGAGTAGATGCCGTATAGGCAACTTGCGCGTTTGTGACCATGGGGTCGTACATATGATGAATTCTAATGATGAAGACAACACACACACACACAGCCCCTCCCCCCCACCCCCACCCCCCGAACCACCGGAATTAACCAATGAATGTTAGAAACTCTGGCCCAGCCGTTAACCATTTAGACATGGAGCCATACAGCCTAGATGGTAAAACTCTCAAAGACAGTTCAATGATGTGATGAATGCTGGGTAATGCCATCTTCAAAACTGTTATGGTTAATTAACGTGAATTATCAAATTACTGGCATCCTTTCTGAATGCAGTATATAGGCAAATACATCAACTTTTTCACCATTCACTCAACGAATGAGGTTAGTCTATAAATTATTTTTTTCAGATCTGTGGGTATATAATTATAACCATGACATTTATCACTGTCAGGCGAGATGCCAGTGGCACCCACCATTCAAATTTTACTAGACAACAGAATTTATTACTGTACATGGAAAATAAATCAGCAACTATCATTAACACACAAAGAGAAGTAATGCTAACTTAATGACCAAACATTTTGTATTAAATTTAAAGCGAATCTGCTAGATTTAATTAAAAAGTTAACAGCCACATAGCAGACTGCATTAGAAATATGGCTTACAAGGTAAAAGGTGATCGAGTGTAAGCAGTTTAAGGTGCAACTGGGAACTAAATCGATGTAATCAAGAAATTTATGACATATTTACTATTTCAAAATCTGTGACCAAGTAAGCAAATTATCCTAAACAAGCACAAGTCTGAACATGTACCCCTCTGTTGCATCAGCCCAATCTCAGAAATTTTGTGGAGCGAGGTACGGTATGGAGATAAATAATCTCTTGAAACTATCACAATCTACAAGAACATCCTCTGACAACTAACCATAATTCACCTCATCGAAGGCCTTTCTCCAAAACACTTCACATCAACTTCAAATTATTCACTCATACAAATAAAACAAATACTCACCTAACTGCTTGGCAGCAACCTCACCCGAAACACCATTGCACCAGCACAAAATAGTTTGCATCACTTTCTTTAGGTCGCACCTAAACCCAGCAAAGAGAGACTCAGAACGAATAGGCAGCTTTTTGCTGCAGGTAGGGCACACCCAAGTATACTTGTCAAGGACACGTGACTTGATCAATACCATATTCCTACTCTGACCAGCACAGGGGCACCTCACAGCTTGTTTAATTAAGCCCATGTCCTTGAGCCACTCAATAAGCTCTCCTTCATGCCCAGGAGTCAGCATTGGCTTTATCACAGCATCAAAATAATTTTCGCTGAAACATACAATATGCCAAAAGTAAATGTAAGTGACAAGATACATGTGGTGGTTATCCAGTGGTGCCAGGTCTGCCGAAATTTCAGGAGATCTCCTGATTTTTTGCAACACACCAAAAAAACCGAAAAAAAATACCTCCCGAAATTTCTTGTAATCCATATTTAAGGAAAATGAATAATAATGTTTTATGGTACCGGTACATAATACTTTTGTGCCGAAAAACTTTTCTCATCTCTCTGCGTGACGTTTTATCAATAACACCACTCGTTACGCACTTCCCCGCACTCATTTTAGGCTCGAATTATGCAATCTCTCCCCTGAGAGAACTCAAAACTGCCGCTTGACAGCATCATTTGAAGGGAATTCCCCGACCCGCACATAGAATACAAAATCTGCATCCTGCTACGACTTCAAAATTGGCCTACAATTTCTATGCCTAATGAATAACCACATCTAAAGGAAGAGTGGGGAGAAAGAGAAGAAGAGATATAGAGTGGCCAGAGAGGAGTACGGGTGAGTGGAATTGTATATTTTTCTCATAATAACGTCACACGACTACTGCATTCTTTAACTTAGTTATATTATAACATTTCGGTGCTCGAGAAACTACTGAAATTTCCTTTAAAACTCTCGAAATTTTTTACTAAAATCTACGGATTTTTTATTTGTCGACCTGGCAACACTGTGGTTATCGATTAACAGTAATTTAACATGTATATATTTTAAAAATACGCACTTCTGAGTCGCCATTGTTAGTTATAATTAAGCACAGATCAAAGACAAACACTTTTCAAATACGCTCCTCTACCGTACCAACACGTAGTAGCTCCTCACACACACACATTACGGCTGATCGGTTTGTACTGCACTTATATAGCTACCGGTGGAAAACATGCTTGCCAATAAATACATGTAATATTTTCTCATTATTTCAAATCTCAAGGAGTAAATAATACCATAAAGAACAAACAATCCAACACCCTCCTTAAGTGTTCTCCGATTGACTAAATTACACCAATCATCCAGGACAGTCATGGCAATGTCAGAATCATCACTTTAAATAATGTATATTCAATAATTTATCCAATCCAACTTCACAGTTCGCTAAGCGAACAATGCTTTCTCTAGACGATGTTGGGCAACCTGCCAATTAGTAACAGATGAAGAACATCGCACTTCGAAAGAATGCAATCCTAAACCAAACCGTCGTATTTTAAGTACGGTACCGGTATTTGAAATAGGGAAGAACTAAACAATAATGTTGTGAAATAGGATTATTTTTAACTGCTTTAACTGTGGAATTATAAAGTATGTGTACGATACCCTGCCAACGATATAAGCTACGGTACCGGTATTGTTATTTTCCGTGAACTAGTTTTGTCTTCCTCCAAAATTATTCGTAAGAATACTGTGGCATTCCATCTACTCACGATAAACATCATCTACACCTCAGTGCTTCCAAAAATGTTTACATTCATATTAATAATAATAAATTAATATGTTGTCTGTCTTTTTACCAGTTTTTGTTTTGCCTCTTTAAAATGCACAAACCTCGTAAGGGAACAAGTCTTAACAACGGCGTCTAAAGATTCTAGCGGAATGTAATCAAATGTATATTTTAGTCCTATATATACGTGCGTAGAAAGTGCAGTCATTATCATCATAGCAGGTAATCTTATATGCCGTGAGCATTTTCAGCACGGTATCATTACATTGCGGAACAGGCCCGTTTTCATGTATTTACTGGGTATAAAAGCAGGGCTACCATGCTGTACTTAAGGAAAATCCGGTTAATTTTGTATGTGCATGGTAGAACACACATCACTGGTCCTTAAATTTATTTCTGTTAAAGCAACTGAACTAACTGTTCCTCTGTGGATGGTGTAGTGAAGGCCTACAAGTGAAGTGCTGGGACTGGTTCGAAAGGAGGATTATTAAAATGTTAAATACGGACATCCGTTACGTAGTGGTGATAAGATATAACAAATTAAAAGTAATGACTGCACTCACTTGAAAATTATTACTTCGTATTATCATCGTCATGATTTGTCTCAGTGGAGATGTATTTCGCTAGAGGAGTAAATTCCAATACTTATGTGTACCAGTACCAAAAACCAAACCCCATGGCGCAATATCCCCGAAGGGCCTTGGCCTACCAAGCGACCGCTGCTCAGCCCGAAGGCCTGCAGATTACGAGGTGTCGTGGGGTCAGCACGATGAGTCCTGTCAGCCGTTATTCTTGGCTTCCTTGACCGAGTGTGTTCCAGTACCAAAATTTCAAAACCAAACTCGTTTCATTTTCTCAACTTATATTCTCTTCTCTTCTCTTCTCTCTCTCTCTCTCTCTCTCTCACTCTCTGTGTGTGAGAGAGAGAAAAGGGGGAGTGGCTTTAGGGGGTTTGTACCTGGTATTTTCGTAAAACATCTAACACATTTTAAAATTTCAATATTAGTTTCTAATCTGCTATCCTACGTGTTTAAAAAGAAATTTAAGATAATCCATAATTGAAATACAACACTTTTTTCCTTGCTGTGTATTTTTAACAACCGACTGGACTACCTTATGTATTTAAGTCCAGTGCTTAGTGGTTTGAAAGAAAAGTAGGCCTAGACTACAAAATCTTACATTGAAACACAAAAATTTTGACCGAACTCGATAGCTGCGGCCAGTATCCAGTATTCGGGAGATAGTGGGTTCAAACACCACTGTCAGTAGCCCTGAAGATGGTTTTTCACACCAGGCAAATGCTGGGGCTGTACCTTAATTAAGGCAATGGCTGCTTCCTTCCCACTCCTAGCACCTTTCTGTCCCATCGTCGCCATAAGAGCTATCTGTGTTGGTGCGACCTAAAACAACTTATACAAAAAAAAAAAAAAAAAAAAAAAAAAAAAAAAAAAATACGGAACAAGAAGAATACGATCACGGTCTTCTTTGAAAATAGGTTCAACAGATCTGTTGTTTCGACAATTATGTATCTGATATATATATTTTTTTTTTTTTGCTTTACGTCGCACCGACACAGATAGGTCTTATGGCGACGATGGGACAGGGAAGGGGTGGGAGTGGGAAGGAAGCGGCCGTGGCCTTAATTAAGGTACAGCCCCAGCATTTGCCTGGTGTGTAAATGGGAAACCACGGAAAACCATCTTCAGGGCTGCCGACAGTGGGGTTCGAACCTACTATCTCCCGAATACTGGATACTGGCCGCACTTAAGCGACTGCAGCTATCAAGCTCGGTAATATCTGAATGTTTATTGCCGGTTCTGTTTATTTTGTTTTTGAAAAAGAAAAAAAAATCATCGGGGATGATTCTAACCCCCAGTAACCCCCCACCCCCACCCCCCTTAGGATACACCCCTCATGCCTACACAAGCACTTTAGTATCGCTCATAAAGACGAGATTGAGGCTGAAAAAAACTTGTTCCAGTCCATGCCAGAAGACATCATGTATCAACAGATTATTAAAAAGAGGAACTTTAGCAAGTCTTCTTGAATGAGATTATTGCGTAGTTTGAATTATCCAACCGAGTCTCCAAGGAAGAATGTTCCCAGGTTCTGCGGGCCGTCTTCGTTATCAGTTCTGGGCAGCTGCACATTCCTGCCCGGTAAATCACACCGTGGTTTCTCGTATGACTCGCAGACAATGGCTGAGAACAGACGCCTTTGGAAATTTCCATGCATACTCCTTGGGCTGGGAAAAGCTCAAACCCTCTCTCTTACAAGAATACAGTTTAAGCCTTCTCTCTGAAAATTATCATCAGCGTTGTATAACCTGCCAGCTGTATTCAAACAAGAAACTACGCAGTTCCATACATGATTTCAGAAAGCAGTTTTACACGTTATAGCCATACATTAAAGGGATGATTTATTGCACTTATATTCATAGTCTCGTCTGTCAAACGTTTTCTGAAGTTTTTATGGGACTGGGATTTATTAGAACGGATATTTCTGATGTCTTTTCACCCTCTGCATGACAGCTCCGAGGAAAACTACCTACGTACTTCTTTTCGTGGTGTGTCACTTTCCCATCTCCATTATTCAGCACGTCACTTCGTCTTTATTAATTATAGAATGCATCGTTATTGTGTGCTGTACCTACATTGAGCAGTCGGCCCGAAGGCTGACTAAATCCCCAACAGTCCACTATTAGCTGTCTAAGGAAACCCTGGCGTCACGGTAAATGTAAGGGGCAGTAAAAGAAATGAAGTGGCGTATGGCTTTTAGTGTCGGGAGTGTCCGACTACAAGTTCGGCTCATCAGATGCAGGTCTTTTGATTTGACTCCCGTAGGCGACCTGCACGTCGTGATGAGGCTGAAATTGTGATGAAGACTACACATACACCCAGCCCCCGTGCCGGCGAAATTAACCAATTATGGTTAAAATTCCCGATCTTGTCGAGAATCGAACCCGGGACTCCTGTGACCAAAGGCCAGCACGCTAACCATGGAGCCGGACTAAGGAGCAGTAATATGCAATGACTACATTAAAAATGTACAGACAATAAATGTTCTAGACCATTGACTCATTGAAGCCTTTGTTTTCACTTTTTGAAGCTTCTGGCTCGCTACCAATTTATTGCACCAAAATTCAGGAACCTGATTAAATAGGGTATACCTTTTTAAAGAGTGGATACCGGGTTGGTCTGAACAATCATTAAAATATTGCTTTGAGGGTGAACTCACCGACGACTATGTATTTAACGCTTGAGCTTCTGCCGTTCATAAGATTTGCACATTGTGTGATAATAATGATAATAATAATAATAATAATGTTATTTGCTTTACGTCCCACTGACTACTCTTACGGTTTTCGGAAACGCCGAGGTGTCGGAATTTAGCCCCTCAGGAGTTCTTTTACGTGCCAGTAAATCCACCGACACGAAGCTGATGTATTTAAGCACCTTCAAATACCACTGGACTGAGCCAGGATTAACCTGTCAAGTTGGAATCAGTAAAAGCCAGCGCCTCAACCGTCTGAGCCACTCAGCCCGGCGCACATTGTATAGAACATAGCCCACACAATGGACATACAATACTGTTCAACATGGGTCGTTGTCCGACTCGTTGGCTGAATGGTCAGCGTACTGGCCTTCGAATCCCGGCCGGATTGGGGATTTTAACCTTCATTGGTTAATTCCAATGGCCCGGGGCCTGGGTGTTTGTGCTGTCCCCGACATCCCTGCAACTCGCACACCACACATAACACTATCCTCCACCACAATAACACGCAGTTACCTACACATGGCAGATGCCGCCTACCCTCATCGGAGGGTCTGCCTTACAAGGGCTGCACTCGGCTAGAAATAGCCACACGAAATTATTATTATTAACATGGGGCGTAGTAATTATTTATGCAGGTTTCTAAAATTCGAATTGAATGATAACGGCAAGTTGTAGTAAAGAGGGCTACAGACGCATTGGCACGATATTAGACCACGATTACTATCTGACTAGTTGTAACCCGCGGGTTCACTCGCGTGGATTTCGTTATTTGATAAAAGTAATCGTTCCTCGGTACTGCACTTAGACATTATCTGAAAATCCATATAAAGTATAAAAACTCATGGAAAAACTGAGTTTCATTTAACCCAGAACTTCTTTATACACCACGTTTGTGGTGTTGATTTTTCGGGGCTAAGATGACCAGGCTACTGGCAGAGCTAACTCTGGAACATGTGACATGGAACTGTGCATGTGAGAAACAGTCCTCTCTCAAGTCGAAAACATAAGAATGCATGTTTCTTTATTTTTTAAAGAAAATTCCAATACTTATTTCTACGTCTGTATCATCTTCAGGATATGAGATATAGGGTCTACGTATTCTCATAAAAAGAATTCTACTACTTTATCAGTCCTTCCTCCCCACCTCTACAGCCAACTACGTGGATTTTCCGAAAACAAAGAATACATGCTTTTTTATTTTTCAATGGGATTCCAAATACCAATTTTCACGTCTGTAACATCTTCAGTTCGTGAGATAAAAGTATCCTCATAAAACGAATTGAACTAATTTTTCACTTCTTTTCACCATCGTTAAGTGGTTTTCCGAAAACAAGAAAAAAATTGCTTGTTCCTGTATTTTTAAAGGACATTCCACGTTCCACTTTTCACGTCTGTACCATGTTAAGTTTTCGAGATATGGTCATTTTAAAAATTCACCCGCTTTTTCAATACTTTTCATCCTCTTAAGTGGATTCTCCGAAAACAAAAATTACGTGTTCCTTTATTTTTAAAGGAGATTCTTCTTCTTAATCTTAATCGGCTTACCCACCAGGGTTGGCTTTTCCCTCGGACTCAGCGAGGGATCCCACCTCTACCGCCTGAAGGGCAGTGTCCCGGAGCTTCAGACTCTGTGTCGGGGGATACAACTTGGGAGGATGACCAGTACCTCGCCCAGGCGGCCTCAATTGCTATGCTAAACAGGGGTCTTGCGGGGGTATGGGAAGATTGGAAGGGATAGACAAGGAAGAGGGAAGGAAGCGGCCGTGGCCTTAAGTTAGGTACCATCCCGGCATTTGCCTGGAGGAGAAGTGGGAAACCACGGAAAACCACTTCCAGGATGGCTGAGGTGGGAATCGAACCCACCTCTACTCAGTTGACCTCCGAAGCTGAGTGGACCCCGTTCCTGCCCTCGTACCACTTTTTCAAATTTCGTGGCAGAGATGGGAATCGAACCCGGGCGTCCGGGGATGGCAGCTAATCATACAAATCACTACACCACAGAGGCGGACTAAAGGAGATTCTACCAATGTTAACGTCTGTAACATCTTCAGGATTTGAGATATAAGCATCCTCATAAAAAGAATTCAACGCCTTCTTCAGTTCCCGCCCCCCTCCCCCACCCCCTTAAAGTGGACCTTCTGAAAACCAAAAATAAGTGTTTATTTATTTTTAAACGAGATTCCAAATACCAAATTTTCACGTTTGCAACGTCTTCAGTTTTTGAGATAGAAGTATCCTCATAAAAAGTATTCAACTCCTTCACTTATCATCCGCTTTCTTCAATTCTTTTCAGCCCCTTAAGTGGATTCTCCGACAACAACAAAATACATGTTTCTTTATTTTTAAAAGAGTTCGCAAATACCATTTTCACACATTTAAACTGTTAAGTTTTTGAGATATAGCAAAGCAAAGCGAAGTCACCTCCGCACAGGCTCTGAAATCCCTTGGAGGAGTGGAAGGTAAAGGCTTTCACCATTGTTAACCTCGGCACATGATGGGGTAGAGTGGTTAGCTCTACGCCCGGCCGCCTTTGCCCCCAGGAATGAACCTGGTACTCATTTTTGGTGTAGGCTGAGTGAACCTCAGGGCCATATGCACCTCCGAAAGTGGAAATCTCGTTTCTTAAATTTTACGACTTCCTGACGGGAATTCGAACCCACGTCCTTCGAGGCGAACCGAGCACGCCTTTACCGCCTCCGCCAGGCGGAGACATAGATATACTAATTTTAAAAATTCACCCCCCCCCCCTCTCCCTTTAGCGACGGAATATAAAAAATCCTCCCTTAGCGAGCACCTACATTGTAATACAAATGTCTCTCCAACACTTCATTTCTTTATATCCAATAGTTTTGGCTCGGCGATGATGAGTCAGTCAGTCCGGACATGTTACCTTATATATAGGCCTATAAGTTATATATAGATGACACTAAGCCCTTGTTACGCACATGTGTAATTGTTCCTTTGGTGAAAGCTTTATTAAATTAAAAAAGTCTATTATCACCGCAGTGAAGTTGGTAAAGTGTCAACGTCAAAATTCGCTCAGAGAGCATGAAAAACTTATAATTTTGTAGCTGTTTTGTTTCAATTTTGTTGGTTATCGCACACTCTATTCCCCAGAACCGCGGTACTTTTTGTTCCCCACCACACACACGTCTAATTCCTAATCGCCGCTACCGCTTTCCTCCTGCGCAGTTCGCGTCAGGTTCTGTGAAATGAGCTAATGGCCCTTTCTTCGTATTAATGTGTTTGTTTTACCGTTTCCTTCCATTGTGTGCCAGAGACGCTGACTCTAGCACCGAGTCCATGAGCCTAGCAACAGCGGCAAGCCGAAAAGAAAGGGTAATTTTCAAAACAGGCAGCAGAGCTGAATATTGCAAGCCTCCGAGAAATGAGAAACCATTACACTTAGGCTGTTGTTGTTTGAGCTATCAATCCATAGACTGGTTTGATGCAGCTCTCCCTCCACGCCACCCTATCCTGCGCTAACCTTTTCATTTCTACGTAACTGCTGCAGCTTACATCCGTTCTAATCTGCTTGTCATATTCATACCTTGGTCTACCTCTACCGTTCTTACCGCCTACACTTCCCTCCAAAACCAACTGCACAAGTCCTGAGTGTCTTTAGATGTATCCTATCTTTCTATCTCTTCTTCTGGCCAAATTTCGCCAAATCGATCTCCACTCGTTCGCCTCTGTGGTGTAGTGGTTAGTGTGATTAGCTGCCACCCCCGGAGGCCCGGGTTCGATTCCCGGCTCTGTCACGAAATTTGAAAAGTGTTACGAGGGCTAGAACGCGGTCCACTCAGCCTCGGGAGGTCAACTGAGCAGAGATGGGTTCGATTCCCACCTCAGCCATCCTGGGAGTGGTAAACAGATAATGAAAATGAAGAAGAAGGTCTCTCACCAATTCGATTCAGTACTTCTTCATTCGTGATTCGATCTCTCCATTTCACCTTCAGCATTCTTCTGTAACACCGTATTTAAAAACCTTCTATCTCTCTTTCTTTCTGAGCTAGTTATCGTCCACATTTCACTTCTTTACAAAGCCACGCTCCAGACGAAAGTCTTCAAAAACATCTTTTTAATTCCTATATCAATGTTCGAAGTGAGCAAATTTATTTTCTTAAGAAGGCCCTTCTTTGCTTGTGCTAGTCTGCATTTCATATCTTCCATATTTCTGCCATCGTTAGCAGTGGCGTATGCTGGGATCAAGATGTGTGCTACCACTAGACTTTTTACCACTTTTCGATTGTTGGTTTAGTGAAGTCAAGCCTTCAACGTTTTGAGCTGCAGCCAATAGCCAATGCTGTGTTGTCAAGGCTGTTTCACAAGCTACTGCCCTGGCCTCAGCTACTGCCAATACATACCACCTGATCAGCGCAGATGTCCGACTCGTTGGCTGAACGGTGAGCGTACTGGCCTTCGGTTCAGAGGGTACCGGGTTCGATTCCCGGCTGGGTCGGGGATTTTAACCTTAATTGGTTAATTCCAATGGCAGTGGCAATCATTTCATTCTCATCACGACGCGCAGGCCGCCTACGGGCATCAAATAGAAAGACCTGCACCTGGCGAGCCGAACCCGTCCTGGGATACCCCGGCACTAAAAGCCATACGACATTTCATTTCAGTGCAGATGGTAGCCTAAGGTTTAGAATGCTTGCCTTTGGTCCGATGGCCCTGATTCAATTTTCAGAATCAACCCCCTCATACCGTTAATTCCCCTGGCTTGGGGACTGGGTGATTATGACGTCTTCGCCACTCATTTTATCCTCATTAGGTCACCACCAAGCCTATACAGATGCCATGCACCATTATTATTATTATTATTATTATTATTATTATTATTATTATTATTATTATTATTATTATTATTATTATAAAAGAAAAATTTTGAATTTTACGGCAGTCGTAGCCATCGCTAACTGGTAATTAGCTTCCTCGGGAGATCAGTAGTGATGTCCGACCCATGATCACGGATTCGATTCCAAGCAACAAAAGGGAACACTAAACCTAAAAGATTGCATTTCATTTTAACAGATCTACTTATAGAAAGAAAACTATATTACTCCTATAACAGCAGCCCTGCAATCTCTTCCTAGACGGATGTAGGACGGATGTAGGAGTAAACGGGAGTGAAATACCAGCACTCTGTTATCTATATAATTATGTCAGAAGTATGAGGTGAGAAAGTATATACCAAACTAGCATGGTACCCGTGCTTCGCTACGGTATTATACTGAAATTTATAACTGCATGATTATTGTTTTAGATATATAATCCGCCGAAATTCGCGATCTGACACGTTTTCAGCGAGAATCCACCAAAATTCCCGATCTGACTCGTTTTCTATTAGATTACGGCATGTTTCCTCCCATTTTTCAATCTTCCTTTCCAGCAATCGATTTCGTACTTCCCGGGCTAGGCTCAGGTATTCTTCCCGGTCAGTTGGGTCCGTAAATCTTTGCCATACCGTATATTCCTATAATCATTTTTAATCTGGATAAAATCCTTCAGGAGATCCGGCGTGGTGTCTTATTGGGAGCCTTGGCGGCACTGAACCCGCGGCCGGCTGCATTCTTAGTCATTACCCGTCCAGGAGCCGTTTCCAGCGCGGTCCGCACATTTAACGACGGTCCGGAACATTATTATTATTATTATTATTATTATTATTATTATTATTATTACTATTATGTGTTGCTGGGATGAATGATGACAGGGAAAACCGGAGTATCCGGAGAAAAACCTGTTCCGCCTCCGTTTTGTCCAGCACGAATGTCATATGGAGTGACCGAGATTTGAACCACGGAACCCAGCAGTGAGAGGCCGGCGCGCTGCCGCCTGAGCAGCGGAGGATCCTTATAAGTACATTAAGAACAGTAAAATCAATTGGTCTCACCTCCTTTTACACCCCACCGCCGTTAGTTTTTATTGCCAACCCTCCCCCCCCCCCACCCCCCCAAAAAATTAAAAGAAGGCGTGTTTCTTTATGTTTAAGGGAGATTCCAAACACCAATGTTCACGTCTATTACCTTCAGTTTTGAGAGATAAGTATCCCCATAAATATAATTTACTTTTGTCACTTCATTTCAAACTACTCCCCCCCCCCCCCAAGTGAATTTTCCCGCAAAAAATACTTGTTTCTTTAATAGTGAAGGATCTTCTAAATACCAATTATCACGACTCTAACTTCTTCACTTTTTGATTTATGTGTCCTCATGAAAGGAATTCAACTCCTTTACACTCCCGCAGCCCAAGATGGTTCCCCCCCCCCCCAAACGCGTTTTTCTTTGTTTTTAAGGGAGATCCAAATACGAATTTTCACGTCTGTAACAACTTTAGTTTTTATTAGATGTATATATTCTCATACAATTAAAGTCAATTAATTTTTTAATTCTTTCACCCCCTCCCCCCCCCCCCCCGCTTCATTGGATTTTCCGAGAATACGTGTTTCTTTACTTTTAAAGCAGATTGCAAATATCAAATTTCACGTCTGTAACATCTTCATTTTTAAGATATCAGTAGCCTAAATAAAAGAATTCAACACCATTTTCAGTCACTTTCACCCCCCCCTCCACCCGAGTGGTATTTCAGAAAATTAAAAATACACGTTTATTTATGTTTAATAGAGATAAAAATACCATTTTTCACTTCTGTAACATGTTAAGTTTTTTAGATATACTGTAAAAATTCTCATTTTAAAATTTCACCCCTTTTCGGTTCCCCTTAAATGGAGTTTCCAAAAACAAATCACCTATGTTTCTTTACATTTACAGGAGATTCCAAACACCCACTTTTTACGTCTGTAACATTTTACGTTTCCAAGATAATCTTTCAAAAAATTCACCCCAATTTGTCACTTCTGTTTAACCGCCATTAATAGGATTTTCCAAAAACTAAAAAAATACGTGTTTCTTTATTTTTAAAGGAGATCCCATATATAAATTTTCAGTTCTGTAATATCTTTCGTTTCTGAGATATATGTAACCTCATTAAAGGCATTCAACCCATTTTTCACCCTTTTACACCCCTCCTATTGGGATTTACAGGAAACAAAAAAATACGTGTCCCTTTATTTTAGAGGAGATTCTAACTATCAAATTTTACATCTGTAAATTTTAAAGTTTTAAGATGTAGACACATTCATTTTAAAAAATTCACCTCCCTTTTCACAACTCAATACTTGGATTTTCCAAAAACGAAAAAATACGTGTTTCTTTACATTTAAAGTAGATCCCAAATACCAATTTTCAGGTCTGTAATATCATCAGGTTCTGAAATATAAGTAGCCTCATTAAAGGCATTCAACCCATTATTCACCCTTTTACACCCTTCCTATTGGAATTTTCCGAAAACAAAAGAATACGTGTTTCTTTATTTTTAAAGGAGATTCTAAATACCAATTTTTACATCTAAAAACTGTAACAATTTTGAGATATAGATACACACATTTTAAAAAATCACCCCCTTTTAACCCCCCCATTAATTGGATTTTCCAAAAACAAAAAAACACGTGTTTCTTTAAAGGAGATCCCAAACACCAATTTTCAGGTCTGTAATATCTTCAGTTTCTGAAATATAAGTAGCCTCATCAAAGGCATTCAACCCCTTTTTCACCCCTCCTATTGCGATTTTCCGAAAACAAAAAATACGTTTTTCTTTATGTTTAATGAAGATTCTAAATACCAGTTTTTACATCTGCAAACTTTAAAAGTTTGGAGATATGGATTCACTCATTTTAAAAATTCACCCCCTTTTCACCCTCCCATTAATTGGATTTTCCAAAAACAAAAACAAAATACGTGTTTCTTTATTTTTAAAAGAGATCAAAAGTACCAATTTTCAGGTCTGTAATATCTTCAGTTTCTGAGATATAAGTACAGGTATCCTGATTAAGGGCATTCAACCCATTTCCCCATTTTCACCCCTTTTCACCCCTCCTATTGGGAATTTCTGAAAACAAAAAAATACGTGTTTCCTTATTTTTAAAGAAGATTCTAAATACCAATTTTTACATCTGTAAACTTTTAAACTTTCGAGATATAGACACACTCATTTTAAAATTTCACCCCTCATTTCACCCCCTTAGCGAAGGAATATCCAAAAATCCTCTCTTAGCGGGCACCTACATCTTAATATGAATATATCCCCAAAATTTCATTTCTTTACGTAGAGTAGTTTTGGCTCTGCGATGATGAATCAGTCAGTCAGTCAGGACAAGTTATTTTATATATATATAGATAGATTAACATTCACATACCAGACGTTACGAAGCATGTTCCCCTATTTTTTTGAACTGTGTGTATACTACCATCCTGGGAGAATACACGTCCTAACTACTTGAAATTACGTACGTGTTCAAGCTTTTCATTTGCAATTCTTTTAGGTTTTTGATCCACTTATATCACTTTAGACTTCGAAAGGCATTTTTTCGTATCATTGAACCTATTTTCAAGTTCTAAGATATTAGATTGCAGGCTTTCAGCACAATCTGACGTGAAGACCAAGTCGTCGGCATATACCAAACTGCTTACTATATTTCCACCTAACTGAATACCTTCTTGCCACTTTATACCTTACCGGGCGAGTTGGCCGTGCGCGTAGAGGCGCGCGGCTGTGAGCTTGCATCCGGGAGATAGTAGGTTCGAATCCCACTATCGGCAGCCCTGAAAATGGTTTTCCGTGGTTTCCCATTTTCACACCAGGAAAATGCTGGGGCTGTACCTTAATTAAGGCCACGGCCGCTTCCTTCCAACTCCTAGACCTATCTGTGTCGGTGCGACGTAAAGCCCATAGCAAAAAAAAAAAAAAAAAAACTTTATACCTTTCAGTATATGATCCATGTAAACCATGAACAAGAAAGGTGAAATATTACAGCGTTGTGTAACCCCTGTAACTACCTTGAACCAAGAACCCATTCTACCATACATGCTTACCGCAGCCCGATTGTCAACATGCATACCTTTGATTGTTCTTTAATCTTCACTTAATTCCATAGTCCCCCAATACGGCGAACATTTTTTTTTCCTAGGTACTCTGTCATATGCCTTCTCTAAATCTACGAAACAAACATAACTGTCTATTCCTCTCGTAGCATTTTTGAGGCATCTGGCGCATTCTGAAAATCTGAACCTGACAGCCTTTCTGTGGTCTGAAATCACACTGGTTTTCATCCAACTTACTCTCAACTACTGATCGTACTCAATCTTCCAAACCGGGCGAGTTTGCCATGCGGTTATCTCTTACCTCTTCCCCACCACTACCACGTAACTTCCCCCTCTGTCCCACTGCCTTTTTATTCTAATTTTTTCTTTTACTGGATATTATGATGCTCCTCACGGCAGTGGTACCGGCCTCCAATATCTGTGTCTGAGTGCTTTTACGACACCACCAGTGTCATCTCTATCCGTGTTCATTTTTCCATTATTCTGTGTTTTTCGCTTCATCATTGTTTCACTGTCAGACTCGTTGGCTGAATGGTCAGCGTACTGGCCTTCGGTTCAGAGGGTCCCGGATTCGATTCCTGGCCTGGTTGGGGATTTTAACCTTAACTGGTTAATTCCAATTGCACGGGGGCTGGATGTATGTGTTGTCTTCATCATCATTTCATCCTCATCACGACGCGCAGGTCGCTTACAGGAGTCAAATAGAAAGACCTGCACCTGGCGAGCCGAACCCGTTCAAGGATATCGCGGCACTAAAAGCCATACGACATTTCATTTTCATTGTTTCACTAATGTTCGTTCATTCCCTTCTGCTTCCACCATAGTGTTTTTCGTATCGTACGTCGTCTAGATGAACTGAAGACATTTCTCTCTCAGTACGATGTGTTGTGTGTTGCGTGTTTTTATTTTTCTCTATTATTAGCGTTTGAGGTGTTCATCTTCAGTACTAAGAGATGCTTTTTTTTTTTTTTTGCTAGTGGCTTTACGTCGCGCCGACACAGATAGGTATTATGGCGACGGTGGGATAGGAAAGGCCTAGGAGTTGGAAGGAAGTGGCCGTGGCTTTAATTAACGTACAGCCTCAGCATTTGCCTAGTGTCAAAATGGGAAACCACGGAAAACCATCTTCAGGGCTGCCGACTGTGGGATTCGAACCCACTATCTCCCGAATGCAAGCTCACAGCCACGCGCCCCTAAACGTACGACCAACTCACCCGGTCAAAAGATGCTCGTTTGTTCTCGTTCCAGGAATATGTCCCATGTGAGGTGTTGCAGACGTCATGCGCATCGAACAATTTCGTAAAATGCTCCATAAAACAAATGGCTTATTTTAAACTGTATTTAATGCTCTCGGGACAAACCACCTCCATACTTTTCAAACCAGAGATTGTTTCAGGGGGGAAAATATTTTTAGCTCTTGCTAATTCATTTTCGCCAAATTTGTTGGGCAAATTATTTTCCTCGTTGGTTTCCTAATTTAAGATTTCTGAGTTTGAAGATGCCTCTCAAATGATCGCCGGTCACGGTAGTATTGTTTACAAAAAAGTCCAGTGACAAATTTTGGGATCGCACGATTCTTATGACGTAACTCGGATCAAAACTTAGGAACAGAGGCTTACTTCGATTAGCTTGAATTCGTATCTCATGCGTAATACTTCCTCTGTATAATGTTTCGAACATTGAACATTCACTGGAAACTTATGAAATGAAATTCCACTACCTTTAATTTCTCGTGAATAAACCATGACTGGAACTGCGAATGCTTAACATCAGACGAATACATAATGCATTCACAACCAATTCAGTTAATGAACACGTTTTTAAGGCACGAACCTGGTAGACAAGGGGAAAGAAAGCGATCCTAGCGGCCCGGCATTGAACTTCAGTGTAACTACTTCCATAGCGTTTTACGGGCTTTATTTCCAGGCCTTGTATTATAACGTAGGCAACGGACAAACCAAAGCAGTGAAAGAAGGCTAATGTTATTCCGTTCGTCGTTGCTTGCCGTGCGGTGCACTACCTCGGTCGTGAGTGTCAGTCGAGTGCGGCAGTGGGGATTAATTTTGCTTAGTGAGTGTGTGGTGAGGGAGTAGTAAGCCATGGCTGCCGCTAGTGGAGGGCCATTGGCGATGACAGGGGATAAATTACTAGTGGAAAGTGAAGTTGAGCTTCCCATGGATGAGTAATCCATGTCTGATACCTCTATCAATACTGAACAACGGCAGGTATCCCATTCAACTAAGAGTGACCAGCAACGTCTCAATACAGAAGTATCACCTTGTTCTAATGATGAACAACCTAACCAACAACCAGCAGTGCAACAAGCAGTACCTACACCGGAATACTATAATAGGTTTCATCATGGGCCATATTTCGTATTTGTAGAATCTACGACTGATCAGAATATTGGTAGTTTCCATCCTATGGCCCTTGGTCGCCGTTTCTACGAACAACAGTTAAATGCCAAATCCATTCAGCGTAAAGGTCGAAACCGAATACAGGTGACCTTCCATACTGCTGCGCAAGCCAATGCCTTTTTAAACAACTCAATCCTAGACACTTTGAAAATCAAAGCCTATATTCCCTCCTGCTAAGTTTTGCGAGTAGGAATAATACGCGGGGTTGATAAGGGTATCTCAAATGAGGAAATTCTCCAACACCTAGAATCCGTGGCTCCAGTTAAATCCGTGCAAATACTAAATCGTAGGGTTGTTCAAGATGGTGAAACGCAGTATCTCTCTACAGGTTCCATTAAGATTGTGTTTCGTGCGCAAATGCTCCCTCCACAGGTTGCTTTATATAAAGTTTATATGGAGGTTGAACCTTTTATTTTCTCTCCTATCCGTTGCCGAAAATGCCAGCGATATGGACACACTATCAGACAATGTCAGGCAAAAAATTCACGATGTGGCTAATGTTCCCAACAACATGAAACCAATACCTGTACTGAACAATTTCTGCAATGTGTATATTGCAAGAAAGACCATATTACGGGCTCCCAGGATTGCCCTGAGCACAAATACCAAGTCAAAATCAAACGACTTATGAGTAAAGAATATCTTTCTTTTCCGGAGGCTAAGGCCAGAACAGCGCTTCCAGTTTATTACCCTGAACAACAGGCAAATCAATTTCCCCCCTTACCAACAGATTCTCAAGCTCCACCTACGACAAACACACGAAAGCGCAAGTTTACCCAAGTTATCTTACAATCTCCACCCTCCACACCCGGGCCTGGATACGATAAACAGGGATATTTAGCCATTCTTAGGAATGAGCATGCTGCTTCAGCACGTCCTATTCCATCATCGAGTACAACGATAACAACTGAAACAATATTGCATACACCACCTTTGTCACAACAACGTGAGCAGCGGAATCCTTTGATTCCCCAAGCCACAAGTTCTATCCCTACGAAGGAATACCTTCAACATGAAATTCAACGTATTTTAGTGATGTTTCTTCAACATATAGGTCATGAGCCACAACTAAGTACTGTAATCTACAAATTGAGGGATCATATTATGAATACACTGACTGACAGAGCAAATGCAACACCAAGAAGGAGTGGTTCGAAAGGGATGAAAGTTGGGGAAAAAGCAGAGACGGCGCGGACGATTAATTGATGTTTATTTCAAACCGATATGCAGGTTACACAATGCGCACGGCATCGACTCAGTAGGATGTAGGACCACGGCGAGCGGCGATGAACGCAGAAACACGTCGAGGTACAGAGTCAATAAGAGTGCGGATGGTGCCCTGAGGGATGGTTCTCCATTCTCTGTCAACCATTTGCCACAGTTGGTCGTCCGTACGAGGCTGGGGCAGAGTTTGCAAACGGCGTCCAATGAGATCCCACACGTGTTCGATTGGTGAGAGATCCGGAGAGTACGCTGGCCATGGAAGCATCTGTACACCTCGTAGAGCCTGTTGGGAGATGCGAGCAGTGTGTGGGCGGGCATTATCCTGCTGAAACAGAGCATTGGGCAGCCCCTGAAGGTACGGGAGTGCCACCGGCCGCAGCACATGCTGCACGTACCGGTGGGCATTTAACGTGCCTTGAATACATACTAGAGGTGACGTGGAATCATACGCAGTAGCGCCCCAAACCATGATGCCGCGTTGTCTAGCGGTAGGGCGCTCCACAGTTACTGCCGGATTTGACCTTTCTCCACGCCGACGCCACACTCGTCTGCGGTGACTATCACTGACAGAACAGAAGCGTGACTCATCGGAGAACACGACGTTCCGCCATTCCCTCATCCAAGTCGCTCTAGCCCGGCACCATGCCAGGCGTGCACGTCTATGCTGTGGAGTCAATGGTAGTCTTCTGAGCGGACACCGGGAGTGCAGGCCTCCTTCAACCAATCGACGGGAAATTGTTCTGGTCGATATTGGAACAGCCAGGGTGTCTTGCACATGCTGAAGAATGGCGGTTGACGTGGCGTGCGGGGCTGCCACCGCTTGGCGGCGGATGCGCCGATCCTCGCGTGCTGACGTCACTCGGGCTGCGCCTGGACCCCTCGCACGTGCCACATGTCCCTGCGCCAACCATCTTCGCCACAGGCGCTGTACCGTGGACACATCCCTATGGGTATCGGCTGCGATTTGACGAAGCGACCAACCTGCCCTTCTCAGCCCGATCACCATACCCCTCGTAAAGTCGTCTGTCTGCTGGAAATGCCTCCGTTGACGGTGGCCTGGCATTCTTAGCTATACACGTGTCCTGTGGCACACGACAACACGTTCTACAATGACTGTCGGCTGAGAAATCACGGTACGAAGTGGGCCATTCGCCAACGCCGTGTCCCATTTATCGTTCGCTACGTGCGCAGCACAGCGGCGCATTTCACATCATGAGCATACCTCAGTGACGTCAGTCTACCCTGCAATTGGCATAAAGTTCTGACCACTCCTTCTTGGTGTTGCATTTGCTCTGTCAGTCAGTGTATTACTACATGATAAGATTATTGCAATGGAACTGTAGAACTGTCATTCCCAAGCAACACGAATTACATCTCTTAATAAATGCGACGCAGGCTAATCTTGTCTTTCTGCAGGAAACGTGGTTTCAACCACTTTTTTCCTTTCGATTGCGAGGCTATCATGTCATCCGCCATGATGGTAATGGTTATGATGGTGTAGCCACTTGTATACAGAAGACCTTAAGTTATAACACACTAGCTATACAATATCTTATTCCACATACTTATGCGGCAGGGATAGTCTATCGTAACATTTGTTTCTTGAATATATAATGTCCCCCTCAAATTTATATCACCCAACGACAATGGGCACAATTTTTTGAACAATTTACACACTTTCAGCATCTCTTCGTTATCGACGACTTAAATTGTCACCACACTGAATGGGGGTGTACAACTGATACCATAAAAGGATGAAATTTACTCGTTATGTCACATCAGCACGACCTTTTTATTTTAAATGATGGCTCACCAACACGTCTTACATCTCCCGGATCCCCTCCAAGCGCGGTGGACCTCACGTTATGTCGTATGAACATGGTTCCTATCACCACGTACCATACCGTAGCAGACACGTACACCAGTGATCATTCTCCTATTATTATAACGTACGGTAATAGCAGATCAATATCAAAGTCCTATGCTTCACCCATAATCAGTAATGTACGCTCATACAAAAATTTTAATATCAAACTTATCAAGCATATATCCATCATATTCTACAGCATGAATGTGGTACTCCTATCACTTTTCCAACTTTGGTTACTTATTTAACTCAATTCTTAAATACGTTTCATCCGTGTAGGCCTATCAAAGCATCGAGCCCACCCCCGGTTCACGAAATTAAATGGTGGGATGCAGAATGTCATGAACTCATCAATAAAAGGAAACGGTTATTTAAGCAAAATCGTCAATCTATGACACAACATCATTACTTACATTTACGTAAGCATATTGCAAAAACAAGGCTTTTTAACACCAAGAAACGTAAGGCTTGGCAATCTTTTAATTCTTCCTTAACTCCTCAGCTAACTGCCGCGAAATTCTGGAATGCCATTCGTATGGTAACTAGAACGTTTGAATACCAATCCCAATATTCCGTTCCTCGAACGGTTTTAGAAGACTTTCTCCATACAATCACCCCAGATTCCGCAATTCCTCCCTTTCTACCCTTATCATCTGGTGATTCTCGTCATTTTACTATTTTGTCACAACCAATCACCTATAATGAACTTTAATCTGTCCTATCTAATGTTAACAGTTCCTCGCCAGGACCCGATGCAATCACGTATCTTATGCTGAAATCCCTTCCTTCGTAAGCACAAGTTCATTTGCTACAATACTATAATGATATTCTTACATATCTACAAGTACCAAAACAATGAAACAACTTTTTATAACCCCCTTATTAAAAACCACCAAACGATGAATGCACCCGAAAATTTTCGCGGAATTTTATTAGGATCATGTATACGTAAAATATTTTGCAAAATCATCGTGAAAAGAATTGCGTGGATTCTAGAATATTATTCCTTGTTCCCTAAGTACCAATTTGCTTTCATGCGCGGCCACAGTACAAAAGAAGCTTTTATTATCTTGATACTTGATCTTTTATTAGCGAAATGGCGGAAGCAATATACCATTGCAGTGTTTTGGACATCAAAGGTGCTTATGATTCCGTTTTATTACATATATTATGGGAGAAGTTGTCTATTTATGGCTTTCCCTACCATTTCATTTCTATCTTACACCAATTATTTACCAACCGCATTTTAAAATTAAATCCACCCAACATCAAATTGACAGTCGGCATACTTCACAGGGCTTACCACAGGGATCTATACTAAGTGGAATCTTGTTTTCTCTCTATATGAAGGATCTAGAGTCTCTTGTAACACCGTATGCCCGAATATTAGCCTTTGCAGATGATTATGTCATTTATTGTTCGCATCAACACGTTGACAATTGCAGAACCACAATATCACATGTTCTGAGCCTGGTTTTCCGGTGGCTAACGTCTCATGGCCTTTATCTTTCCTTACCTAAGTGTGCGGCAATGATTTTTACTAACAAAAGAGTTTTTGATAGGTGATTACAGCATCCCCTTCGTCCCTCAACATTTATATTTAGGCATATACATAGACCAAAGGTTAACATGGCATCATCAAATTCAGCACTTAACTAGAAAGTCCGATCGCTATATCAACATTTTGCGAACGGTAACGAAACGTATATGGGGTGCTGATCCCTTGTCAGCCTTACAGCTCTACCGCGTTACCATTCGCTCTACCTTAGATTATAGTGCACATATCATTGATTTAGCTTCCAAACAAAATCTTTTAACATTAGATCGACTACAATTTTCCGCCTTACGTATAAGTATGGGTACTCTCAAAACAACACCGACTAACGCCCTGTTAGTTGAAGCATCAGAAGAGCCTCTTCATATTCGATGGTTAAAAATTGCGAAAAAATTCTTGCTCAAGCACATCAGTAGATCGAACTCTATTCTATTCCCTAAACTGAAATTACTATATGAATACTACCAACAGCGTCCCTCAAAGAATCACCAATACCCTGCAATATATACGGCATATGTTGAAATGCAACATATTCCCGATTCCGTTCTACAAACACCGCGTTTCATCATGTACTCATATATTTACGATATTATCATATTCCGTCCATCAATAATTATTGCGTCCTCTTGTCCACCTACCCAATTCTCCAGTGGGATTAACTTGCGAACTTTTCCTCATAAGAAATTTAAAGGTTTATTACATTCCCAAGATTATCATCTATTTACTGATGAGTCAAAATCGGCTACTGGAGTAGGAGCAGCATTCTATGATCCCCAAACACACACAAGTTTTAAATATCCGTTGTCGAATAGTTTAACTATATTTACAGCGGAACTCTATGCCATATACCAAGCTCTTTTATATGTTCAGAGATTCAGTTCCCGAATATTTTTAGCGATTCCCAAAGTGTGCTTCAGGCTTTACAATCTTGTTCACGAAGTTACAATGCGTACGTATACGAGGTTAAATACCTTCTTTTCCAACTCGAGAAGTCTGGTTTTTCTATAACGTTACTTTGGATAAAAGGACATAGTAACCACGTAGGTAATGATATAGCCGATTTAGCAGCTAAAGAGGCAAGTGCTGATATCACACATGTATTGCAACTTAAAATCCCGGTTTCTGATTTCTTTTCACTTATTAAACAGGATGCTCATCAAGCGTGGAACACAATATGGCGACTTTCTGCCGGTACGAAAGGACAACACTATTATCAATTGCAGCCTACCATTGCGAAACAACCATGGTTTGCCCGCGGTAAGTACACGCGACGCCATATTATTAATATTATAAGGTTACGTTTTAATCATGCACTAACCCCGGTGTATCAATGTCGCTTCCACATAACAAATAGCCCTTCTTGTTCTTGTGGATATAATAATGGCGACAGTGATCATTTATTTTTTCAATGCCCTCAATATGCGCCTCAACAGAGACTCTTAATGCGGAAATTAATCAGTCTTAACATACCTTTGCCCACGAGAATTTCAATCTTCTTCTTCTTCTTCTTCTTCTTCTTCTTCTTCTTAGGGTTTTCTTTGGCGCTGCTGAAAAGCCATTACCCAATCACAACACTTATTATCACAAATCTTCGAGAGAAACAGACTGAGTTTTACTTATGAGGGATAGAGTTGTTCAACACTTGTAGAAACATTCGGGTTACGGGTCGAGAACGTTACGTCATCAGATGTTATAGCAAAGTGATTGGGTTACAGTTATGTAGAGGAGGATGCGAGTTAAGAAGCTCATAAGACTCACTAGTCAAAAGAATTTAGAGTTTAATATGACAATTATCCAAAAATTCTTGAATAGCGAGAACAAGTGAAGGTGTAGGCTGTTGAACGAGGCGAGCGGCCGTTGTGGGTACTTGTATTTTTTGTGAGCGTAAAGTTTGGAAAAAACGTTTTCTATGTAGGGCGAAATGGGAACATTGAAAGAATATGTGAGTAGTGTCGGCTATACTATTATTACATGAACACATGGGTGAATCCGCTAACTTTAATTTGAATTTATAAGCCGGAGTTAGAGCATGATTAAAGCGTAATCTGATAATTGTTGTAATATGTCTGCGTTAATATTTTGTTGTTGAAAACCATGGGTGACTAGCAATACGTGGTTGCAGCTGATAATAATATTTTCCTTTGAGTTTCGCCGATTGTGTCCAATTGTGCTGTCATTTTTGTTGAATAGCAAGTTTAATAGACGGCGTGAAATCTGTGTAGGGAAGGGCTATGGAAGCATTGATTCCGGTTCCGGATGCAGCTTGTTTTGCCATTTTATCAGCCTTATCATTACCTGCGTTGTTCGAATGATCTTTTATCCATGTTAACGTTATATCAGCACCATTTTCATCGAGTTCAAATAAAAGTCGGCGAATATTGCAGATGTACCAATTTGTATAGGACTTATGTTGCATTAAACTTTGAAGCACACTTAAGGAATCTGTAAAAATGATCGCTTTGGAGACTTGGTTATTTTTTAGGTATAGCAAAGCTTGTCGTATAGGGAAAGCCTCAGCAGTAAATATTGAGGCAGGGTTTGGAAGTGTGTATTGCTCACAGACGTGTAACTGCGGAATGTAATATGCGGCCCCTGTGCCCACATTTTGTTTGGAACCATCTGTATATATTATAAGAGTAGGATTGAGATCATTTATTGCCATTTTAAGTGTTAGTTTAGGTATGTCAGAAATTTGCATTGTGCTATTATTAAAGGAAATGCGCTGAGACACTACAATATTAGGTTTGTAGTGCATAATATTGTATGGCATTGTATTGTATGGAAGCGAAATATTTTATTGAATGCTAGTATGATATAGTCGCGTCAAGTTGAAAGCGTCTAACAAAGCAGGAGTTCGTGATTGCTGTTGAGAACGTTGCCGATATTTCTCCAGTAATTGTACTTTGGGTAGGATAGGATGTCTAGCTAGTGCCATTCGGGGCAATAAAAATTTAGAAGCTAAATACAAACGGCGATAGTGGAGCGGCATGTCACATGTTTCAACAAGTAACGCATTAGTAGGGGAAGATGGTAAAGCGCCTATACATAATCGGAGTGCTCGATGTTGAATTACATGGAGCTTGTGAATAAGAGTGGAGGAAGCAATATCAAAATAAAAGGATCTATAATCTGAAAGCGAGCGTATTGTATGCTGATAAAGTAATAAAGCCGTTACGGGATCAGCACCCCAGTTTCGTCTAATTGTTAATTTCAATATATTGGTAAATTTTTGAATCTTTTTGAAAGGCATTCGAAATGGGGTTTCCAGGACAGTTTATTATCTAAATATATACCAAGATATTTGTGCACCCAGACTATCGGAATTGTAATATTTGCAATTCTGAAAGAGTCTGTATTATACTTGCGTTTATGCGTGAAAATCATGGCCACATTTTTGGTAGAGGAAAGTTCCAAACCATGCTCGTTTAATCATCCTTTAGCAGCAGTTAATGCTCGAGTAATATTAGTTCTGCAGACTTCCAGACTTTCATGAGAAGAATAAATGACGATATCATCCGCATATAATAGTATTCCTGCATCACGTATGACGATACCTTCTAAATCCTTTAAGTATAGAGCAATAATAACTTATAATGTCGCCCTGAGGCAACCCATGAGATGCGTATCGTACGTTAGACGTAGAGGTTCGGCATGCGAGTTCCATTCGCCGAAAATATAAAAGATGTTGGAGAATTTTAATAAAATTAGCAAGGAGGTGTAAGTTATGAAGTTTCGACAGCAACATGTGTATGGGCACGTTGTCATAGGCAGCTTTAATATCAAGGAAAGCAACAATTGTTCCATGTTTGCGTTGTTTTGCAAGCACCAAATCAGTTAATAATATATTAATGGGATCCGCTGTGCTTCTCCCTTTTATAAAGCCATATTGATAGACGGGTAGCAAATTGTGATAAGCGAGACACAATAAAAGCCTTTCCAATAGAATACTGAGGAAGACTTTTCTTAAACATGACCCTAAACAGATTCCTCTATATTCAATTAGATTGGTAGCCGAGTTTTTTGGTTTCGGTATGGGCACAAGCGTAAATATATTCCATGCAGAAGGAGGAACATCGGAGTTTAGTATTTGATTGTGATACGCTATGCTGATTGCATGTGCATGGTAAGGAAGATGGGAGATCATTTTATAGGTAATATAGTCCGGTCCAGGACCAGAAGTAGGTTTCTTTTGGAGTATGTTAAAAAATTCTGGGTAAGATATAAGTTGGGAAAGTGTGAGAAATTTATCTGGAAGGGGCACTGTAGTATACTGCTGAAATTCTTGAACAACAAAATCCGGCGTTAATGTGTCGTAAAATTGGGAGATGCTTTCGAAGTGTGGTTGGTAGAGTGTATTGCATCCTATATGAGTTAGTTTTTTTATAGCAGCCCAAATATCCTTAATACAGGTTTTTTCTGCTGAGGGAGTTAATAAAACATTTCCAAGATTCTCTTCGTCTTTCGTTGAATACTTTTCTCAGGTGGGCAGTGTACTTTTTATATTGCAAATAATTAGCAGGTGTGAAATTTTGGTTTAAGCTTCTGAGCAGGCTGCGTCTTCGATTCACCATAGCAGCGCATTGCTTATTCCAGCAGTGAATATTAAGCCGTCTAGTAGTATCGCTATATCTGCGATAATGAAAAGGGTGATATATATCTAGGTAGTTTTGAATATGCTGATATAAGGAAGTATAGGCAGAAGATGATTGTGAGGCAAATTTAATGCGATTTGAAATATAACCATGAAAGAGGCCAAAATCGAAATTTTGGAGATTCCGTGTTCTATGCTGAAGGTGTAAAACTATGTTCTGCGGATGGAGTTGTGTTATAATGTCAATAATTATAGGAAAGTGATCACTTAGATAAGTGTCTTTGTGCGCGTACCACATTGATTTATGGACGATTTTTTCGGAGCAAATTGATAGATCCACTGCACTATTAGGGTGTCCTGGTGGAGATAGCCGCGTAGGGGAGCCATCATTTAAAATAAACAAATGGTTATTTAAAACTGCATTAAGAATATGACGTCCTTTTTTTGTGATATCGACACATCCCCAGTCAGTGTGAAGTCCGTTGAGGTTACCTGCTATTTTTAAACTGTCTCGGGCTGAAAACTGTGAAAAATAGTGATGCCATTGAAAGGCGTTGCCTTGTATGGAAGGCGGGCAGTAGAGGTTCACGATAAGGAAATGTTGCACTCTAACAGCCAAGGAGTATGTGTTAGGAATCGTGTAAGGGAGCAAGACGTTAGTATATGGTATTTGCGACTCAGTTAAAGTTAGTACTCCACCGTAGCCACAATCATCGAGTCGTTCAACATTATAACCCTGGACGCAAAACGTGGAGTCAGGTTTTAACCATGACTCTTGTAATATAATAATATGGGGATGATATTCTTGGATGAGAAGTATTAATTCATGCTTTTTTGGAGTAATACTGTTCCATTGCAGTATGCGCATCCTCCTCTACTAAAAACTGACTAACCTTGTTAAAGAGGATTTTTAATAAATGAGCCCATTGAGGCTGTTCACCCAGAACGTCTGCTAATCTCTTGAAGTCTTGCAGTATTTCTGCTTGAACATTCTTGGTTAATCGCGGGAGTATAGGGCGATCAGATGAAGTCTAGGGACCTTCTATAGGGGAAGCTGTGCTAGTTGACTGTTCCACTTGCACCTTTGGTGGTTGAGTCTGGGAAATAGATACTCGTGGAGCATGTTCCAAAATAGGATTGCGTAAGATCGCGTGATAGCCGGCTCTATCAAAGCCTGGCAGGGGAGCTGGTCGAATTGGTCTTTGAATTACTTCAGTAAATTTTCGTTTACGTGGAGTCTCACGTGGTGACGTCGAATTGCTTGTACTAAACTGTGGAAATAGATGTGGGACGCTGAGGGGGGAAAATCCTGTCGGATGGAGTTTTCTTGTGCTTTCTGGAAGGAAATATTGTCCACACACGTCATGCGCTTGATTGCGATTTGTTGCTGATGAACTTTACATCTATCGGATCCTACACTGTGATTTAGCCCACAATGTAGGCATTTACGTATTACATCAGAACATGTGTGACTTTCATGATTCGTAGAGCAGTTACCGCATCTCGGGTATTTTGTTCTGCATTTTTTGGCTGTATGCCCATATCGTTGACACTTCCCGCAGATAATAGGGAGAAAAATGAATGCCTGAACCTCTAGTATGACGTGAAAAATAGTAACAAATTCTGGTAAAGATTGACATTTGAAGGTTAATTTTATCGTTCCCGTGGGAAAAAAGTTAGCTTCCCCATCAACTGACACACGTCGGTTGAGCCGTTGGTCTTTAACTATAGGAACGGGGGATTCAATGTACTTAATAATGTCCTCCTCAGTTAATTGCTTATCGACTCCGCGAATTTATCCAATGCGATACAAGTTGGAGTCCGGAATGAAAGCTTTAAGTTTATGAGAATTCAAAATGGGGTGTTTGAGAAAAATGTTGGCATTGTTAGCTGAGTCAAATAGAACTTGTATACGCTTTGCACCTTTCGGTTTGATAGATTTTATACCTACAATTTTACTATCGTAGAAGAGCCTACCAAGCGCCATGGGATGAATATTTCCAGTGTTTTTCTCATCAGCTGACTCAACATAGATTACGTACGGACCGCGGTGTCCTGAATACTAGTAAATCGGCTTAGTTATAACAATCTCATCAGAGTGTATATTGGATAAAGAGTTTTCACCACCGAGAGCAGGTGTGATGACACTATTATTGGTTGACCGCACTGTTTCTTCATGATCAGTATTACTAGAAATGTCCATGGCCGGTGAACGGTTAGTACCGCCGCCTCCACTATCGAAGAGAGCCATACATATGCTGTAAACCTTGCACTATAGAATACTGCACTTGACGCACACGAACCAATTAGGAAAGTGGAACCGCACACTACCACTGTTCGAATCGAACTAATTTCAATCTTGCTATTCCAACCTTCACCACAAATCATCACCATTCTTAACGAGTACCTTGATTCCACTCAAATAAAGTTGTAATCACGCGATAATAATTCAGTTGTTTTTCACGAATGCTTGGAAGTGACACTTCTATACGTTGCCTGGGCGAGCATAACGTCCCTCGTTTTTGTGCGTCATATACCTTTTCCTTAGCATTACTTGCTATCAAGTATTTTACTTACTTACTTACTTACTTCCTCTTCATGGATTAGGCTAATAGCCTGTTCCGACCTCAGATTTCATTCCATCTCTTCATAGGACGACCAATATCTCTTCTTCCTGTAGGATGGTATTCCAGGGCAAGTTTTGGGATTCTGTCGTTATCCATCCTCAGAACGTGGTTTTTCCAATTTATCCTGTTTTGGAATATTCTTTCATTCATTGAGAATATATTTAATTTTTGTCTTACCTCTTCATTTCGTATTTTATCTTTTAGGGAGTATCCTTTCACTGATCTTAGGAATCTCATTTCAGATGATTGTATTTTATTCCTATAGCTTATTTTATCTACCCATGTCTCACTTCCATACAGCAAAGTTGGTACAGCCATAGTCTTATATAATTTAAGTTGAGTATCTTCTCTTACTTTTCCTCTCAGTGTTCGGCGAATTGTCCCACACATATATTGAAATCGATGAAGCTTCTTCTTCACCTCGTCATCATCATTAAAAGATATTTCACAACCAAGGTATTTAAAATTTGTGACTTGTTCTACTGGTTGATTGTCGATTACTATCTTCGCTCTGATAGGATATTTCCCTTGCCACGCCATAACTTTGGTTTTTGTTCTGGATAGCCGAAGGTTATAACTTTTACAAATGTTGTTTAACTGATGTATTGATTTCTGGAGTTTATCTTCATCATCCTGCAGGATAAATTGATCATCTGCAAAAGAGCATAGTATTTATGTATGTGCTTGTGTTCAATTTTATTCCAGAGTGCACAATTCGTTTCCAATTTCTGATTACTTCATCTATATATATATATTGAATAGTGTTGGAGAGAGGCTGCATCCCTGACGTACACCTTGATTAATTAATATTTCTTCCGTTCGTTTGTATCCTAAATCTAACACAATTCTCGTCCTTTTGTACAGACTTTGGATAACTTGAATAAGATGTTTAGGGTATCCATTTTTTACCATTATATTCCATAACTGTTCTCTATCTACCCTATCAAAAGCCTTTTCATAGTCGACAAAAGCGACATAAGTATTCAAGTTAAATTCTCTTCTCTTCTCCAGTATCTGTTTGAGGCTAAATATATTATCTGTACAGGATCTGCCTTTCCTAAATCCACATTGCTCTTCCAATAAGAGATTGTGTGCAATGATTTTAAGTCTATTATTTATAATTTTAGCATATATTTTATAGCCAACATTTAATAAACTTATTCCTCGATAGTTACTGCAAAAACTTCGATTTCCTTTCTTGAAAAGTGATATTACTTTAGCTTTTCTCCATTCTTCGGGTATATTTCTTCTTTTCCAACAAAGATTAATTAAATGTAACATTCTAAATTTAAGAATGATCCCACCATATTCGAACAACTCCATATTTATGTTGTCTAACCCTGGTGCTTTTCTATTTTTGAAAGATTTCAGAACAGTATTAAGTTCTTCTATATCTATTAGGTCAATTCCTTCAATGTCGATATCTATATCTTGATCTTCCTGACTCTCTCCATACTCTCCGTTATACCACAATTCTTTGTAGTGTTGTATCCACGATTCTTCTTCGATTACATTTATATTAGCAGTTTCTCTTTCACCACTGTTGAGGTGCTTCATTAACTTATATGCCATCTCTTGCCTACCACGGATATCATCCTCTATTGAGTTTATTAACCTATCCCATGATTCTTGCTTGAGTTTTCTCGTTAGTGACTTGACCTTGTTCCTGCTGTTTTTATATTCTTTCTCATTTTGTGGGGTACGATGCTGTATCATTTTCAGGTATAATATTTGTTTTTGCTTGACAGCTTCTGAAATTTCTATATTCCATATTTTAAGCCCAGTTTTTCTCCTAAATTTCTTCTTCACTCCAATGGCTTCATCTGCTGACTTCTGAATTGCTGATGTTATGATTTCCCATTCTTTGTTAATATCAGTACTTGTCGGAATCTGACCTAAATACTGTTCCAACCGATTTTGATATAAGTATTTTATTCCATCATCCTGTAGTAAATATACCTTATAGATCTCTTGGTTTCTGTGTATATTTCTATTCAGCCTTTTCCTCCATTTAGCAAGAATTCAGATAATGATCTGTATATAAATCGATGCCTCTATGTACTCGGACATCTGTTACATCTGGGCCTAACCTTTTTATGACCATTATATAGTCAATAATTGATCGCTGTCCTCTTGCAGTCCATGTGAATTTATGTATAGCTTTCTTCTCAAAGAAGGTGTTAGTAATTTTTAATTGATTATAGGATGAAAATTCTATCAATAATTTACCATTTTCATTCAAAGTTGGTTCACCTTTATTTCCCACTATTTCTGCAATTGGTTTGTTTCCTACTCGAGCATTGAGATCACCAGCCAGAACAACAAAGTCACTTTTACATATGTTATCCAACACTGATTGAAGAACTTCATAAAACTGTTCAGATTCTTCCTGTTTGTTTTCTTCAGGAGCATACGCGGCTACCAAGGTTAATTTCCCTCTCTCTACCTTCAACCTCAGCACCAAAATCCTTTCATTTATAATGGTGTAGCTTTCTATTTTGTTTTTCCACTTCCTGTCTATTAATATTGTGACTCCTGCTGCAGCTCTTTTATCCTGTGTAACTCCGCTATAAATCATAGTGTATTTATCAATTTCTTTTGTTCCTTGTAATTTCTTTTTTGTCTCAGTAATTACAGCAACATTGATTTCTTTCCTAGCCAGCTCTCTATCCAGTTCTTCTTCTTTTCCTTTTATGCCTCTCACGTTCCAAGTTCCCAACTTTAATGTATCTCTAATTCGAAATCGTTTGGCCTTTGATTTCTCCTTTGTCGTCATCATAGAATCCGTCCGGTTATTCATCTGAGATTTATGAGTGAGGTAAGTTTTTAAGTGGAAGAGTTACCAGCCCTTCGCACAACCCCCAACCTGGAGGACCAGGGACTCTTCTGGAGGGGTTACCATACCTTAGCCGAGGGACCCAGTTTTAAGGCGCCAGGTACTTGCCCTCCCCCATCCCCATGAGGGGTAGGATTTGCTGGTTACATTGACAGATGGACTGTCAACTAAAGCATTTCTTGAGTTTTAATGGCAGCACTTACTCGACATCAGTGCAACCCCCAAGACTCAACAACCAGCCATTGACCCTCCTCCTTTACCGGGCTTGGGACCGGCACTAGGAAATCCGAGTCATTCCTAGTGGCGGAGTTATCAAGTATTTTAATTATGCTAAAGACTACTAGTGATGAATGTGTAGCTTTAAAGTGAATTAAGTGTGATATTCAGAAAGGCTCGTGACTGGGAGATAGAACAGTCAATCCCAACCAATCTCCTCAAGCAAGCAAGCAAGCAAGCAAGCAAGCAATCAAGCAAGCAAGGCTAATGTTAGAACTTCTTTACTACTTCGTTATTAAAGCCCATTACATATTGTAACAGGAACGCCCGTACTTCAGTTTATCGGAGAGCATGAGGAACGACAAGGCGTGTACGGCCCATGCTAAGAGAGTGAGAGAGAAGGGTAGTGAAAAAAAAATTCCCGATTAAGTGGATCTTCCAGTTTATTCAATAGATATGCAAAGAATTATGTCACCTTTTACAGCTGAATCGTGGAGTTGTCCCTGAAGGCGTGGAGAGGACGTCGTCCTGCGGCGGCTGCGTCGTCTTGCGGTCGGCGTCGGCGTTGTCTTCCGTCGTTGGTGTTTTCTCTGTATTAGTGTTGATGACTCGAACCTGAGGCAGGAACGGGGAAATGTGGAGCTTCCACATTGGACGTCATGGGGCACTGGTGTGACACTTCTCTAAGGCGAAGCACGCCGAAATAGTTCCCACAGTCAATGATGTTGAACGCACTTTAGCAGCAAGGATAAAGTTAGAGTCACAGTTCCACGAGGATAAGATGGAAGGAATTATCGTATTTGGAATAATAAACAAACGAAAACAATCTAGGACCTTCCGAGGTGCAGTGATTAAGCACTTCATAAAGAAAATTAAATTTACCGGGTACAGTCTCTGCACTGTACTCCATCAGCACAATACACTTGTTGAAATAAATGACAGTCCAAGTTCCATTACGTCGTAAATTTTAGAAGATTATCACTGGCACTTAAGATCATACGTGATTCTGAACAGGTTATGATGGGAATTGACATGGTTCCTCGGAAAGAAATCGCGATACTGCATTCCACTGTCTTTAAGAGGGAATGTTGGCACAGTTTATTATGAACACAGTTCAACGGATAGACACAGTCTTTAAATGAAATGAAGATCGGCACAGTCTATGCTAGAAACACTGTCGCAGTTTTCACAAGTCTTTAAATGAAATCAAGGCTGGCACAGTTTATGCGAGAACACAGTCTTTAAATGAAGTCAAGGCTGGCTAGAAACACTATCGCTGTTTTCACACAGTCTTTAAATGAAATCAAGGCTGGCACAGTTTATGCGAGAAACACAGTCTTTAAATGAAATCAAGGCTGGCTAGAAACACTATCGCTGTTTTCACACAGTCTTTAAATGAAATCAAGGCTGGCACAGTTTATGCGAGAACACAGTCTTTAAATGAAATCAAGGCTGGCTAGAAACACTATCGCTGTTTTCACACAGTCTTTAAATGAAATCAAGGCTGGCACAGTTTATGCGAGAAACACAGTCTTTAAATGAAATCAAGGCTGGCTAGAAACACTATCGCTGTTTTCACACAGTCTTTAAATGAAATCAAGGCTGGCACAGTTTATGCGAGAAACACAGTCTTTAAATGAAATCAAGGCTGGCTAGAAACACTATCGCTGTTTTCACACAGTCTTTAAATGAAATCAAGGCTGGCACAGTTTATGCGAGAACACAGTCTTTAAATGAAATCAAGGCTGGCTAGAAACACTATCGCTGTTTTCACACAGTCTTTAAATGAAATCAAGGCTGGCACAGTTTATGCGAGAAACACAGTCTTTAAATGAAATCAAGGCTGGCTAGAAACACTATCGCTGTTTTCACACAGTCTTTAAATGAAATCAAGGCTGGCACAGTTTATGCGAGAAACACAGTCTTTAAATGAAATCAAGGCTGGCACAGTTTATGCGAGAACACAGTCTTTAAATGAAATCAAGCCCACGGAAAAAGCTCTTAACACGAACGTTCTGAACTCAATTATACAGCCGGACCGAGTGACGAATTATGTCGCGACGTGCTTGCTTGCACACACTCACTGAACTCACGGCTTACTGCCGACTCCCTTCACTCTCTGCCTACAGCACACTGCCGCTGCGTACCGCACACTCTCTCTGCTTTACCCCAGGCTGGCGACTCGCTTATATTGCCGAAGGCCGGTGGGCGTGGCTACACATGTGGGCCCCAAGAATTTTTTTTTATCTTGGCCATCTTCACAGCGATTGACACGAAATTTCGGCTAGCAGCGTTCATTATTCCTGCCTGCAAGGTGACGTTATTGAAATATTGATATTATATTTCGTTCATGCAGCAATGCTATGGAACACGAAGGAACCTTCTGCGTGACGTCGCTTGTCCTTGGCCGGTGTTCTAGAACATCGCGAGCTTGTTTGCAGCTCCCACTATGCCTGTGCGCTCGGCGCAAGTTTTAAATGCTTACGGCCGGGTGTTAGCGAGCTCCTCATAATAAAAGAATGAAACGTGAATGCTCGTAGGGCGTTCCCGTTTCATCATAACGAACTCAGTGGCGGCTCGTCTGGGAGGCGCTAAGGCGCGCGCCCCCCACGGGGTTCCATTAAAATGGGGAATTTTAATCTTAAATGTTAACAAGGGAAATATTTTACTATAAGATTATTATCTAGGGCGCGAGTTGAACTGTACCGCGGCCCGATACGCTGCTGGCCAAGGATCATGCTGGCCCAGCGCAGGAGGGCGCTCTCTCATAGCGGACCAAAAGCTCCGAGTCTCGCTTGACTGGCCTTGAGGGAGCCAATCAGAGGCACGGTAGTGATGTGCTGTTCTAACGGAGAATCCGGCGCGTTTCTGCCGCGGCCCATCGTTGCAGCCAACCCACCCGAAACATTGGTGATTTGATTTCTATTTAACAGGGGTCAATTTGTGTCATTTCTCTCCTAAAACTAGGAACTATTTTACTGAAGCACTTATCTGAGTTAAATATGCCAGTTCTTTCTTTTTCCTACCGCTTTTCCCACACCTGTGGGGTCGCGGGTGCGATCTGTGTCGCACATGTGGATTTGGCCCTGTTTTACGGCCGGATGCCCTTCCTGACGCCAACCCGATATGGAGGGATGTTATCACTATTGCGTGTTTCTGTGGTGGTTGGTAGTGTAGTGTGTTGTGTGAATATGAAGAGGAGAGTGTTGGGACGGACACAAACACCCAGTCCCCGAGCCAGAAGAATTAATCAGAAGCGATTAAAATCCCCGACCCGGCCGGGAATCGAACCCGGGACCCTCTGAACCGAAGGTCAGGACGCTGACCATTCAGCCAACGAGTCGGACTGAGTTAAATATGCCAGTAAATATTTAAAATAGTCTTGTAATTTTTAGGATTATTAACTAACGAAACGCGTAATGACTGTAACTACTGTCTCCTCGCACTTGACTCATGTTGGCCATACTCACTGGAGAGCGCGATGTTTAGCTTTGTGTTGATGAATGAACTCGTGAGGTTACTGTGACGAGGTGAAATTAGGAAAAAGGTTGTTATTTATACGTAGGCGTAGTGTTATGTTTGCACTTCGTACAGTATGATTACCGTCGAACATATTAAAGAACTTACGTTTTCTTCTCTTTCTATCGAGAAGAAAGTCGAACTGAAGGAGTGTGGTAGGCCGACACCAGACTTCTCGTTGAAAAAATCGGAGACCAAGGAAAATGAAAATAGGGCTTTCCAAAGACAAATTTATTCTCCTGACGTATATAACAAGAACCCGTGGATATGTGGAAGTGATATCTCAGAAACCTTTTACTGCTTTCCTTGCCTGCTATTCTCCCGCTCTAGGAAAGGAGATAAATGGATCACCACAGGGTAAGTGATATCAAGCATATTAATGAGAAAATTAAAAAGCATGAAAGATCCCAAGAACATATCACTAGTACTATGGACTTTGAAATGCTTGGTAAAGTCAATGTCGTGTCTTGTTTAAGTGATCACTACAGTGAAACTATTCGTAAACATAATTCGATCGTGGACAAGAACAGGCAAATATTAAAGAGACTCATCACTTGCGTACGTTTTTGTGCGGAATTTGAATTGCCGCTCCGAGGCCACAATGAAGAAGATAATTCTTTAAATCCAGGTGTATTTAAGGGATTAGTTAACTTCACGGCTGATCTGGATAGCGTAATGAAGCAACACTTAGAAACAGCTAGTGTATTTAAAGGAACGTCAAAGATAATTCAAAATGACATTTTAAGTTGCATGCTGGCAGTGTGTAGGGAGGAAATATCTGAACAGATTAAAGAGGCTGAATTTCTTGGTATACAGTGTGATGAAACAACCGACATCTCGAACCATTGTCAGTTGGTCATTGTTTTACGGTACCTTCACGACGGCTCGGTACATGAAAGATTCTGGGGATTCTTTTATCCTTCTGACAAATCGGCGAATGGAATAACAGAAACCTTACTGGAACAGATTAATCCCCTGGTAGGCCATTCTCGCGATAAGTTGATTGCACAGAGCTATGATGGAGCTCATGTTTTTAGCGGCTCTCTTGGTGGAGTTCAGGCAAAGGTTCGTGAGCACTATCCGTACGCATATTATGTGCATTGCTATGCCCATAAGCTTAATCTTATCATGGAACAATCAACAAATCATATTCCTAAAGTGAGGATTTTCTTTTCAAATTTATCAGCGATACCTGCATTCTTTTCGAATTCGTCTCAGAGATCGGATTTCCTCGAAAATATCGTTAAGAAGAAAATGCCGAAAGTTGTACCCACGCGCTGGAATTATAATATAAGAACTGTGAACGTGGTGTACGAAAACAGAGAAAATCTAATAGATTGCATTGAAGAAATTGAAGAGAAATGTACAAACAAGATCACATTAAATGAAGCAAATGGCTTAAGACGTATTCTTTGTGATCCTGAATTTGTTTTCTGGCTATATGTGTTCCATAGTCTATTTCATCACGTTGATCTTCTATATAATCAAATTCAGTCCCGAAACAAAGACAGTGTTCAAATAAGAAATTACATTGATTCTTTCGAAAAACACGTAATGAGAGAAAGAGCACAAGTTGATGTAATTCACAGGGAAATTGAACAAAACTTTCCAGAACCGGATCGAAAGAGGAAAAAGGATGATATTTCTCCACATAGTAGACGAATAGTGTCGGCCAAAGAAATATGCGACGTGGTTTCTGTGCAAGTAAGAGAGAGATTTTCATTTACTGGCCATTTGGAAGTTTCTGTTTTATTGAATGATGTTCACTTCGAGGCACATTCTACCCAGTTCCCACAGGAATCTTTTAACCATGTCTGTTCATTTTGTCCTATGCTTGAAAGAGAAAAACTCAAAACAGAACTTCAAGTTATGTACCGAAGAGAAGATTTCCGGAGTATTAGAGGAGCAATTAATTTGTTTAATTTTCTGAGGAAAAATAGATTGTCAATTGTTTTAGTGAAGTTCATAAACTTCTCAAAATTATCATTACCAGCCCCATGACAAGGGCTGAATCAGAAAGATGTTTCTCCACGTTGAAACGCATAAAATCGTTTCTTAGGAACACAATGAAAAACGAGAGGTTGAACGCTTTGGCAATGATGTCTATAAGCAAAGATATGATACAATCAACTCCAGACTTTGACAAGAAAGTGTTGGACAAATTTGTGAAATTGAAAGAGCGGCGAATGGATTTTTCCTATAGAAATTAGGGTTAGTTAATTAGGTCTGTGTAAATAATTTAATTAAATATCAAATCATCTGTTCACGTTAATTATGTTAGGAAAAAGTGTCGTGATTTTATTGTGAAATTGTGAAATAGAAATAACCTCTTCGCGAGACGTTGGAAATTTCTCAGCAAGTATCTTCATACTGAGCGCCAGGAATCGGAACAAGAGACATGCAGAGAACAGGCAGCCTGTGCAGGACTTTATTTGCGGCAGGGTGGTCAGTTCTTCTACGCTCTTCCACCCACAGCATTAGGTGATTTTCTACTTCTTATGTCGAGGATGGGGTAGCAGGAACCAAATGCTATCAATGCTTCATATTTCTCTGGCTGAGTTGGGCATCAAACCCGGGACCTCCTGTAGAGCAACCAAAAACGGTAACCGCTGGACCAGAACGTGATCAGAGGATGAAGGTATGCACTATATTGTACTAAATTGCATTAATAATAATAATAATAATAATAATAATAATAATAATAATAATAATATTGCCTTTGCCAGCAGGACCTAGTGTTTACTGTGCACTATGTGTTCTGGTATGGGCTAGAGTAATTTTGTTACTTTCATTGATCTGTGTCTGTCTTGTCCTTGGATTTGACAATATGAAAGTGACTGAGGTATGAGCGATGCTAGTAATGCCATTCCTTCTGCAGCCAGTCCCTGCTATGAATGGTGTGAAAATGTTGCTCATAGGGTCAGTTAGTGCATGCATTTCAGTGGGCTTGGCAGACTGATATGTAATAGCAACTTCTGGCTAGGTGAGGAAAGCAACGGGAAACTACCTCACTCCTCATTTCCCTAGTACGCCTCTTCAGTGATGCCTAGGCTATCTGTGACAGCTGATGGCGGAGCTCTTGAGGATCCAACCATCCGTAGGGCTGAAGACTGAACATACATACATACAACAACAATAATAATAATAATAATAATAATAATAATAATAATAATAATAATAATCATAATCATAATTGCATATGCATTGCACCGTATAGTGTTCGAAGTGTGTATCTTGATAAAATAGTTTGAAGAACTTGAGATATTTGTGGAATTATGAAACTAAGGCGCGCCCCCCACTGCTGATATCCACGAGCCGCCACTGAACGAACTACAATCGGTATTATGTACCGTTAATAGCTCGTCCCCAGGACCTGATGTCATTACTTACCACATGCTCAGGGCCCTACCCCCTCATGCCCAAATCTATTTACTACAATATTATAATAATATTCTCGAGACATTACACGTACCAGCAACATGGAACGATTTTTTCATAACTCCTATTTTGAAACCAACAAAACGACCTACTGAACCTGAAAATTATCGTGGCATAGTCTTAGGATCGTGTGTACGGAAAGTCTTCTGTAAAATCCCCATGAAACGAATGGCGTGGTTATTGGAATATCACTCGCTATTACCTAAGTATCAGTTCGCTTTTAGACGTGGTAATAGTACACAGGAACCTATCATTATTTTCCTACTCGACATCTTATTGGCAAAATGGCGGAAACAATCTACCGTGGCAGTCTTTTTGGATATTAAAGATGCCTATGATGCTGTGTTATTGCATATTCTCTGGGAGAAATTATTTATTTCTGGATTTCCCATCAAATTCCTTTCTATTTTAAATCAGTTATTTACCAATCGCCGGTTAACCATTAAATCAACTCAACACACAATTGAAAGTCGCTACACATCACAAGGATTACCACAGGGTTCGATACTAAGTGGAATTTTGTTTGCCCTTTATATGAAAGATCTCGAATCTATTGTGACTCCACACGCTCGAATTCTCGCTTATGCGGATGATTATGTTATTTATTGTTCTCACTCCATCATTGACCAATGTAGAGCCACAATATCTCGCGTTTTAAGTTTAGTCCTTCGGTGGCTAACAACCCATGGTCTTTCACTTTCAATCGCCAAATGTGCCGCGATGATCTTTACAAATAAACGAACCTTTGATAAAAGCCCTATTAACTTTGATACCTATAGCATCCCTTTTGTCTCACAACACTTATATTTAGGCATATATATCGACCAAAGACTTGCATGGCAACCCCAAATACAGTATTTAATCCGGAAATCTGATCGTTATATCACTATCTTACGAACAGTAACGAAACGTGCATGGGGTGCTGACCCCTTGTCAGCATTACAACTATATCGTGCAACTATTCGGTCCATACTTGATTATAGCGCCCATATTATTGATTTAACTGCTAAACACAGTTTACTAGCTTTGGATCGTCTACAATTTTCAGCACTACGTATCAGTGTGGGTGCCCTCCGAACAACACCAACTAACGCTATATTAGTAGAAACTACAGAAGAACCACTGTATATTCGCAGGATAAAAATTTCAAAAAAATTCCTACTTAAACATATTAGCAGATCGAACTCTCTTATCGTCCCTAAATTAAAATTATTATATGAATATTATCAACAGCGTCCTCCACCTCATCATCAGTACCCCGCCATATATATGGCGTATGCTGAGCTCCACCATCTTACTGAAACTATATTTCGCACACCACGCGTAAATTTGTATTCATATGATTATGATATTCAAACATTCCGTCCTTCTATTATCATTGCCCCTTCTGATTCATTCAAACCATCACTGTATTCGACTCATCCCAAATTATACGCTCTTAAGAAATTTAAAAGTTCAATAACCTCACCAGATTATCACCTTTCTACCGATGGGTCAAAATCGACTACTGGCGTCGGAGCAGCATTTTATGATCCACAAACACAAACTAGCTTTAAATATCCGTTGCCTAATAATTTAACTATCTTTACCGCAGAATTATATGCCATATATCAAGCTCTCTTATATGTCCAGCAGTTGCAATCCAAAAAAAAAAAATATTCAGCGATTCTCAAAGTGTCTTAGAAGCTCTTCAATCCTTCGCTCATAGTCAAAATACATATGTCTACGAAGTTAAACACCTTATTTTTCAACTCGAAACATCCGGTTTTGTTATAACGTTAATATGGATTAAAGGGCATAACCGACATGTAGGCAACGATATGGCCGATGTAGCAGCAATAGAAGCTAGTGCAGACACCACGAACTTACTACAAATCAAAATCCCGTTTTCTGACTTATTTCCATATATCAAAAATGCAGCTAAACACATATGGTGCACAAAATGGCGTTTATCAGCTAGTACGAAAGGCCACTATTACTACCAAATTCAACCGAGCACAATTCCGTGGTTTGCAAATGGTACGTATACACGACGTCACATTACTAACATCATCAGACTCCGTTTTAATCATGCCTTAACCCCGGTATAGTTAGCTCAATTTCATATTACGAACGACCCAACTTGTTCCTGTGGAGAACCTCAGGGCGATAGTGACCATTTGTTCTTCCATTGCTTCCAATATGCTCGCCAACAGGCCACTTTAATGCAGAAATTACTTAATGTCCACGTACCTTTCCCTACACGACTTTCAGCTTTGTTGTATCAACCTTCGTCTAGGATCATTGCTATCTTAAACGAATACCTTGATAACACTCACATCAAATTGTAATTACGATCTAGATTTTCAGTTGTTTTTTCCGACATGTTGGTGAAGTGGCATTTCTATATGTTCCGGGCCAAGAGTTTATTACTCTCCAATCTTGTACAGTGCAACACATTTTTATTGCTCAAGATTAATAGGTTATCTGTGTATTCGACCAGTGCAGATAGTTTAATACTTTTATGAACTTACATATACACGATATCATAGTGCTTCTTTCAGTTTATCTATCTAAGTGTAATCGTGCTAAAACTGGTTATTATTGATCTAAACGTGTGCTGTTGTGATATAAGTGAAAAATTTCATTGGGCTCGTGACTGGGAAAGAATATGTTTGGTTCCCAAATAAATATCCGCAAGACAAGACAAGACAAGAACTTCTTACCCGATATAATCTTACTTCCTTAAGTGCATCTATCTTCGTGTGATCACGCTAAAATCGGACATTTGTGTTGTAAACGTGTGTTTTTGTGATATAAGTGTAACATATTAATGATCTTGTGACTGGGAAATAATCTTTTCAATCCCAAATAAATATCCGCAAGACAAGACAAGACAAGACAAGAACTTCTTTACTCTTTCGCGACTGAAGTATATTTGTCCTTGTTGTTATGGCAACACTAACATAACTTTCTGACCAATGAAGTTACTCTGTAAACGGTAGTACATTAGTTTGAATGTTGAATACGATGTGTGTGAAGTTTACGTTTGTTGAAGTGAATCTGTGTGATGCGATATTGTAGTGTATGCATTGAAGAATTTGTTGCGATGAGCTGGTAGTGATGATGTGTTGCTTACTATTTTAAAATATAAATGTGTATGCGTAGAAATATGGCCGATTTGAAATACTCGGGTCCATACCGAGCGACAAAATTGGTAAGTGTTGTTTATATTCTGTTACTTAATTCAGTTATCGCATAGGAAGTTTGAATGCAGATTTCTGGTATTGTCTGCGCGCCTTTTAAGACGTGGCTCGTTTAAGGATAAAATGGTGCATGTGTAAATAGTGGTGTACTTCTCTGTATTTTTCCAACTCTCGAAAATTATCACTCGTCAGAACACCATCGAGAGTTATCGTTCTGCATAAACCAAACTGTATTGCATTTCTCCATTATTTATTAGACTAATTTACACTATTTTGGTTCCATTGTCAAGTTGTAGATTGAATAATGTTGATTTAAAAATTTAAAAAATCAACTTTGCAGCCTTATCATCTTGCAGCCCAACGTTTATAACATTATAAGGAAGTGAAAATAATGCAAATCTTACTTGGAATTCCTTTTAGAGGAGAGGTGTGTTCATTTTTTTTTTTTTGCTTTACATCGCACCGAAGCAGATAGGTCTTATGGCGACGATGGGACAGGGAAGGGCTAGGAGTTGGAAGGAAGCGGCCGTGGCCTTAATTAAGGTACAGCCCCAGCATTTTCCTGGTGTGAAAATGGTAAACCACGGAAAACCATCTTCAGGGCTGCCGACAGTGGTGTTCGAACCCAAATCTCCCGAATACTGGATACTGGCCGCAATTAAGCGACTGCAGGTATCGAGCTCGGTGATGTGTTCATTGCCATGTCTAGGAACCCACCAACCCGCCCCAAGAAATATATTTACTTTTATAACCTAATAAAGAGCAGCAGCTGCCATCGTCCATGGCTGAAGTAGCTTCTTGCATTCTCATTGGTCAACGTGAACGGAATGTGACGTCATTGCCATCATTGCTGATAAATACATTGCGTTACCAACCCAGGCCGAATAAAGGCACAAACAAAAAGGACCATGTAAAATAACAATGCAGCTTGTAACTGTCCGTACCAATGGTCTTGTCCAGATCCTATCTTAACTGTCCGCACAGCAAGAACCAGTCCAGACCAAACTTGTTTCCACAAGAAACTAGGGGCCTAGGGCCGCTTCGCGGCTTCTAACCATCCAGACCAATTTTCTTGTCCACGGCAAGAATCCTAACCGTCCAGACCAATCGTCTTCTCCACGGCAAGAATCCTAACCGTCCAGACCAATCGTATTTCCTCACGAAACTAGGAGCCTAGGGTCGCTTTGCGGCTTCTAACCGTCCAGACCAATGGTCTTGTCCACGGCAAGAATCCTAACCGTCCAGACCAATCTTCTTCCGTCCAGATCAGTCGTGTTTCCTCACGAAACTAGGGGCCTAGAGCCGCTTCGTGGCTTCTAACCGTCCAGACCAATGGTCTTGTCCAGATCCTATCTTAACCGTCCACACAGCAAGAACAAGTCTAGACCAATCGTGTAACAATAATTACCACCACCAGTTATCAAAGCACCTCACTCATTAGTTCCTCAGTACAGGGGTTGGCAGCTCTGAGCATAGCTTCACAACATCCTTCCCGAGAAGGGCACGAGCGTGTAAACAAACGACAGTCGTTTGCGTGCAGCTGAATGTAGCTAGTACTGGGCTGCAAGAAGTAAAGTAATAATCCTTATTCCTTGCGGCTTGCCGGGCTGGATTTGGAGTGTTTGGTCTTGTGGCTACTGGCATGGGCGCTGTCCTGACCAGTTATGCCACATCTCTGCATCTGAATCATGGTTGAAGTCTTCTAAGGGTGGTCGATTTACTGCCAGCTGTAATGGCTTCTCCCAGTGTAGCGATATTCAGGGATATTGTAGGTATTAATGTAGTTGTAGTTAAAAGGGAAGGCTTCTAATTAGTCACAGTAACGTAAGAAAGACCACAAGACTTTGTGGCAGCAGTCAAAGGGATGCTTCACTCACTCTATTACCTCGAAAGAAACATAAACACGTAGAAGCCTTCCCTTTTAACTACAACTACATTAATACAATCTGCTACTAATGGATATTCAAGTTGCAATAAACAAGAACTAATTTCTAATACTTTCACTGATCAAATCACCAAACTGCAACAAGCCTCGAAAATTCTAGAAGCTGGTCTCCAACGGTTCCAAGATTTTAATTTTTAGAATATAATTTCGACTCAAATTACACATGGTGTCAAATCATACTTGTTTTTTAAATAATTGCATTGGAGATCACAATTATTAATCAAATTCTCAACATCGGAAGTTACTGTGTTCCAGAAATCAATGGATTTTAGAAAAAATGACTCCTATATTTTAACTTTCAGTTTATATTTATGACTCAAATTTAAGCCATATTACAGTTGATTTAATCAACCACAGCATTGTGAAAACAATTTTAGCCAAATTTTCAAATTGGAGTTGCTATGCTTTGGACGTCAATGTATTTTAGAATTAAGGATTACTTCAAATCAATTTTGTAATTGTGAAAACAATTTTATCCAAAAAAATTTAAATTGTAGTTACTATGTTTTGGACGTCAATGTATTTTAGAATTAAGGGTTACTTCAATTCAACATTGTAATTCATATTGTCATACTTTAATGTGTACATAATTTTTATGTTTTTTTTACATATTATTACTAAACATAGATTTATACCCGAGCAAAACAATTTGTAAAAACAATCCAAATATGACAGGTCTTAACCTTGAGACAATCATGTAGGCCGAAGATGCTTGTAAATAAAGCAAAACATGTCCCTGTAAATTTGTGTTGTAATATTATGAACTAGCAACACAAAACCAATTTGTATTGAATAGCTGGATTAAAATAATCACTATATTGTAAGCATTTTAAGGCTGAAATAAGTCGGGCTAACTGGGTGGAGTACTATAAGAAATTATTAAGGGGTGAAGATGGGTGGAGACCAGTAATAGAAGAAAATGGAATATCGTTAGGGCTGGGGTGTACAGTGCCTGCATTAGATAAGGAAATATCGATGGAAGAAGTAAGAGAGGTTTTAGGGAAAGGTAATTCAGGAGCGATTTCAGGTATCACTAATGAATTTTGGAAGCAAGTGGCGAAGAATAAGGATATCCTAGAAAGTATTGTTAAATTATTTAACAGAATATTTGAAGGGGGAGAGTTTCCCAAATGTGCCCAATCTACAAGAAAGCAGAGAAATCTAACCCGAATAATTATAGTGTCATAATATTGTTGGATACATGAAGTAAAATATACACAGGTGTGTTGGAAAAAAAGGATTATGAAGTGGGCAGAGTGGAGATCGATTCTGGAGAGACTTCAGTCAGGCTTTAGAAAAAGGATGATGACAACTGATAATATTTTTATAGTGAAAACAAAAATGGATAATTTTTTAAAAATGAAAGGTGGAAATTCGTACAATGCTGCTTTTGATTTGGAGAAAGTATTTGATTCTGTGAGCAGAGGGGCTGTCGTGGCAAAGATGAGAAGGATAGGGGTATCTCATAAGATAAAAAGAGCGGTTGAAAACGTATATTCAGAAGTGAAGTGTTCAATTAAAATTAAGGAGGGAGTAGTGGGGAAATATTCTCCAAAGTAGGGCTGAAACGGGGTTGTAAGTTGTCACCTGTACTGTTCTTATTGTTTATAAATGATATCTTTCATTTAAAAGGTTTCAAAGCAGGGGTTTACCCAAGTCTTGAGAACCATGATATTCCGGGTCTCATTTTTGCAGATGATATCCTTTCGCTCACATTGACACCCACTAGCATGCAGTGTAGTATAAATTCAGTGGTAAATTACTGTAAAGAATGGAATTTAAAAATTAATACGCAGAAAACCAAGGTGTGTAAGAAAAGGATATAAATTGTCAAAGAATGAAAAATGGTGGATGGGCAAGACGAGATTAGAAGTTGTCAAAAAAGAATAATATTTGGGTATGATATTAAGTTGAAATAGAAGAGATCCTCCATGGTTCAGACAGCAGCGTGTCGGCCTCTTACCGCTGGATACTGTGGTTCAAATCCCGGTCACTCCATGTGAGATTTGTGCTGGACAAAGCGGAAGCGGAACAGGTTTTCCTCCGGGTACTCCGGTTTTCCCTGCCATCTTTCATTCCAGCAACACTCTCCATTCTCATTTCATAGCATCTATCAGTGTCCGACTCGTTGGCTGAATGGTCAGCGTACTGGCCTTCGGTTCGGAGGGTCCCGGGTTCGATTCCCGGCCGGGTCGGGGATTTTAACCTTAATTGGTTAATTCCAGTGGCCCGGGTGCTGGGTGTTTGTGCTGTCCCCAACATCCCTGCAATTCACACACCACATATAACACTATCCTCCACCACAATAACACGCAGTTACCTACAAATGGCATATGCCGCCCACCCTCATCGGAGGGTCTGCCTCACAAGGGCTGCACTCAGCTAGAAATAGCCACACGAAATTATTTTTATAGCATCTATCAGTCATTAATAAATCACTTTGGGAGTGGTGACCCCATTGTACTAATAGCCTAGGCCTATATATGATTCATTCATTACATCCCTGACCCGGTCAATGACTGAAAAACAGGTTGTAGGTTTTCATTAAGTGGAAATGGAAAATGGGCAGGGCAAATAAAAAGAGTGAAACTAAAGGATATGAATGCACTGTCAGCCATTAACATATTGGATAAAAAGATGCCCAACACAGATTACAGAGTGTATAAAAAGGTTTTTAATGCGTTAGTTAAATGTAGAGTTTTGTACTGAGCTGAAATCTGGGGAATTGAAAGGAGAGTTTAGACACTTGATGCAATTACGAGTAGATTTGGTAAAATAATTTTGGGACTACCCAGTTGTACAGCTAACTGTGGAGTGAGAATGATGTGCAATGATGTAAGTCTGCAGGCGGATATTATTAAAATGATAATCAAGTATTGGTGGAGACTGAAGCAGGGATAGGGTGGCGATGTATTACAGATAGCTTATCAACACCACATGAAACATCAGAACCAAGGATACTGGGTGGATGGGGTAAGGAACATTTTGGAAACGGTAGGAAAGGGACTGTATACAGAAGCTGAGAATGAAAAAAAAAAAAAAAAAATAATAATAATAATAGTTCTAAGAGTTAAGGATATTGAAAAGCAATGTATTGCTTCACAGTGTAAAAGTAAGGGGTCATTAGATGAATTTTGTAATGTAAGTGGGAGAATGAAGATAAAATGTAGAGATTATATCAAATAAGGGAATGAGAGTATAATTTGGTGGTTAATGAGGATACACAAAAATAAAGCATATAGACAAAATAGAGATGAAAATAAATGTTTACTATGTTCTGAAGAAATGGGTTGGGCACACCTTATAAAAGATTGTTTAGAGACAAGGCAAATACAAGAGAAATTTATAGATGAAGAGGATGGAAGAAAAATTTATAACGAAAATGAGCTGTATACAATTGTAAAGTTATTGAACAGAGAATGGATGCACCTGGGCAGAATTGCAAAATTATTGAACATTATGAGGGGAATGTGGAGTGGGAAACTGGTGGAAGGAAACGAAGTGATACATGTCGGTCAGGAACAGAATTGTGCCTAAGGTAACCTAGACAGTATAACTCCATTGAAATCTAGAACCATTAGGTACGTAAATTTGAGTTTATAGCATGTAACTACTTTGTCGAAGTAGTTCTGCATGTGCCTTGTGGTTGTTGTTTTTTTTCAATAGTCTGAAAAGTCAGTATTAATATTCGTTTTTTTTTTTCCAACAGTCTGAAAAGACAATATTGATATTCATTGATGTTTTATGTGGTTTTTTAAAGTTCCATTTATTATATTAATATTCACTGATGTTTCTGGTTTCTTTTTAAGTTCCATTTATTAACATAATTCCAGGCTATTCTTTCCCTGTTCAATTTCTAAATTATCTGTGTTTTCCGGACACTGTTTTATTTTGATTTATTTGTGTTTTACAACTACGCTGAAGGATGTTAACTTTTGTATACTGCATGTATCACAAATTAAGAATCTATGCTTTCTGAAATTATGAGAGATGGGTATTATCTATCTACCTATCCATATCAACATCAATTAAAAAAATTGTGCTAACTGAAGATTTGCCTCATTGCCATAAAATGCTTGAGGCAGGCACAAGGAATCGAGAACATAGAACTTGACACTAGGTGCATACTTCATTCACAGTCTAGTATATACAGTCGTGAAGCTCTAATGATATTTTTCATCCGAGGCGGCTGCAGCGCTCCAAGCGGCGAGGTAGAGGCAAGTTGCTAGCAGACAAAAGGGAACGAATTACCACCACAGTCTAAAATGGTCATAACTTCTGAACCATTCATGCAAATAATGTCCTGACAAGGTTATTGTAATCCTTATGAAACAGTGGAGGAGGTCAAACAATTTATTTTGATGAGGAGTTCGAGGATAATATCAAAATATTTATTTAATCTTAAGGAGTTATTTTTCTTTACCGCGGACTATGACATAAAATCGCTCCTACAGGGCAACCGGTTCGAAATAGGTATATACCATCGCAGACTTTTTTGTAGGCGTTTCTATGCTCTACAATTCGTACACTTATACTTGGGGTCTATCGTTGACGGTTCAGGCAGCGTAAGCCAAGAAAGCAAATGACCGACCGACATCGAACCTGCCAAGTTGGGCTAAGAAGGGCAGCGCTCTACCATGGTCGGTCACTTGCTTTCTTGGCTTACGCTGCCTGAACCGTCAACGATAGACCCCAAGTGTAAGTGTAGGAATTGTAGGCATAAAAACTTCTACAAAAAAGTCCGCAAAAATATATACCTATTTCGAATCGTTTACCCTCTAGAAGCAATTTTATGTTATAGTCCACGGTAAGAACACAACTCCTTAAGATTAAATAAATATTTCGATATTATCCTCGAACTCCTCATCGAAATAAATTGTTTGACCTCCTCCACTATTTCATAAGGATTACAATAAGCTTGTCAGGACATTATTTGCATGAATGGTTCAGAAGTTATGACCACTTTAGACTGTAGTGGTAATTCTTTCCCTGTTGTCTGCTGGCAAGTTGCCTCTACCTAGCCGCTAGAGGTGCTAGTGTTGCTCCAGCTGTCAAGTGGATGAACCTTCCTCTTATTAGAGCTTCGCGACTGTATATATTAGACTGTGTTTCATTCTCAACTTTATCAAGGCACTGAGCAAGCTGGCCGTGCATTAGGGGCATGCAGCTCTGAGCTTGCATGCGGCAGATAGTGGGTTCGAGCCCCGCTGTCGGCAGCCTGAAGATGGCTTTCCATGGTTTCCCATTTTGTCATCAAGCAAATGCTGGGGCTGTACCTTTAAATAACGCCATGGATGTTTCCTTCCCACTCCTAGCACTCTCTGATTCCATTGTTGCCATAAGACCTGTAAGTGTTGGTGCAACGTGTAGCCAATTAAAAAACAAAATCTAGGCAGCTTTCAAGTAGTGACCTGTGCTTCTGCTCAACATGCTATGAATTGATTGGGGATTTGTTTATTTTTTAAATTTCATTTCATTTCCATCAATTTTTTTAAAAGTTTGATTTGGTAGAGTCTGATGAGTTGCAGTGAATTGTTAGTGATGTTGCATTGCTTATATTTTAAAATATAAATTTGTATGTGCAGAGAAATGGTCAAATTGATTTACTCTGGTCCTTACCGAGTGTTCTTTCAAGAATGAAACATGTTATTCTTTCTTCAGAGGTGTTTTTCTTATTCCAAGTGAAGGCACAGTCATTTTTGCACCGATCATTACCGTCATTACCGCTTTCTGTTGCCATCAATACTATTGTCCATGCTCACCAGTATTAGCACCTCGGCTCCATGTGGAGTGACCCTTTTGTTTACTTGTCGCTGTTTTCTCGCGGAGGACGTGGTCGACGAGGCTGCCAGTCTCTCCAGTTAAGAACTAAAACGGGGGGGGGGGGGGGGAGGGTCTGTGGGCGTAAGCCCCCAGACATGACATTGGTCTATTTTCATGTGATGGACAGTCCTTGCTACCTTGCTTAAGAACATGCTGCCACCTGGTGAGCCATATGAGAACACTCAAGATGACTCTGTTAGAAGACTCACGCATGATAATTTATAGTGTTTGTTATTCCCAATTAATAATTCAGTTCTAGATACACACTTGGCTTTGACAGCATGAAATTGACTGTGGTATGAACAATCTTAGTAATGCCATTCCTTATGCAGCCAATCCTTATAATGAATAGTGTGAAAATGTTGCTCACAGATTTGGTTGGTGTGTATATTTCAGTGGGCTTGGGAGACTGATATGTAATAGCTACACCTGGTTCTGTGAGGAAAGCAGCGGGAAACTACCTCACTCCTCACTTCCCTTCAATGATGCTAGGCCATTTATGGTAACTCATGCTACAAGCTCTAACACCAGGCGAGTTGGCCATGCGGTTAGGGGCGCGCAGCTATGAGCTTGCATCCGGGAGATAGTTGGCTCGAACCCACTGTCGGCAGACCTGAAAATAGTTTTCCGTGGTTTTCCATTTTCACACCAGGCAAATTCTGGGGCTGTACCTTCATTAAGGCCACAGCTGTTTCCTTCCCAGTCCTAGCCCTTTCCTATCCTATCATCACCATAAGACCTATCTGTATCAGTGTGACGTAAAGCAAATAGCAAGAGAAAAAAAAAAAGCTCTTTCCGCACTCTTGTTTGAACTAGACAGTTGCTGGTCAGTCAAACACTAGGTGTAAGTCATCATGTAACTTCTTTCCCAAGAACTGATACTTTATAAAGATTCTACTGTGAACCCATTCTTGCGACTAGAAATTATGTAGATAAATTGTCTCATGAACAGGTGTTCACTTGAAAGTACAACCGGGCAGAAGCAATGGTTTTTCAATTAAGACCATTCTCTTCATAGGGTTGCTTCTAGAAAATTGTGCTCTTATGGTATTTCCTGTCCGTAAGTGTAATCAATGTTGTTATTGTGTAATTGAAAGCAGCATGAAAGCTGGTTGTGTGAAAGTGGCAAGAAGCTTGGTGGTTGTGGGAATCACCCCTATTTTATGCTTGTTGAAATTCATATTAAATGTATTAATGTTAACAAAGGAAATTACAGTAGAGAGGCTGGTTTAAAAATATTAAGGTGTCCTTTTGCAGTGGAATGAAATGGTATACACTTTCCGGAATGGGATGCCTTTAAAACGTCACAGGCGACACATCAAGGTATATGAAGAGTGTTTTTCGGGAGTAGAGGCTGTACGGTGGTTCCATGCTGCTCTGCAAAGGAATCCAAGTATTGGACCTGATATATCAAAGGAGCAAGTTGTCCAGCTCCTGAATAAATTTCTGAAGGCTGGCATTTTTGAAACTGTTAGTTCATCCTCATCAAATGAAGCCCACCAGTTTAAAGAGAATGGAGATCTTTATCAGTAAGTGAATTAAGTCATAATTTTTCTAAAATTTGTTGATTTTAAGAAAGTGTAATTCTTAATTCCTGCCTTCTCTCAAGTTGAATTTTATTTTAAAATTTTAATTTCTTTGAATGTTACAGATATAACCCACTAATTACTTTTCATTTTTAATGGATTATTAGGTTCTGCAGACGACCTCTATCTACATGTGTCTTGAGAGCACCACTTATGTCTGCATCTTCAAATATTCCGAGGAAAGACTGGTTTCGTGATCAGCGCATGGCTGATACTAAAATTTCTTGGGGAAAGAGTTTTCCTACACAATATGGGCCAGATATTGAAAATTCAAGAGCAGGCCGTGGATTAAACTCGATAAGTGCCGTCCACACCAGGAATAACTTCAGCAATTACACTACACATTCACAGAGACAATGTTCACTAACAATAAACCAGGCTTACAATAATGATAGAGAGAACATTCCTCCTAGATATACCGAAGCCAAAGTTCATCCAACTAAAGCTGCTCAAGGGAAACCTAATTCCTATGGAGAACAAATTCCTAAAAGGTTTGGTGAAATTCAAAGACAGCATGCATCAGCTGTAAATTTGGCTGGAGACTTTTCACATAATTATATCCTGCACAGACAAAATGAGGATAATTTAAAGCACTTGCACTCTGTACAGCATGATAAAGAAGGAAGAGGTCTCAGTTTACAGTATGAGAAACAAAATGGCAATGTAAACAGAAAACACAGTGTTAGTGCACGGCATGAGCAGCTTGGAAGTTCACAGCATGGAAATGTGCATAATAAATTCCATAATACAAATCTTAAGCATATGCATCATACAAAAGAAAGTCCTTCCACTAGAGATGACAAAGTACCCAGCTTACCTTCTCACTTGAATAGAAGTTCATCAGGTTCCCCTCAAAATACAGATTCTCTTTCTGCACACAATAGATTAGGGATACCTCATTTTAGTATTTCCCCGCATGATGAGAATAGCCAATTACAGAAGTTCCACCATGTGGCATATCATAGTCTACCTCGTAAGACTACACTCCATCCAGATCATTGCCAGTTCTTTCAGCAGAGTGGCCATGATAACCGTCAGAATTTCTCGCATGGAATATCCCAAAACTTGAATACCATTGGGTATGATCATTTCATTATTGTCATACTTCACTGCATGATTTAACTCTCCCAGCATGTAACTTACCGCAAATTTTGAGTTAACTTTAATACTTACAGAAATACAATGATGATAAGATTAACCTGTTGAAAATTATATGGTCAGAAATGTCTTCCTCTGTTGCCAGTGGAAATTCTAACTACTCTGATCGGGTGAAGGAACAGCCAACCTCTGAAGGAAATATATGCAACAATGCTGATTGGTTGGAATCCAAGCAGTTTGCTATTAATGATTCCACAGAAGAATTGAGCTCATTTCCTAAATATGTGGAACAAATTCATTTCAGGGGAGCAATGTGGCAAAAATTTGTCCTTTCAAGGTAAGACATTTTCTTTTGTAGTAAATATTAAAACTATCTCTACCGAGCTTGATAGCTGCAGTCGCTTAAGTGCGGCCAGTATCCAGTATTCGGGAGATAGTGGGTTCAAACCCCATTGTCGGCAGCCCTGAAGATGGTTTTCCGTGGTTTCCCATTTTCACACCAGGCTGTACCTTAACTAAGTCCATGGGCGCTTCCTTCTCAGTCCTAGCCCTTTCCTGCCCCATCATCGCTATAAGACCCATCTGTGTCGGTGCGACATAAAGCAAGTTTTAAAAAAACCTATCCCTGTTTCTTCTGGTTCTGGTCTCTTTTTAAAAAATTTGATATCATACTCATTTGCATTCCCATTTCTTGTCATAAAGAATTACAAGTTACTAGTTTTCATTATTATTCATGGGGTGATTCATTGTTGATTAAAACTACGTTTCTGAAGACCTTGAGCAAAAATTGTATAAACCTGGATCTGTTTCTGAATATTTACAGAGGTTAATGTTAAGGTTGTTTGTAAAATACTTTCTGAAAGGCTGAAAAAATTAGAATTGTTGCACTGTAAACAGTGTGTGACCTTGACCAATACCACCCTGTCTGCAGCATGTTTGATCGACACGGTTAGTGCTCGTTCTGGCTGCTGTTGTGGCCTATGGTTGTGAAAGTTGTGTACAATATCACATACATTTTCTACATACGAGTTCTTCAAGGTGATATTCAGTTTAGTTGTGTGTGGGAGCATAATCCTCGACATCACATGGTTGAAGTGGAAAATATTCTCATGACTGTCTAAGCTTGTACACATTCTCTAGCCGAATGATTCTGTGGTTGTTTGGAGCAGTTCTGTAGCAAGCAACAGAAACTGAAATTGGGGGAGAGGGAGGCCCTCGCCTCTAACTTACAGCATATTTGTTCAGTACTACCAGGTTATCAGTCGTATTTGAGGTGTGAATTAATAAGGAGGCATCATATATCATCAATGAATGACATCATTACTACCTAGTGAGCCTCCCCTTTGTGGTGGATATAACAAACTTCTTAGAAAGTACTGTGCGACCATGTGGGTGCTTTAAGAACTAAGGTCTGTAATGTCAGCTTTGTAATATTTCGATTGTTTAGATATAATACTGAACTTTCATTGTCATACGTGCATTGACCTCTTTCACGTAACTGGCTAAATTACCCAGAAAAAAGCGGTTATGAGCCATAAATTTACAAGCTTCACTCTCATTACCAGCCATGACAGAAGTAGATGGGATGGTTCCTGTGACATATTAGCTTGCACTGATAGCATCTGACATATAAAATAATTAAGTTCTAAGAAGGAAACCATCATTTAATATCGTCAATTGAAAATATTACAATCACATTTCCCCATGTGAAGAAAGAAGGCTTGCAGTGGTGTCTTAACAGCGTACTTGCTGCCAGCATGTTGGAAGGATGTGGCAATTCAACTCGCGCCCACCAGCGTGAAACACTAGTAATTTCATAATTGAGAAAGTCTAAAGAATTTTAATATTTTAAATGTATTTTAAATTATGGTTTTCTTGTGGGAACTTAATTTTTGTAAATTATATTGTTTTCGATTCAATTCAGTTCCCTTGTTTTTGTCAAAAAGTATGATGTACGAGAGAATTTACCCTGCAGGGGAATATCAGTTGGTAAATAGCACACCCACCAAGACGCATGGCTAGTGCATACCGTGGAGGCTACTGCGTAGGCTATTTCTTAACTGATAAGCCCAATTTACCACACTGGGACGAAACACTGGCAGCCAGGAATGAGTTAGCTGGTAAATGTATAATGTCCAATAACGGACTAACTACATTGGTATTATAAATTTACTGTTTCGGGACAAATATTGCAGGTTCCCTATGGGAATCAACATCTATGTCAAACAATAACACAAGTCACGTTTTATATTCTTTTTTTTTTTTTTTTTAAATCACGTCTTTTAGGTAACCACCTTCCCTTGCAATGCATGCATGGAGTCGACGAACGAACTGTCCATTACTTTCACCAGCATTTCAGGTGGAATTGCCTGGACCTCTTCATGAATACGTTGCCTGAGAGTTTCTAAGTTTGGGATACATAATGTAAACACTTGGCTCTTGAGGTATCCGCACAGAACGAAACCGCAAGCACTCAAATCGGGTGATCTGGCTGGCCACGGTATGTCCCCGAAACATGAGATAATTCTTTTTTTTTTTTTTTTTTTTGCTATGGGCTTTACGTCGCACCGACACAGATAGGTCTTATGGCGACGATGGGATAGGAAAGGCCTAGGAGTTGGAAGGAAGCGGCCGTGGCCTTAATTAAGGTACAGCCCCAGCATTTGCCTGGTGTGAAAATGGGAAACCACGGAAAACCATCTTCAGGGCTGCCGATAGTGGGATTCGAACCTACTATCTCCCGGATGCAAGCTCACAGCCGCGCGCCTCAACGCGCACGGCCAACTCGCCCGGTGAGATAATTCTTCCTGTGAACAGTGTACATAATGATGTTAAGCTAAATCGCTGTGGAGAATGCGGCGCACACTTCTGTCTGACGTGTGAAACTGCAGCATGTTTGTTTAATGAACACCTAGGACTCCTGTTAATAGCATTTCGTACTGTCTGTGTTTTCTGGCATCCACACTATCCTTGGCTATCCTGGTGGCTTCTTATTCGTGGCACTTGCAGTAGCACGAAACTGCTCAACCCATCTCCGAATAGTGTGCCGTTTTGGTCTCCCAATGTGTAATTGCTGTCAAAACTTCCGCTGCGTAGCTACCATACTGTCACCACTTTTGAAACACGCTTCAGTCACAAAAGCGTGATGCGTCGCTGTCCAACGCTCCATGGTAACTAAAATGGCATCCTTCCTGCTACATGCTACCCTCAGTTTTATCCCCAATGCAGAGCAGTACATGAAAGTAGTAGATTGTTTCTGTCGGACCCTGTACTTAAGAAATTGACAGAAGGGGGGAGGGGATATCTATGAAATAAACCAATGCATGCATATGCCAATCATCAAGATTTTCCACCAAGGACTCATCTTTTTTTTTTTTTTTAGATGTGTTGGTTTTCAGTGTTTTTAATATACCATTTTGAGTATATTGGCTGAGGATGAAACAAAGGGTTGAAACTAGTACCATGAAAATAATGTTTAATGACAATATAACAGATTTTTATAAAATTCAGTTGTATGTGCTATTAATGTTAATGCATTGAATAGGTGGACCATATTTTACCTTGTTCCTTGAAACAACTGTCAATACGGACCATAATGAAGTTCTCAATACCGGGCGAGTTGGCTGCGTGGTTAGGAGCGCGCAGCTGTGAGCTTGCATCCGGGAGATAGTGGGTTCGAACCCCACTGTCGGCAGCCCTGAAGATGGTTTTCCGTGGTTTTCCATTTTCACACCAGGCAAATACTGTGGCTGTACCTTTTGCTATTTGCTATTTGCTTTATGTCGCACCGACACAGATAAGTCTTATGGCGACGATGTACCTTAATTAAGGCCACAGCCTCTTCCTTCCCACTTCTAGGCCTTTCCTATCCCATCGTCACCATAAGACCTATCTGTGTCGGTGTGACGTAAAGCCACTAGCAAAAAAGTTCACAACATATGACAAATGACCATAATCTTCAGAAATTTTACGAACAATGAATGACGCGCGTGCTGGTACACATTTTGAACACTTAATGTACCAGCGCAATTAAAGAACATTTCACTGTCATTTGTTTTGCTGCATACAGTATTTTGATAATAAAAATTAAATCTGATAAAATATTCATTGCAAGGAACATACAATACCATGCACTCATTCTTTTTTTGATCAACTATACGTTATTTCTTTCCTATAGGTTTGCATAACATTTGCATTACTCTTCAATGTCAATACACATTTTATTACTAAGTTCATTGTTTAGTGACCTTATATGTTCCCATCCTGAAGTTATTTGGAATATTTATTTTTCTAGAGATCCTGGGTTTTTTGTTCTCTAGTAGGCCTATGAAGGTTTAAGTGCTTGGCGATACCTCATCAGTTCATGTTTCTTTTTGTTTTTATGTGTACCTTTATATATCGCTATACTTCCCCCAGTTAGATGTATATGTTTTTTTTTTTTTTTTTTGCTAGGGGCTTTACGTCGCGCCGACACAGATAGGTCTTATGGTGACGATGGGATAGGAAAGGCCTAGGAGTTGGAAGGAAGCGGCCGTGGCCTTAATTAAGGTACAGCCCCAGCATTTGCCTGGTGTGAAAATGGGAAACCACGGAAAACCATTTTCAGGGCTGCCGATAGTGGGATTCGAACCTACTATCTCCCGGATGCAAAGTTAGATGTATAGGTTAAGATGAAGTTGAGAAAATTGCAATGCATTTTACTCTTGTTTTTTTTTTTTTTTTTAACTCCTGCATTTATTTTTGGTAGAGGCACGAGTTTTTCATGTTAATTTTCGTCAAATTTTGTAAAATGGAGGCAAATTTTCATGCTATTTCACGAAATATATCTTGCCACATCTCTTGAATTTCTCTTTCATAATTATTTAAATTATTCCTAAAAGGCTTCATTTGTATGATTTGTGAAGCATTTATGTGACTCCTTTATGACAATTCTTTATTAAAATTCCGTAAGAAATTGTGATAAAGAATACACCCTTGTTTTCATTCTTTACTTTGTGAAAGGTAACATAGCATGTGTTGCTGTGGAGCTCTTTCATTATTCGTCTGGGGTCATTGACAATCAAATTGTACTTTGAAAGAAACCTCTCTGCATTTACGGATGAACAAGGAAACCAAACGAATTTATAAAGCATTGTGACATTTGTTTCAATAATGAATGGAGGGTGTGTAAAAATGCCTGGATATGTCAGTGGTGGTGATGATTGTTTAAAGAAGAAGTACAACTTGGCAATCAGTATCTTTTCCTCCTACTCGATATGTGCATTGTATGATTTGCACATTAGAATATTTCTTTCTGAAATGTATAAACCTTATCTAGCAAACTCTTTAGCTCTGCTGTGCACTGTGGGAGTCATTTGTTCCATTCTTTGCGATGGATTCTGTCATCTGTTTATTTTAACTAAACTGAATGCCATTATAAATCCACCAAACTTTCTGATATACAGTCAGTAAAGTAATACCAAAAGATGAGAGTACATCTGCCAGTAGACGTCATTAAGGATTTCCGAGAATCTTCGCTTCTGTGGGGTGACGTGGCATGTTGCAGCTATGACAAGGACAACATTCCAAACACTGCACTTTACAAGAGGCCAAGGCAAAACAGTGGACAATATTTGTCATGTTACATCGAAAGGACATCATCCTTAAGAGATTTCCTAGAATGTTAAAACAAACAGGTATTTTATTTCTCTTCGCTTACATAATTTTCAAGTATGATTTTTGGTTTATTATTTTTTCTGTGAATTTCGGTGCAGTTTCGTACATATTGCAAAATAGCTGTTTTTAAAGAATTGCTTCAATTCACACAAACAAAAAAACCTATTTTCTTGACCAAATTCATATGATTCTTAAGATATCTCAAAATCGCTTCAAAATATTTTTTAAATTTTTATATGCATGTATTTTATGGATGGTTCATGTTTGTGGGTTACTGTAGTCACGTCCTAGTTCGTAAACCATGGGCAACGGCTGAGTGGCTTAGTAAGTGGTCCTGAGAGTCAGGATACCAGTTGCTATGGAATGGGAGTGGGCATCTCGGACATATTCTGAGTCGTGACCCTCCTTGTGCTCAGGCGGCTAGGACTATACAATTCACCGGTGGTCCATAACCCGTTAGAGGAGAGATCCTCACTTGGACTATGTGCAAGTAGGGTAGCATCCTACTGCATGAATTTATCGAGCTCAGAACACTTTAAGCAAGCCTCGGACCTATGAGAGTATCGGAGTCCCACTCACATTTGACAGGCGAGGGACTCCTTGGAAACAACTTGGCGAACGAAATGGAATTCGATGGGAAGCTATCAATATTAATGGGGCTTATGGAAGGAAGAAAGAAAGTAGAACTGGCTGAGTCAGCAAAGAGGATGCATCTGGATTTGTTAGGAGTATGTGATATTCGGGTAAGGAGAGACAACGAGGAAGAGATAGGAGATTATAAAGTGTACTTGACGGGTGTTAGAAAGGGAAGGGCAGAATCTGGGGTAGGGCTCTTTATCAGGAATACCATTGCACGCAACATAGTTTCTGTTAGGCACGTAAATGAGCGAATGATGTAGGTAGATATGTCAGTTGCAGGAATTAGGACTAGAATTGTGTCCGTGTATTCACCATGTGAGGGTGCAGATGAGGATGAAGTGGACAAGTTTTATGAAGCATTGAGTGACATCGTGGTCAGGGTCAACAGCAGCGATAGATTAGTGCTAATGGGCGATTTCAATGCGAGAGTTGGGAATAGAACTGAAGGATATGAAAGGGTGATTGGTAAATGTGGGGAAGATATGGAAGCTTATGGGAATGGGAAGCGTTTGCTGGACTTCTGTGCTAGTATGGGTTTAGCAGATACGAATACATTCTTCAAGCATAAGGCTATTCACCGCTACACATGGGAGGCTAGGGGTACCAGATCCATAATAGACTATATCTTAACAGACTTCGAATTCCGGAAATCTGTTAAGAATGTACGAGTTTTCCGCAGATTTTTCGATGGTACAGACCACTATCTGATCTGTAGTGAACTAAGTATCTCTAGGCCTAGGGTAGAGAAAGTGAAATCTGTCTGCAAACGAATAAGGGTAGAAAATCTCCAGGCCGAGGAAATTAGAAGTACATGGATATGATTAGTGAGAAGTTTCAAACAGTAGACAGTAAGCAGGTTCAGGATATAGAAAGTGAATGGGTGGCATACAGGGATGCTGTAGTAGAAACAGCAAGGGAATGGCTAGGAACAACTGTGTGTAAAGATGGGATAAGGCGAACATCTTGGTGGAATGATGAAGTGAGAGCAGCTTGTAAACGTAAAAAGAAGGCTTATCAGAAATGGCTCCAAACAAGGGCCGAGGCAGACAGGGATTTGTACGTAGATGAAAGAAACAGAGCGAAACAAATAGTTGTTGAATCCAAAAAGAAGTTATGGGAAGATTTTGGTAACAACCTGGAAAGGCTAGGTCAAGCAGCAGGGAAACCTTTCTGGACAGTAATAAAGACTCTTAGGAAGGGAGGGAAAAAGGAAATGAACAGTGTTTTGAGTAATTCAGGTGAACTCATAATAGATCCCAGGAAATCACTGGAGAGGTGGAGGGAATATTTTGAACATCTTCTCAATGTAAAAGGAAATCATCCTTGTGGTGGTGCGAACAGCCAAGCTCATGAGGAGGAGGAAAATGATGTTGGTGAAATTATGCTAGAGGAAGTGGAAAGGATGGTCAATAAACTCCATTGTCATAAAGCAGCAGGAATAGATGAAATTAGACCTGAAATGGTGAAGTATAGTGATAAGGCAGGGATGAAATGGCTACATAGAGTAGTAAAATTAGCATGGAGTGTTGGTAAGGTACCTTCAGATTGGACAAAAGCAGTAATGGCACCTATCCATAAGCAAGGGAACAGGAAGGATTGCAACAACTATCGAGGTATCTCATTGATTAGTGTACCAGGCAAAGTATTCACTGTCATTTTGGAAGGGAGGGTGCGATCAGTCGTTGAGAGGAAGTTGGATGAAACCCAGTGTGGTTTCAGACCACAGAGAGGCTGTCAGGATCAGATTTTCAGTATGCGCCAGGTAATTGAAAAATGCTACGAGAGGAATAGGCAGTTGTGTTTATGTTTCGTAGATCTAGAGGAAGCATACGACAGGGTACCGAGGGAGAAGATGTTCGCTATACTGGGGGACTATGGAATTAAAGGTAGGTTATTAAAATCAATCAAAGATATTTATGTTGACAATTGGGCTTCAGTGAGAATTGATGGTAGAATGAGTTCTTGGTTCAGGGTACTTACAGGGGTTAGACAAGGCTGTAATATTTCACCTTTGCTGTTCATAGTTGACATGGATCATCTGCTGAAAGGTAGAAAATGGCAGGGAGGGATTTAGTTAGGTGGAAATGTAATAAGCAGTCTGGCCTATGCTGACGACTTGGTCTTAATGGCAGATTGTGCCGAAAGCCTGCAGTGTAATATCTTGGAACTTGAAAATAGGTGCAATGAGTATGGTATGAAAATTAGCCTCTCGAAGACTAAATTGATGTCAGTAGGTAAGAAATTCAACAGAATTGAATGTCAGATTGGTGTTACAAAGCTAGAACTGGTCGATAATTTCAAGTATTTAGGTTGTGTAATCTCCCAGGATGGTAATATAGTAAGTGAGATTGAATCAAGGTGTCGTAAAGCTAATGCAGTGAGCTCGCAGTTGCGATCAACAGTATTCTGTAAGAAGGAAGTCAGCTCCCAGACGAAACTATCGTTACATCGGTCTGTTTTCAGACCAACTTTGCTTTACGTGAGCGAAAGCTGGGTGGACTCAGGATATCTTATTCATAAGTTAGAAGTAACATACATGAAAGTAGCAAGAATGATTGCTGGTACAAACAGGTGGGAACAATGGCAGGATGGTACCCGGAATGAGGAGATTAAAGGCTAATTTAGGAATGAACTTGATGGATGAAGCTGTACGCATAAACCGGCTTCGGTGGTGGGGTCGTGTGAGGCGAATGGAGGAGGATAGGTTACCTAGGAGAATAATGGACTCTGCTATGGAGCGTAAGAGAAGTAGAGGTAGACAAAGACGACGATGGTTAGACTCGGTTTCTAACGATTTAAAGATAAGAGGTATAGAACTAAATGAGGCCACAACACTAGTTGAAAATCGAGGATTGTGGCAACATTTAGTAAATTCACATAGGCTTGCAGACTGAACGCTGAAAGTCTTAACAGTCTATAATAATAATGTATGTATGTATGTATTTTATGGTAACCTGTATCTTACAATAAATATATATTTGAGGATCAAGTCGAGAAGTATTACAAAACCATTGCCAAGAGGACAACACTCAGCCATCATCTTTAAGATAGACCAGTTCGATTATTATACGAGACATGCTGTACGCTACTGAATGGGTAACTACACAAGGATCCGTAAAAATAAAACTCGAAAGGTATAAAGAGGAGAACCACCACCTTGGTGCACTCTTCAGATGTGAAGCGCTGAGAACTACTACCCAGATGATCAGAAACAAGGCTGCAGGCTTTAATGATTAGGTCAGATCTAAAAAAAGGCACTTCAGTACCTTTACCATCAGCTGAGTCCTAAAACTGATGAACACCTATAGGTTTAAGAGGTTGATTCCAAACATTTGCTGTGAAGTAAAAGTAGTAGCCTTACCTAACCAGGGAAGGAAGTGACTGACCTCAAGAACTTCTAACCTATACCATCTGTTCTGAATCGTAGAGGCGTTTCCGAAAACCTTACAAGTAGTTAGTGGGATGTAAAGCAAATAACATTATTTTTTTTATTTTTTATTTTTATCTAAATCGTAGAGAGAATGATCTTAAAACCGAATCTCTGAATCTCTTGGCAGAATGATCAATGAAGAATTTGTAATATTTGAAGCCATCTCTTTTCAGTTTCGACTCAGTTAATTTATGACTGTTAGGCTCAACTACTCAAAGTTAGTTTCGGCAGACTGAAGAGCCTAACAGTTATTTTAAAAAACGATCACTGAAGGTCAGTCAGGCTTCAAACCAGGGAAGCCTTACTCTGGTCGTATACTGCAGCACATGGAGGATTAGTATGAAAGGAGGCAATCACTGGAGTAGCTGTATATGATGAATGAATCAAAGAAAATTGGAAAGGAAGTTGTAGACAGCCACTAAGTACTACTGATTGACACAGTTCATCCTGTGTTTATTACAGAGCAAGATGATTTTGTCATCTTCAAGAGCAAGAAAAGCTGATGGAGTTCTGTAAAATGGCTTCCTCCACAGAAGTTTACTGGCTCCTATGTTAGGTAACATCTACACCAACAACCAACACATCGATACTTAACTTGTTTTCTACTTTATATTGCTTACAATGATCCATTGGGAACTTTTTCTCCTTCTGTAATTGTCCTGCGCTCCTAGTCTTTTTATTGCCTGTATTTATTTGTTTGGTTCCTTTCCATTTCCTTTCATTACCTGGTTTCTGGCTTATTCTCATCCTACACTTCCCATATCAAGCCTGAAAATCTGTTAAGGTACCTCAATGAGTATCAATGCATCACTCCCTATGAAGCTGGGAAGCAGAAACACGCTCATCTGAGGCGGAGATGAAATGCATGTAGAAGAACTGAGATTGACGAGAAGGGTGCTCATCTTACTTCATTTTAAAGACGGCAGTGTTGAGGATGTTGAGATTGGATGTCCTTTTGTGTTTACGTGTTTGTCCTTGTCTCCTCCTTTTGCTCATTCCTTCCTTCCTTCCTCCCTCCCTCCCTCCCTCCCTCCCTCATGCTATGGTCCTTGTAGAACCTTGGTCTCCGCAACAGTGACTCCCATGGTACATAGATCAGCTTCCACCTCTTCTAACCGGGCGAGTTGGCCGTGCGCGTAGAGGCGCGCGGCTATGAGCTTGCATCTGGGAGATAGTAGGTTCGAATCCCACTATCGGCAGCCCTGAAGATGGTTTTCCGTGGTTTCCCATTTTCACACCAGACAAATGCTGGGGCTGTACCTTAATTAAGGCCACGGCCGCTTCCTTCCAACTCCTAGGCCTTTCCTATCCCATCGTCGCCATAAGACCTATGTGTGTCGGTGTGACGTAAAGCCCCTAGCAAAAAAAAAAAAAAACACCTCTTCTATCCATTGCTCTTTTGGTCTACCTCTACATCGTCTTCCATCTGGATGCCCCTCCAGCACTTTCTTAGGTTCTCTTGTAGTCTCCATTTGATGGACATGTCCTAGCCAACGCACTCTAGCAGTGTTCATCAAAGATACTATATCCTGTTCTTGGTTCAGGTCTCTAAGCTCTTGATTCAACCTAATACACCATCCCAGCTCAGTTTTAACTGGCCCAAAATTCTTCCTCAATACCTTTCTTTCCCATGTCATTAACCTATTTTCTTCTGCTTTATTTAATACCCAGGTCTCGGCTCTATATGTAACCACTGGTCTAATGACAGTCTTATAAACGATCAAGTTAGCTTTCCTGGATATTTATTTGTTTCTTAATGTTGGAATTAAGGCAGCATAGCATCGATTTCCTGCAGGCAGTCTAGTGCTTATTTCCTTTTTTGTTTCATTTTGTGAAGTAATCAGAGAGCCTAGATATCTAAATTCTTGTACCCCTTCAAAACACTTTTCTCCACACCTAAGTGCATTTGCAGGTTGACTAGATCTGGAACTCGCTAGGAACTTAGTTTTGTTGTTATTCACTACCAGTCCAATTTGCTGTGCTCCCCTCTCCAATTCTTCATAGGTTTCAAGTATATTCTTTGTATGAGAAATTATGGCCACGTCATCTGCATATGCCAATATTTGAATTAGTCTGTGATATATGTTCCTTTCACATTTCACAGTGATGTTACCCACAGCTGTTTCTAAAGCAGTATTGAAGAGGACAGCAGACATTGGATCTGCTTGCCTCAAACCCACTTTTACATCGAAGGTTTGCGATACTTTCCCTTGTACACATACCTTAGATTTACTTCTGCTCAAAGCTGTTTTTACCAACCTAATCAATTTCCTGGGATAACCAAGGGCTTTCATTTCGATGAGTAGTTTTTCTCTTCGCACTGAATCATATGCTTGTTGATACAGCGGTATGTTATATTCATAGCACCTTTCCAGGATGATCCTCATTGTAAAGATATGATCTATTGTTGAACGGTTTGCACGAAATCCACACTGATATTCTCCAAGATCCTGTTCTGTTTTGTATGTTAGATGTGTAGATATTATTATGGTAAAGATGTTGTACCCTATGCACAGCAGAGATATCCCTCTGTAATTTTCACATTTCAATTTGTTTCCTTTCTTAAGAATTGGGTATACTAAAGCTGTTTCCCATTCTTCTGGTAATTTCTCTGTTCGCCAGATTTCCAATATCAACTTATACAATGTTTGTATCGATACCATTCCACCCTGTTTTAGCAACTCATCTGTTATTCCATCTTCTCCTGGTGACTAATTATTCTTCATCGATAAGAGGACATCTTTTACTTCTTCCAAATTGGGTGGTTCACTATTGCATTCCACAGATTTATCATCATTGGATTCACTATTTGGCAATTCTAATTCATATTCTTCATTTTGTATTTTAACTGGATTCAAAACCTCCTCAAAATATTCTGCCCATCTATCTAATATTTCCTGGGTATTTCCAAGTAGTTGCCCTTCCTTATTTTGTATGCAGCTTGCTCTTGGTTGAAATCCACTTTTCCTCTGCTTTACGTTTTTATAAAACTTTCTACTTCTCTTGTGCTCATAATGTTGTTGCATCTCTTTTATCAAAGCTTCTTCAATTTCTCTTTTCTTTTTTTCTACAGAGATTCTTATCTTCTCTTCTGCATTCCACATATGTTTGGTGAGTAGCTCTTGTTTTCCTTTGCATATATATCATCCTTGCTTTATTTCTTTTCCCCAAGGCTAGCTTTATTTCCTCATCATACCATTCCTTTGGCTGTTTCTTTCTTTCTTCTAGTACCTCCTGGGCTGCATTCGTGATGGCTTCTTTAATCACCCACCATGATTCATCCACTGTTACTGCAGTTTTATGGTTTTTCAAACTTTCTTCACCTTGTCTCCCATATTCCTTCCTTCCTGCATCATCATTGAGTTGTTCTTGGTTAAATCATTTGCTCCTTTCTGCTTTACCTCTGACTCTTACCAGAAGCTTTTGTTTCAGTTTAGCTTTCACCAAATACTGGTCTGAATCTATATCTGCACCTCTATAAGTACACACATCCTGTACATTTGACGCATGTCTTTTATCAATCGGTATGTGGTAGATTTGATTCTTGGTGTTCCCATCTGGTGCCTCCCAAGTTTCTTTATGAATTCTCTTGTGCTCAAATGTAGTGCTACCGGGCGAGTTGGCCATGCGCGTAGAGGCGCGTGGCTGTGAGCTTGCATCCGGGAGATAGTAGGTTCGAATCCCACTATCGGCAGCCCTGAAGATGGTTTTCCGTGGTTTCCCATTTTCACACCAGGCAAATGCTGGGGCTGTACCTTAATTAAGGCCACGGCCGCTTCCTTCCAACTCCTAGGCCTTTCCTATCCCATCGTCGCCATAAGACCTATCTGTGTCGGTGCGACGTAAAGCCCCTAGCAAAAAGAAAAAAAATGTAGTGCTACTGATTACCATATCATTTGCTGTAGCGAAGTCAATAAGCCGTAACCCATTGTTGTTACTTTCCAAATATAAACTCTCTGCTTCTATTGTGGGTCTAAATTCTTCCTCTTGTCCCGCTTTTGCATTGAAATCCCCAATTACTATTTTAAGGTCATGTCTAGGTACCTCATCGTACTGATTCTCAAGCTCTTCATAAAACTTATCTTTTAGTTCATCCTCCTTTTCTTCCGTAGGTGCATGTACGCTTATAAGTAGGGGCCTTATTTTTTTGGTGAAATAAAACTGTTGATTTCGGTGTTAAAACTGACACTATTTCAGTAGGTATTTCGTGAAATAAATTGTTATACTGATCGATGTTTCCTGCCAAATCTTCCTTGTAGTAGCGTATGGGGTAAATGTAACTAACTTTTTTTTTTGCTAGTTGTTTTACGTCGCACCGACACAGATAGGTACAGCCCCAGCATTTGCCTGGTGTGAAAGTGGGAAACCACGGAAAACCATTTTCAGGGCTGCCGACAGTGGGGTTCGAACCTACTATCTCCCGAATACTGGATACTGGCCGCACTTAAGCGACTGCAGCTATCAAGCTCGGTATAACTAACTTTGTGATAAGGGGTTTTAAAGTAAACTCTTGTAATGTATCATTGTTATTAAATCTTAGAAAAACCAAATATGCAAATCGTTATAGAAATAAATATATAAATCACTGATACTTCGAAATGAAGTTAGGTGATCTGCCCTGTGATATACATTTATACATAGCCTACATTTTCAGACGTTGAATTACTTGTCTCCAAAGTACAAACTAAGCATGGTATCAACATTATCAGGATGCAGAGTTGTGCAACAGTCAGAAAGTGTCTTTGTGTAAGCAGAGAAGCTCTTCTCGCTGACCACATTAGACGTCGGAAACCATAATGCTTGCGAACACTTGGATGCAAATTCACTGTGGTCTTTTATAAAACCTCCTAAAACTTTGCTAACACTGTCTTCTTTCACTTCCTCAACCAGATGTGCTTTCATTGCATTTTGCAAAGTCATGTAGCTCTGGAAGGTGTTCATGGATATACTCTTTTTCCCCGGTCGGGGATGAGTAGCTCGGATGGTTAAAGCGCTGGCTTTCTGACCCTAATTTGGCAGGTTCGATCCTGGCTCAGTTCGGTGGTATTTGAAGGAGTTCAAATACGTCAGCCTCGTGTCACTAGTTTACTGGCATGTAAAAGAATTCCTGCGGGACAACATTCCGGTATCTCAGCGTCTCAGGAAAATGTAAAAGTGGTTAGTGGGACATAAAAACAATAACATTATTACTACTCAAACAGGCGATTTATATACAATAGGCCTACCAATACCGTCATATTTTACAGTAAAGGCAGTATTATTTATCTTTCCTTTTATATTCATTCTCTTCCTTATGCCAGGATTATCCTTTTTTTGCTATGTTGGCTTGCATGAATGCTTTTTTTGTGTGTCTATTACAAATTGCTCTCTATAATTTTTCAACACCTTTATGATCTGTAAAGTATCGCCAATTGTTATTTGCTGCTTTGAATTATGTTCATTTGCTTCATTCTGATTCTCTGCAGTGTATATCGCACGTTTCAACTTTACGAATATTACCGGTACACTATTGATACATTAGAATCTTTCTTGCAGCATCAAATACATAGAACCCTTCACTGTAGTATTCTTCGGCCCTCGAAAAACCTGTTGTGACTTCAGTTTTCGGCATTTTTATACTTAAATGTTGGACATTTGCCGATAGATGTTCGTAAGTAACGAACTCTCATTGCGCACTGCTGTATCTACGACCGGTCTTGTATCTTGTTATGACCACAACGCTATTTGCTGTAATCGATAACAGATATTGATTTTTATCGACTGCCTTAGAGATCACGGGACTGAATACACATACTTTCAATACACAGTGCGTACCGCTTTATGTGCATTTGTGTGGAGAATATACAGCGGTATCAAGCAAATGAGAAGGAAACTACGATAGTCAAGTTCTCAGAAGCATTTAAACGTTTATTGGAGAGCTCCTCTGGTGCCATTTTGCATTTTTCGCACCAAGTTGTGTATATTTCGCGATTATTTGCGCAATTCGCGCAATGAATCAAATTTTGTGATATTTCGCGAGTTCATTTTGCTAAAATACGGTATTTTTAGTACCTGGGAAGTCATATATAGACAAGAAAGAAGATATCAAAAAAAACTCGTGCATATCGTTATTACCAAAAAATACGGCCCCTACTTATAAGTGTATAATTGAAGAAATGGCCCTTGATTTTCATGATACAGAGTCTTTCATTTACTGCTTTGTAAGACATTAAGGTATGCTTCAGTTGTGTAGATATCATAAAGCCTGTTCCACAGATGTTCTAGCTATTTTCACTATTGATTAAAGTATAATCCTATAAATCGAACATCTCAATTTCCCGTTATCTAATTTCTTGTAGAGCAGCAATTTCGACATTATACTAAACCGTTCCCATCCAAATAAAAATATGCCAGGCTAAATCGGTGAGCTACGTGGTATGTTCGTTAAAAATTTGTGCGTTAAGACAAAAACTAACTTCCTAAGAAGTAAATACCAGTGGTATGAACGGGTAACAGTATCATTATGTTGTGAATAAGAAGCAAATTCGGGGGTAAAATGGATTTATTAATTTAAGACACATGATAAATTATTCACACTAAACTTGAAAATAAAATTAGAAAGAAAATTAACTAGACTCAAACAGGTAATAAAATACAACCATGTGCCGAGCACATCTGAAATTAATTACAATTAAGCACATAAAACTATAGTCATACCAAATGCCGAACAAATTGAAACAAATAAAAAATATAATAAATCTTTGTAAGTCTACATCTTGCATTGAATCGACGGCGATAAGTAACTATGCCGGTACCATCAATGGGGTTGCGATCTTGCAATTGTCTGATAAAATGTTCCTCGACAAAAGAAAATCAAGCTAGTTTTGATCCAATATTTACATATATACTTAATCAAATTAATAGAACACAACAAGGCAAATCCAGGTTTCACTAATCTTACAAACTACACTGCTTCTATCGACAGACCGTTCTGTCACAAATGGACCAGCATGGAAGCTGACTTCCCTTAGAAATTTGCTCCGGGCTAAGTTAAAATGCAAATAATTAAAACAACGTTGACACAAAGGCATGGACAATGAAAAATGAGCACTGTCACTCATGACATATGAAATAAACATACCTTAAAAAATCCGGAAAATCAAGGCAAAATCACTGGACTGAAATAATATACATAATAAAATTACACTTCTTCATGAATGAGGTCCTCACGTTGCATGACCCAGTAAACACCTGGGTTAAGTAGGTTACACCTTCCCGGCACAGCGGGCAGGTTTCCACTTTCACTTCTTGTCTGTCAGCTGTAAACATCGCAAGAATTTCTACCTGGCAGAAAGACAAACAGAGCGAGCGGGGTGGAGGGCTGTTCTTATGAGGGTTTTCAAGGGCGTTTACCTCACTCACAGCAGACACTTGTATGCCGTCCTTTCACATTACAAGGGAAACTTCAAATGCCATTCTCTTCGCTTCTATAGCTGCCGCACTGCACAAAAATAAATCATTCTCCCATTCACAGAAATGCTCTGTCTTAACAGAGTAACTAGGCCTTCATATCTCATCTTAATAACTGCACAATTCTCTATCAAATAAGATGTGACTCGGGCCTTCTCTACTCGCGGCGGGAGTTCGAATCTCAACCGTATTACCGAATATGCAGGCGTATTCAAGCCCATCTCCTAATAAGTAGCTATCACTCATATTTTTCCCTTCACTGAAATTTTCACAGGTCTCTATTCCTGTTTCAGTACCCTCATATATTCTAGGCGATATTCACCTTTTGTTTACACCTTTATTGCTCTCCTACCCGAATCGCCTGTCTTCTCTGCTCACTTAAATGACTCACTTCACAACGTAGCTTCCCACTCGATCGGCGGCCAAAATAGCTCTGAAAACGCGCTGCTTGCATTTTAAATAAAGAAACCTACACTGCTTTGAATATTCTTATCCCACACAACATTAAGGGCGCATAGCCTCGCTAATGAAGAAGCTACCACCTGACTTTACATCAAGAACACACATAACGCAATACTCTGAAATAAAACAAATGAAACACACACCTATCTACACCTAATTATATCCCTCTTTCCCATCACTAATATACAACAAATTAAAGGGCATTAGAATGCAACAGCCCTGGATTTCCAATTACGTTACGAGAAACAAACCATAGCTCAAATCTAACGAGCTGACATTTAATATTAGTATAAAATTTACATTGGATGAAACTAAGCTGACTTCTTCTGTCTAAAAAACATGCTTATAAAATTGGCATATTACTTATCTTTGTCGATCTCTGCTCTTACACCAGTCACATGACTGCTGCGTCTGTAGATTTACTCTGCCATCACAACACACTGGATGTTGTCACAATATACTGGATTGACAATGGGTGATGCCATCATAGTTCTTGTAGGTAACACTCCTAGAATGAATGTATAGTTAATAACTCTTCACTTGCTCTGAGTACATGCGTACTTTACATATGCAGTTACTTTAATATAATGAAATTAAGCCAATAGGAAATGAACTTCATTCAAAGTTATTGTTTGACGGAATGAAACCCGTATCAATTCATATGTAAGAGCGTTGATCGTACCGAATGCACACGCTACTTCCGCGGTCATGATACGCGGCCCGATAAATGTTTATGCATGTGATAAATGTTAGATCAGTTTGCGAGAGTTATACTATTATATATGCATTTACTGCCGTATATCGTCTCCCAAATTTTCAATATATACGGTGCCTACCACACTTGGCAATACTATACTTCGTCACACGGACAGAGGTAACCGCCACAATAACGGACTGTTCACTCCCGAATTTATGTGACTTAATTCGCCCCAGGATAGTGCATATTAACACTGTTCTCAAAAATAGACTCGCTGTTCATTACATTCAGTTCTCATAGTGTCCGACTCGTTGGCTGAACGATCAGCGTACTGGCCTTCGGTTCAGAGGGTCCCGGGTTCGATTCCCGGCTGGGTCGGGGATTTTAACCTTAATTGGTTAATTCCAATGGCACGGGGGCTGGGTGTATGTGTTGTCTTCATCATCGTTTCATCCTCATCACGACACGCAGGTCGCCTACGGGAGTCACGTCGAAAGACCTGCACCTGGCGAGCCGAACATGTCCTCGGACACTCCCGGCACTAAAAAGCCATACGCCATTTCATTTTCAGTTCTCATAGTTAAAGTAGTTATAGCGTCACTGTTGTAATATACTACAAACAAAGAACACCGCAGTCACAACTGACGTGGGCATTGCCTCACGACTGAGAAACGAATGAGAGAGTTTTCCCTGCTGCTCGTTGCTTTATAGTTTCACCTGCCTTATTCAAAAGATGGGGTTCCCTGTGAGACCATAGCTTGAGGGCTCAACCAGTCTGAAGTCAAAGCGCGTGACCGTTGGAAAATAGCAATTCAGTATACCAATTGAAAGTAGCGGAAATATAAACATATACTGTATGTATCTGCAAATTCAACCACAACTCAGTAGTCATGTCAAAACCGTGGAGCATAAGTTTAATAACAGATTTCTCCCGTAAGGTAGTAGCAGGACAGCACTGCCATGTACGAAGTTGTTAGTGCAGAAAAATTTGTTTTGGGGTTCACCGTCACCGTAAACCACACCTTCTAACTTGTGATTGGTCTACTTTAAACACACTGTGCATCAGGCTTTATTGCCACACACTCTGCAGACTCATTCAAACTTTGAAAATACTCATAATTTCAAGGCTTGCTACTGACTATTCTCTATCTCCGTGCGGTCCAGAATGAATCTGTTGGCTAACCGCCTCTCACACAAAGCTTTCCAATATAATGAACCCACAGTGTTACTCAATATTCTAATAAATATTCATGGGGCATATGTGATATGTCTCAATACTTTCTTAGTTCCTCTTCTAGTTTTCTGCTTTTTCCTGGCTGGAGTAGGCTTCTCACATTCCAAGTCGCTAATAGCAATCCATAACCATTTTCTCGCCTAGATCGTTTTTCAATTTTATCCGTCCGGTTTGTGTCTATTCTTTGCGGCTTCTCAACAAGTTTTTTTAACGGGGATAAAGTTGTCAACCCTGTGCCCAACCCCCTGGAGGACCAGGGTATCCCTTTTAGTCTGGATCATCACCTGCGACCTGTCCGGCATGGGAGTCCCTACCAGTAGCAAAGCTACCGTCGGCATAGCTCTCAGGATCTTTTGACCACACCACCACCGCGACAAGGTAAAGATATCATCCATGGGGTCTGTTGCTCCTTCATGACTTATTATTAGACCTCGGATTTTAGGCAAAAATCTGTTTTGATCCTGAAGAGAGGACTTAAAATGTTGTATTTACATGTTTCATGTATTTATAAGGTAAAAACAATGGTCCCATAGTGCCTAAAAATGCCTAAATTGATGTTAGAACCTGTATGTGCCTATATTCCTATAATTCCTATTTTTATTTCCTAAATGGATTAAAAATTATTCCTAGAAACTAAAATATTTGCTGACTCGTTTTCAATATCTTAGCAGTATATTCTTGAAATACTTTTCAAACAAAATTTTAAAAGCTGTAAATCCCACTCCCCGGTAGACCTTAAGAACCTCCTACAGTTAACATGCCTGTAGTCTGTGTGTCATGAGGCGGGATACAGTGTCCATTGACCTCTTGGAAACAAAACTCTTCATTTCATTCTGTGAGAACATTTCAACCGTCTTAAGTTGAACAGTGGTTACAGGAGTTAGGGTCGCGCAGCTATGAGCTTGCGTTTGGGAGATGGTGGGTTTGAACCCCACTGTCCGCAGCCCTGAAGATTGTTTTCCGTAGTTTCCCAGTTTCACACAGGCAAATGCTAGGGCTCTACCTTCATTGAGGCCATGACCGCTTCCTTCCAACTCCTAGCCATACGCCTTTTTATTTTCCCTAGTCCTTTCCTATCCCTATCGCTATAAGACCTTTCTGTATCGGTACGATGTAAAGCAAATTGATAATATCTATATACAGAGTGTTTAGGGGTATACATGCAGATATTTTGCTAGTTGGCAAAGAAAGATACGTCACAATATATGCAATGTAGTTGTCACCTTGTACTATTAGTTTTCCCATAACTGAGCCCAATATGCCGGCTATGTCATTCTGTCCTCGTATAGTGGGGGTACAGTAGCAGAGTATAGGGGTTGTTGAACCTGTTCCTTATTGCAGGCCAACACATGTTGTGCACTTCCCCTAAACACTTGGCAAGTAGGGGAGGCTGACTCACATGCCAGGACACTTGCTGAATTCAAAAACCGGTCTAGGCTACTCTGTGTGAAAAGTACACAGAAGTACCCACTCTTGTACCTTCTCATGTTGCAGCTGAGTGTTATTTTGTACTAGTTTACGTACAGTACGTGACGTCGAAGATCCGTACCAGCACAGTCGTGAGAATCAAGTGTTGTGCAGTTGTGTGTGATTTATAAGACGTCAGTGGCATTACTCAGTGATCCAAGCCGACGGAAATGGAGGGAAATAGTTGATGAGTTAATGAAAAATGGGTGCAACATTTCTGTGCTGTTATTGTGACAGTATATGATGAATTTCTGACAATAGACAATGCGAGTTGTCTTTGCTATATCCATAATATTTTCAGGTCAATGAAAGGATGGTGAACACTGAAAAAAAGGGCTATAAGTATTCATTGAAATTGTTATTAATGAGATAAATGTAAAAAACCTTAGTTGCATCCATGCGTGAGCATTGTTCGAAGGATAAAGAGCTATTATGGAAGTGCCGCCGGGTATTTGTAATAGAAGGCTTATTACTGGCAGTAAGTGCCAATAGGTAAAATGATGACTGTAATTGATCCGTTTAATTAGAGCTTCTGTAGTAATAATAATAATAATGTTACTAACAATAATAATATCTTTACATTCCACTACTAATTTTCACGGTTTTTCGGAGACGCCAAGGTGCCAGAATTTTGTACCACAGTATTTTTTAGTTCAAGTAAATCTACAGACAGGAGACTGGCGTATTTGAGCACCTTTAAATACCGCCGAACTGAGCCTCCATCGAACCTACCAAGTTGGGATCAGAAGACCAGCGCTCTATCGTCTGAGCTACTCAGCCCGGTATTAGAGCTTAGAGTAAGTTAGTCATGTGGTTAGGGGCGCGCAGCTGTTAGCTTGCATTCGGAAGATAGTGGGTTCGAACTCAACTGTCGCCACCTCTGAGGATGGTTTTTCGTGGTTTCCCATTTTCACACCAGAAAATTGCTGGGGCTCTACCTTTGTTAAAGCCACAACCGCTTCCTTCTCACTTATATCCCTTTTCTGTCCTATCATTGCCATGTGTCGGTGCGACGTAAAACAATTTGTAAGTACGTGTTACAGTAATTTTGGAGGCATGTCTGGAATTATAAGATTAATAATATTTTGGACTTGTTAACAGTTCATTATTTTCCTTTGTGTTTTCTGACAGATTACGAGCTACGGAGTTTGAGTGTAGTTATTAACATTTATTTTCATTATAGTTAGTAGTAATAGATTAACTCAATTATAATAATAAGTATGTTTACGTTCCAATGGATAAGCGTGGTGTCGGAGTTTTGCTCGCAGGTATTTTTTAACGTGCCTGTAAATCTAGCGATCAGAAGCGGACGTATTTCAGCACCTTCAAATACCCCCGGACTGATCCGGGATCGAGGCTGCTAAGTTCATGAAACCAGTGCTTGAACTATCTGTGCCACTCAGTCTGGCAACATTTATTTTGATATGTTTAATAAGCACTGGAAAAGCAGCCGTAAGTTAGAATATTTATTTTACCATTACACATGTTCTTTTTGTTTGGAAGCACGAAATGAAGGTACGTTTAATTTATTTACTTTTATAACATGTCCCTTTTTGGTATAAAGCAAAATGTTCGATGTGCTTTGACAATTCAATTCCGATACTACTCATTTGGGTATCCTATCCCATGCATTCTTTCGTTGACGTAAGAAACTTTGTTTACGTACACATCAACATGATTTTGCCTAGCAGACTAACCGGACATCCTATAGGTTTTGTGTTTGGGCTCTGTTGTGCATTATAACAAGATGAAGAGATAAGTCCCGGGTGTTTCTGCATACGGCGAGTAGTTCTCTAAAAAAATCCACGATAATGAAATAACACTGTGGGAGAACATTCGGCGTAAGCAGTTCAACAAAAGCACTAGGCGTGTCATGTGCCAGTTCGGTTGTCTGCTGTTCCTTGCGATGGGGATGTGGTTAGACGGGTTCCTGCCTCCTACGTGAAACCGGATTAGAGGTATGAGCTGGCTGCTTGATCTTCACCTGAATAACAGCTGTCAATGCCAGCGTATGCGAGCCATGAATACCATTATATGCTGCTAGTGTATCATGAGGCAGAACAGAATACGGGTCGCGCTCTATATATCTATCGGGAAAGGTTTTCCAACAGACGGATGCCGAATCCAGCAACGATATTTGCTGTAGTGCAGCGTGTTCGCGATACAGGCTGTCTTACATCACGGTATGAAAAGCGAGGGCCTGAACGGCCACGTTTGATAGACATGGAAGAAGACATCCCGACAATTGTAAATGATGATCCTGGGTGCCGTACGTGTAGTATAACACGTGCTGTTGGTGTACTAACTTGGACCACACGTAGGACATTGCATGAAGAGCGAATACAAGTTGGTGTACATCGCCACGACACAGATAGATCTTACGGTGTCAGATAAGGGCTAGGATCGGGAAATGAGCAACTGTGGACTTAATTAAGGTACAGTCCCAGCATTTTCCTGTGTGAAAATGGGAAACCACGGAAAATCATCTTCAGGGCTGCTGACAGAGGGGTTTGAACCTACTATATCCCGAATACTGGATACTGATCTGGTGGCCAGGCAGGCGTCAATTTTTGGAAATGAGACAAAGTCTCATAGTGCATTGTCACTGCCAATGGCTCCAAGTAGCCTATGCAGTGGCCTCCACGGTATGCACTAGCCATGTGTCTTGGTGGGTGTGCTACTTACCAACTGATGATCCCAATTTAGCACACTGAGGCAAAACGCTGGCAACCATGAATGAGTTAGCTGGAACATTTATAATGTCCAATAACAGACCAACTCCATTGGTACTGGATACTGTCTGAACTTTAGCGACTGCTGCTATTAAGCTCGATGATGATTTAAGAGTGGATTTCTGCCGCTGGTTAATTGATCAAGCATGCAATCCAGAATTTCTGTCAAGTGATACATAAGGCAATTTTTTCACGACAAGGAGTGTGTAGTATGTACATAACTCACTCATGGGCTGTGAAACATTCTCTCTCAGTATGTTAAGACAAATTCCCGCACCGTCTCTCAATATGTGAATGGATGCAGTGGGAGGTCGGTTACATGAACCAATCATCCTTTTATTACCGTTATTTTGCTTTACACCGGGCGAGTTGGCCGTGCTCGTAGAGGCGCGCGGCTGTGAGCTTGCATCCGGGAGATAGTAGGTTCGAATCCCACTATCGGCAGCCCTGAAGATGGTTTTCCGTGGTTTCCCATTTTCACACCAGGCAAATGCTGGGGCTGTACCTTAATTAAGGCCACGGCCGCTTCCTTCCAACTCCTAGGCCTTTCCTATCCCATCGTCGCCATAAGACCTATCTGTGTCGGTGCGACGTAAAGCCCATAGCAAAAAAAAAAATTTTGCTTTACCTCCCACTATTTGTATCGTTTTCTGAGATGCCGAGCTGCCGAAATTTAATACTGCAGAAGTTCTTTTACGTGCCAGTATATCTACGACACAAGGCTGACGTATTTGAGCACCTTCAAATACCATTGGACTGAACCGAGATCGAACCTTCCAAGTTGGGGATTGGAAGGTTAACGCCTCAACCGTCTGAAACACTCAGATCGGTACCAATCATCTTACTTGCATATTTGATCAGAGTAGCTTTCCTTATGGCAATGATGGGACAGGAAAGGGCTGGGATCGGGAAGGAAGCTCCAGCATTTGCCTGGTGTGAAAATGGGAAACCACGGAAAACCATCTTTGGGGCTGCCGATAGAGAGGTTCGAATCCACTATCTCACAATCATGGGCTGTGGTACATCCCCACTCAGTAGGACAAGGCAACTTCCAGCACCGGTTCTGAAATATCTGGATGTGTATAGTAGGAGATCGGTTATTTGGACTAATCATCTTTTATTAATGTCATCTTGCTCATAGGTACAGTACGTTACTGGAACTTTCAGAGGACGCATCGCTTCAACTACGCAGAACCATGTGGTTTTTACATGACATTTCCTCAGCGGTGGACAGGATGATGTGGAACCATCAATTGGCCATCCAGATCTCCAGATCTTATTCCAGTGGATTTTTATGTCTGGGAGACATCAAAAACAAAGTATATCGAACTGAAGTAACCACCTTGGATGACCTCCATGAACGTATTTTTTAAGCAGCAGAGGATATTCTGATCAACCCTGATGTCTTAACTCAAATGCGTCGCAACTGGATTCGGTGAAGTAAAGCCTGCAGAGAAGCCCAGAGTGGTCACTTTGAACAATTGCTACGAGTTTCACTTTGGTATGTCAGATGTTACAGCATTTCTGCATTTCTTGGGAGTAAAGAGTGCAGAATCGATGTAGTATTTTGAGTTTCGATAGTTCGATATTCTCATAAATCCGAGCAGAAAAATTGAAGTATCGGTAACAAAAGAAAATGAAATGGCGTATGGCTTTTAGTGTCAGGAGTGTCTGAGGACATGTTCGGCTCACCAGGTGCAGGTCCTTTGATTTGACACCCGTAGGTGACCTGCACGTCGCGATGAGGATGAAATGATAATGACGACACATACACTCAACCCCCGTTCCAGCGAAATTATTCAATGATGGTTAAAATTCTCGACCCTGTTGGGAATCGAACGCGGGACCCCTGTTAACAAGGGCCAGAACGCTAACCATTTAGCGATGGAGCCGGACACCTGTAACAAAAATTATAAATCAAGAGTCTCAGTGCGCGAGTGCCTTATACGTGGCAAAAGCTGAACACAACACGCGAAAGACTTCTAAAGTTAAAAAACTTCATGGTTGTTCCATATTGAACTGAGAATCACTCAGCCATACGTCCCCACCACATTGCCCTCCAGACCTGCCCCCAACACCTCCCATGTATGCGGTTCCTCTCCAAGCCCCTCCCTTCTCCCATACTACCCTCACAAACCAGCTCCAGTTGTCAACTCCTCTTCATAGAGTAAGCTTCTTGACATGCTGCGGCAAGGTGAGTCTCACACCATAACTCTCTATACCTTTGCTTCATATGACGTTCCCTTCATAGAACACCATATTAATATCAGCTCCCCGTTTTTCTCTAGGTTTCACAGACCTCATGAACTGAGGAACCTCGGTCCTACCTAACCTAGAACCTACATGTACACTGAAAACCACCTTTCGACGTGCATAGTACAATTTTAAGATAAGAAGACTATGCCACAAACAGCACTCAGATTATTCCTCAGTGCCGCGTTTCACTATGAATAAGATACTTATCAAGATTTTAACGTGTTCATTAAGCTTTATCATACCAAAGCCCAACTTTTTTTTTTTAATCTAAGAATTTCATTTTTTGTCCGTATTGAACTGAGAATGTAAGATAGGAAACTTAAAAGGGTCCACCTTTTCAATACAAATAAATGTTATAAGTTTATTTACAACATATATTTACACTTGGAACTAGTTTCGACGCTGTTTGGCGTCATCTTCAGCCAAAATGTGGGAAAAAGGCATAGGCGTAAGCATGCAGACATTTACATTATACAAGATGTTAAATCAGTGTGATTAAATGAGAGACATTAAATAGTGAATTACAATGTCAGTTTACAAAATGGTCATGAAGGGTGAGTCAAAATTGTATAAACACGAGTTAGGGCTCAAAAACATAATCACTTAAAAAACATATAAACTGCAACAAAACCATGCGGAAGTTCGAGATGAAATTGGCATTAGAGATTCAAATTAGTTCAGACACACTTCCATTAAATGTTGCCTGCCGCGAGTGTAGTACAAAACATAGGTTAGATTTCAACAAACACAATCGTCTCAAAAATGCACATAACATTTTAAAAATATTTTTGGGTTGAGATGAAATTTGGCAGTTAGGGATTGAAATTGCTTATTCACTAAGCGTCAATTCAAAACCAGCTGTGAAGGGTGAGACAAAATTGCACAAGCGTGAGTTTGGACTCGATAAATGCAAAACCTGAAACACATGCAACACACTCAAAACTGTAGGTTCGCGATGAATTTGGCACATAAAGGTCTGCGTTCACTCATTCATGTCACTGGTGCGAGTGTAGTTCAAATACGAGTTAGGATTTAACAGAATCAAGCCTCTTAAAATTGCACATGACATCTGAACCCATGGTGCAAGATGAACTTGGCAGTAAAGGTTCGAATTTGTAGATATTCAGTAATGCCACTTCAAAACAGTCCATGAAGGGTGAAACAAAAGCTATAACTCACACGAGTTAGGACTCATTAAATACTAATTTCAAATACATATAACATATTCAAATTTTTCGTAAGTACAAGGTGAAATTGGCAGTTAAAGAATTAAAATTTGTAGATACTTCTTCGTCAGATGCCATATAGGTCAAGCGCAGCATAAGTATGAGACAGGGCTCAACATATCCAAACTTGTACAAATGCATATAACATATCTAAATCCAAGTGTGAGATGAACATGGTAGTTAAAGAATCACATTTGTTTAGGGTGTAGGAAACATATTCAGCTCGACAAGAATACAAAATTTGAATTATGTAAGACGTTCCTCTGAGAGCTTAGAAGTTGACTATGCTAATATTTGTGGTCTATTGTTGCAACGTTACGTGTAGGGTGGGGGCAGTTTCTATGATTTTCACAGTTCATTGCGGGACCTAAGGCGGTAAAGCTATGGCACGAGATGAAGGGGAACAGAGCACGGTGGATAGTTTAGGTCGGGGGAATGGCCATTGTTGGATTAGGAGGGGAGAGGGAAGAAGCGGTAGGGGAGGAGTGGAAGGAGGGGGACTATGGAGGGTGATGCGGTGAAAGTGTGTGGCGTGACAAAGTATTATGCATAATGTGAAAGACAGATCTGTTTTTCGGAATATTAATATTTTTGAAAAGTTCAATGAGAAAGTCGAACAGGATCTTTGGTTTCTCTGAGATATTTCTAATACCTAGAAATTCTAAACAAAGGTTCTTTACTAGACATCACTGAAAACCTCTATATTAATTTAGATCAATATTTCAATCCAAACCTAAACTTAAATGATATTTCATTGGAGTTCCTTCGACATTTTTTGAAACTGATATTAATTTCAATCACATCTGCATGTTTATAATTTTTACTACCTCGAGGAAGCAATTTAAAAAAAATTGTCTGCTGAGCATTCTCCACCTTTCATCGGTTATATAGACAAAGCTTCTCTATATGTATGCAGATGTGTACATTGCATTATGTTTTCTTTTTTATAAAGTAAGAATATTTAGAAGTAGATTTAGATGACGATAACCTTTGGTTTGTAATTTGTTGGCTTTTTAAGCAACAGTGCCTCTGTGAAGTGGAGGTATTTAGTTCAGCTTGCCTCTTTGACATGTTCAGCTAAGATAGAGAGAAGGAAAAAGTAGTGTTAAAAAAAAAAAAAAAAAAAAAAAAAAAAAAAAAAAAAAAAAAAAAAGATGCAGTTGCATACACTAAGGAGTATTTTTCCATTTATTGAGTTCTTAACATTGGGAATTACCTATGGGATAAAAGTTTCTACATTATATGAAGTGCTATTTAACATCTTTCTATTTTTCTAGTGTTGTACTATGTGATTTTCCTTCATTTTTACAGGCTTGAGGAGCGGTTAATTGGTATGGATGGACTCTCGTCTCTGTTGCCTTCAAATTTACCAGATGAGTGGTTCATAGCTAACGTGACTCTTGAGGAGCTACCCAGATACAAACTTCCTCAACAATATTTGCACATCATCAAGTATCTTCAGTATTGTAAATAGTTTTATACCTTTTATTTGTATAATATTTTAATTTCCTTACATCACAAATATCTTGGAGTAATTTTCATTTTTATTACACAATGTATCATAATTGTCTGCATGCCATATGATTATCTATGTAGTAGAGTATGGATAATAGCTAACTATTTAGTATAATACCTCTGAACAATTATCAGATATCATCAATACGATAATCTGACATTGGGAATAAGTAGAAATATTACAGTATACATAGTAAGCTTGAGATGAATTTTCTTTGTAGTAAAGCATAATGCCAAAACAGCATATTAGATCTCTGTTCCTAAAGGATGAGATTATTTCCCTAACCTTTTCTGTGGCAGAAGAGTTTCTTTTTCTGAAAAGATTTTGCAAAGTTTGGCTAGTTTCTGCAATTGTTCCACATAACACTTATTCGTGGCATGAGTTGAACAGAGCTCAGCAAAGAAATTGGGCTCTTGTACATATGAATTGGAGCATGGTACATGTGTCAATGGTGTTGCTTCATTTTGAGTGCCAAAACAGGAAAGTAACTACCTGTTTGTAATATATGAGAGGGAGAGAGAGAGTCACTATTTTCTGGTAGCTTGTGCTACCAGATATCTGTATTAGTTAATACTTATAATCAACCAAAACAGTGATGCATAACATTTTCGATCAGTTTTACAAAAGATTGTGGATACAACTGAAGTTAATACTCTTCCTAAATATGCTTCAGAAGCTTACTTGTAAAAATTGCAAACTCATGTCCTTGTCTTGAGGTGATGGAGCTCTTTTCAAGCACACCCCAATGGAGGTGAGGTGCATGTACCTTTTGATCATAACCAGCCCTTCTGGCAACCCTAAATTTGGCAGTACTGAGAATCGAATCCAGCTCTCCGGCAACGGTAGCTAATACCGAACCCTTGTACTTACCATTCCATCGTTGGTAGTCTGCCTCGGCTGCTTCAGTAGAGCAGTATCGTACTGTTAGATCTTGGGGTCGTTGCGAGTTTTTTTTTTTTTTTTTCTGTCACTTCATTGACCAAATGGTAGGGTTCAGAGTAGAACATACTACTTCAAATAAGGAGCAAAAAGAAAAAGTGCTTAGTACAATATTTAATCAGTTTAATCACAATAATTAATTTAATTAGATAGGCAAGAAAGTCACTTAAAATTTTCACAACATGTTTTAACGCAGTCACAATGCATAACATGAGTGGTAAAGTTTTATTGACATGGTTCACTATTGTCTTTCAAAGAATGAAAACTTAGTGTAAAATTCGTGGACAGCAAAAAACCAGAAAACGAGAATAAAACCTGAAAATTGGGCACCATTGATCCAAACTATAAATGACACTTAATCCACACGATCCGTGGAAAATCTGACCTTCAACAAGTAGAATTCCAGATTTACATTTAATTAATATTATCTACCAGTCTACTATCCCATCGGATGTTGGAACATCCCCGAATGGACCTATAATCAAACCAAATCAACAGTCAGTTGCTTTGGCTAGGTTGCGAAATGTTACTTGAAAGCATGGTGTTCACTACAAGTTAACAGCAATTGTCACAATCAAAAAATAAAATTCCACCATGTATTGTGACCTCGTGACACTCTGAAGTCACAGAGGAATCCCATTGCTGAAACATGCATCATCCCAAACAGATGTTCAGAAAGAACCAACAACACTTGATCCGAGGGGATCTTACGTTATGTCGCCCTGAAGGAACAAAACTGCGAAATGCAGGAAAACTTTAATTCATTGTGCATTTAGAAGAAATGCCAAACACTGAAGTTACAGAAGAGTGATAAATCACTTGAAAATTTTCTTACTAAACCAACTTTCAGGTTATGAAACAGTTGTGTCGTTAAATTTATTAAATTACAAGTCCACAATATAAAACAAGCTAAAGGAAATCTTTCCAGTTTTCTATAATTACGACTACAATTACTAATCGGTCTACCTTCACTTGATCGGTAAATCAATGTCTCACATGAATAATGTGAACAACGAAAAATGAAAATAAAATATATTAACAGCTGACAAGTTGAAACTGCATTCATAATGTAAATCCTACATAAATCAACTAAATGTCAACACAACGGCACTATCATAATATACCAGACATCCGGACAATAAATCTTAAAGTAGAGAAAAATAAATATGAACAAAAGTTCATCGAATTTGAATACGCGCAGCTAAGCAGTACGGATCAGTCTCCATTAGCCCGGTTTCCACGTGGGACAGACCTTACATTCATGTCGCTACGGATGCAACACTGTTATGGGAGCACCTTCTGGGAAGTAAGAATTATGCCGAAACATGGCTTGAATAGACCTGTTAATATCCTTCACATTCGTAACCACACTAACATCGTTCAAGTCGATTCACAAAAATGCCTAACCTATGATTTGGCTATGTACAGACGACATACTAATCCTGTCGTTGAGTCAGCATTACTGTGTCTACTCATCCTTAAGTTATATAATACACGCAGCATTCTAAATCTATCATTGATCCAACCTTACGGTATCTACACATCATTCATACTGCCAGGCAAAATCAAAACTTTAACACAATGTCTGGATATTTAAATCTGATCCTCGTTGAAACTCTAACACATGAAGTGAAATTTGTTACAAAAATGAAGTCGAACCTGGAAACATTACTGTGTCTATTTCCTACAATAAAGCGTGAAATTGAAATTAAACAACATGTCCGAATAGTTTAATCTATTCCTCAATACAATCTCAAGACATGCAGTGAAGCTCGGTAAATAAAAATAAATTTAACTCTCGTTATATTATGTAATATCACTGAAAACAATAATCACTACTATCACGATATTCACGGTATAACTCGAGTGTGAGGCTCCAACTGACCTACCATTTCAACATTCCAAACATGTATTGTCGTGAACTGTCCAGTGAAGTAACTTCCCATCAATCTACTCAAGCTAAACCATCATTCTAATAAAATTCATTTTTCACGCCCGCAATGTTTCTAGTCAGCAATAATTTTGTCTCGTAAAGATACAGAATATAATTCAGTTTACAATGTCCAAGTATTATCTTGACTGTATATCAGAATGTATTTTGTTCGTGAGGTCGGTTATCACAAAATGCACTTTGCTGGTATCGAATAGAACCGGCACTTAGACTTAATTGCCATTACCTATGGTCTTACATAAAATAGTAATCATCGGAGAACATCCCCTTGTACTTAACATAGGTGTTGTAACACGCTCACTTGGATTTGACAACTTTTAAATTAATTGACTATTCTGGATTGCTACTGGACATCGTTCATCTTATACAGCCTGTCTCAGAAATATTACATCTCAGCTTATACACCATGTCACAAAAATTCCTCTCCATCGAAATACAGGGTCTCGTATCCTCAGCATCCTGCTTATTCTACATCACGCATAAACATCTTCCTAACTATTCTCATAATATTTCATTTCCTTCGTCGCCATAAGACCTATCTGTGTCGGTGCGACGTAAGGCAACTAGCAAAAAAAAAATTCATTTCCATTACAATCTATTTCCTCTAAACTTAAAACTTTTTTTTAAATACAAGCGACCCCATAATCAAACAGCTTTATAATGATCTCACATTTAGCTTCTCAAAATTTTCCTGACCTCAGGAGCAAACTAGCATACCATGATTTTCTGTATCACAAATACAGGGTGTCACAAAATTTAAGTTTCCCAAAAATGCCAACTTTATCATACTTCACTGGATTTCGATATAAGCTGCACCGGGCAAGTTGGCCGCGTGGTTAGGAGCACGTAGCTGTGAGCTTGCTTCCGGGAGATAGTGGGTTCGAATCCCACTGTCGGCAGCCCTGTAGATGGTTTTCCGTGGTTTCCCATTTTCACACCAGGCAAATGTTGGGGCTGTATCTTAATTAAGGCCACAGCTGCTTCTTTCCAACTCCTAGCCCTTTCCTATCCCATTGTCGCAATAAGACCTAACTGTGTCGGTGTGACGTAAAGCCACTAGCAAAAAAAAAAAAAAAATATATATATATATATATATATATATATATATATGTATATATATATAAGCCACAAATCTTGCTTGACATTACTGTTGAACACACAATTTATCATCTCAATTTTATCTTGACGTGAATATTATTATATTATTATTATTATTATTATTATTATTATTATTATTATTATTATTATTATTATTATTATTATTGGATAATTTGATATTTGACTTGATTACACTCATAACGGTTAACGCTTATTTTATCATTATCATTATTGTAACTTTTACCAGCGTGAATATTATTTCATTGATTTTCATTACAATATTTAACTTCACTTTTTTTTAAACACATTTTAAAGTCTCTAGCGCTCACATAAATAATAGACAGTTCACCTCCACACTAGAATGACGACAAGACACTTCCTCAATCATCGCAGTATATTTGATTACACACACCCGTTATACAATGCGATGTTCTGATTGATTAATTACTTAATTTAAAGGGACAAGCATTTACATCTCTAATTACTAAACATAATATTTAAATTAGACAAACCTGTAATTGTAGTCGTTTGGTATAGCATTATCTCGGCTTCATCTTGTGCCAGCCAACTCCAATTTAGCCCTTCATAATTGGTGGACACATTCTTCTCTTAAATATTACCTTATACATACACAGATTCTACACTTGGCTTGAGACAACACACATTAAAAATATTTATATCTATAAAAACACTTTACAATAAAATCTTCCATATCATTGTACAACAGTTAACCCACCCCGCTTCAGGTGGAGAACTCAACTAATGCATTTTGTGGAATCTTCCCAACTCCTTTCTATCCAGATGTTTCACAGGTGTGATTGACCATGAGACACAAAGCTTATCTCCGCAAGACTATCATCCACCCTTACTGATTACAAAACATAACATTATCCGCAGTAATTCACAAAAACTATCTATGAATCTGATTTCTCCCTATGAGAAGTTCAGAAATCCTATTAAACTTTTAATTTTCTTCCCTGACCGTGATATATGTTGTAACTACAATGTTTTATAAGCTAATTTAGTCTTCATTCACCATTTGCCACTCGGTAAAATATTCATCCCTCAAGGCAACTGGCTTTAGAGATTCTACAAGTCTATTTCGCCCACTTTTAGTCTTGTTCTTAATGTTGCCTACGTAGATTCACCTTCTCAGAACATAGAATGACGACTGACGCTGCTGGTTGAGGAGTGGGTATTTAAGCCTTTTCTAGGATTGGCGTTATGTACTGTGGTGCAATCGTTCCGATTGAAGACCACTGGACCAATTTCTTCGAGATCACTCCAGGGATTTCACCTAATTTTCCAGTCGTGACGGTGTTGTTTGCTGATTTTTCCTGTTTCTTTAACGGGCGTAATTAATTAATTTCGTGCAGGAGAATTCCTGCATATTTTTTACTGTATATCCTTGACACGTGTCACTACTCTGCCAGTATGGATGCCAACTTCTCTCCAGACCTAATTAAATACATTTCCAGCCTGTGGACTTTAGCTTCATCAGATATTTCTCAAAATTCTTGATTACTTATTTCTTTGTTGATGACAGTGCTGAAATCTCTCGCAGTGAGGGTTTTTATCCAAAATTTCATTATTAATTACCTGAGGTCTGCCAAAATGTTCTGGCTTTGTTCAAATGTTTGGTGGCTCACTCCCCACTGTGAGTTGTCACGCCACAGAACGCGAGATGAGCTTGCAGTAAAATATATGATTGCACTCCATCTTGTAGTAAAAATAAATGGCGTATGGCTTTTAGTGTCGGGAGTGTCCGAAGACATGTTCGGCTCGCCTGGTGCAGGTCTTTCGAGTTGACTCCCGTAGGCGACCTGCGCGTCGTGATGAGGATGAAATGATGATGAAGACAGCACATACACCCAGCCCCCGTGCCATTGGAATTAACCAGTTAAGGTTAAAATCCCCGACCCGGCCGGGAATCGAACCCGGGACCCTCTGAACCGAAGGCCAGTATGTTGACCGTTCAGCCAATGAGTCGGACTCCATCTTGTAGTTGCAATTCTTAGCAAGTAAGATTTATGGGTTCAGTACAGTTAACCCTTACGCTACGCTGGTAAAGAGAAGAACTGTAATGTGATACATCAAGTTGACAATGTGCTGTTTTATCAAAAATGCCTGGCTGAGTGGCTCATATGAAAGAGCACTGGCTTTCTGAGCCCAAGTTCGTGAATATGATTCCAGCTCAGTCCGTTGGTATTTGAAAGTGCTCAAATACTCCATTCTCATGTCAGTAGATTTACTGGTACATAAAAAAAACCCTGTGGTACAAAATTCTGGCACCTGTGCATTTCCGGTAACCATAAAAAATGATAGTGGAACATAAAACCAATAACATTTATGTAAGATATTGACTGTGGTCATCATAGTTCATCTTCATCTTTCTGAAAATCTGTATGTGTGTGTGTGTGTGTGTGTATGTATGTATGTATGTATGTATGTATGTATGTATGTGCATGTGTGGAACCATATTATTTATTTGTTTGTCTTGAGCATGTATATAGCTGTTGAGTTGAGTTTCTTTAGGCGTAATCATGCCGCTTCTTTGAGATGACTACGTCCGCTCGCTTTGCGGGCACTGTGCTTGCTGTCACCGCTTCTCTGCGCTCCTATGCCTCGGTACTCCGCTACGCAGTCTTAAAATATGCTCCCTGTAGTTGCAAATATGAGTAATTATTTAGATGAAAATAGCATTCTTCCTGCCATTTGACTCTCCTGAATCGAGTGAGCATGAATGTACTGATGACCTTATGAGCAAATATTACAATAGTGTTGATGCTGCCAGTATAAATGGACTTGCTATTGAAGCCTGCGGTAGTAATGACATTGGTGATTCGTACCCTGACTTGGATTTTCCAGTACCCAGCGATGGTGAGTGTTCAGAAAGTTATGTGTCAGGTGAGAATACCACAGTAAATCAAAGTGAGTGTGATGTACGAGAGGCAGGTGAAGACATGGCATGGGACGTATGAAAGCAAACAAAAATATTTTCCTTTTACCCATAATTCAAGTTATAATTGTAGTTTGCCACATAGACCAAAAGCATCTATCACAAGCATTTTTTGACAGATGAAATTATCCAGCTTATTGTGGATAAGACAAGCCAAAATGCCACCAAAGTAATTTTTATTTTGTAATAATCAAAGCTTTTTTTTCTGTGTCAACTTAGTTAATTTATAACTTTGAGGTTCTTAGAAAATATGTGAAAAAGAAAACATTTATTAACAAATTTTTAATTAATGGTATAATTTTTCAGGTGTAATCTGTTAATAAATGTTTTCTTTTTGAGGTCTTTTCTAAATTCATGGTATATTAGTTTTGCCGGGTTGAGTGGCTCAGATGGTTGAGGCGCTGGCCTTCTGACCGCAACGTGGCAGGTTTAATCCTGGCTTAATCCCGTGGTATATGGAGGTGCTCAGATATGTCAGCCTCGTGTCGGTAGATTTACTGGCACTTTAAGGAACTCCTGCGGGACAAGATTCTGATACCTCGGCATCTCCGAAAAATGTAGTTAGTTGGACGTAAAGCAAATAACATTAATTATTAAGAATTAGTTTTGATAGACTGAAGAACCTCACAGTCATAAAGTAGTTCTTAGTTGTAGATGTCATTGAAGTAGCAGGCTTAACAGATGGCGTCCAATGAATTGCGAGGAAATGCAAACATTTCTTGGTCTTCTTCTTTGGATGGGATTGGCATCATTTCCTAGAATCTTGATTTCAGTCTAAGAAAATACTATATAAAAAAATTGTAGCTAGCAGGGTAATGAATAGGAGCCAATTTCAGTTACTGCTCAAGTTCTGGCACTACAATGATAATGAAAATATCCCCCCCTCCTTTTGAATGTCTATGAATTGTTACCATTCCACCAGCACCAGAGCTATGCTTTCCTCTTTTGGACTGGTGGTATAGTAGTTATATTAGTGGGGGGGGGGGGGCAGGAGAAGGAAGGACAAGCATACACTGTACAAAACAACGTATATTCAACACCACACAAGACTGATAATAAAACACACCGGGCGAGTTGGCCGTGCGCGTAGAGGCGCGCGGCTGTGAGCTTGCATCCGGGAGATAGTAGGTTCGAATCCCACTATCGGCAGCCCTGAAAATGGTTTTCCGTGGTTTCCCATTTTCACACCAGGCAAATGCTGGGGCTGTACCTTAATTAAGGCCACGGCCGCTTCCTTCCAACTCCTAGGCCTTTCCTATCCCATCGTCGCCATAAGACCTATCTGTGTCGGTGTGACGTAAAGCCCCTAGCAAAAAAAAGATAATAAAACACTATCAGTTTCAGAACACTTACTTGGGAAATACTCCCTTTCCAAAATAGCCCCAAAGAAGCAACACTGGAACCTTTCCCACATGAGCAAGAGGGGAAAACAAAACAATGGTATGCTACCAGTAGGACTAGCATTCTTCTCAAATTATGTAAGTAAAACACATTAAAATGAGGAAACATTCAGGAAAAGGGTAATTTAAATACGAATTAAATTGAAGGGTTTTCTATAAAACACCAACCAAGTGGCTGCGCAGTTTTGGGCATGTAGCCGTCAGCTTGCATTTGGGAGATAGTGGGTTCAAATCCCACTGTCGGCAGCCCTGAAGATGGTTTTCTGTAGTTTCCCACTTTCACATCAGGCTGTTCCTTAATTAAGGCCACAGTCGTATCCTTCCTATTCCTAGCTCTTTCCTAACCCATCGTCGCTATAAGACCTGTCTGTGTTGGTGCGAAGTAACGAAAATTGTAAAAGTAATTTTTTTATCAACCACCAAAACATTAGTCCAATGCTACGATGTGAGGTACTAATCTCTTCTCAGATAAAATTTTACATTTGTCTTTTTGTGTTTGAAATACCATGTCAAAATTCAAGATGATACCATACCCTTCTGAAAATTATGAATAGGTGAAACTTACATTTGCCTTAAATTTCATGACTTTTAAAGATAGGATCCCATACTTGATCTTAAAATTGAAATTTTGTAAAACCCCAATTTATACATTATTTTATTAAAATAATTAAATAAAATTAAACTTGGAGAATAATCTGTTGGAACTCAAGACGCTTTGATGCTTGGTGTTTAAAAGGGCATAACATCTAAGTCATCGGCCCAGAGACGCTTTGAAGCTGGAATGTATCGACAATTATTATCCACCAAATAGTACCACATAATTTAACAAAAGGCAATCAAATCATTAATGAAGATTAAAATATGAAGAAATGGAAAAAATTCACCACAAGAAATACAATAAATAAAACTTAATTATTGCTCTAAGACCTGTCTGAGTCGATGCGATGTAAAACAAATAGTAGTAATAAAATAAACTTGGTTACATAAAATGACTTTGGGTGTCACTATAACATATTTAACAATAGCATTGATAGCAGCACATGCCTACCTCAGATAAGCATCTAACGCAACTATACTGTAACAATTGCAAGAGGAAAAGAGAAAGGCAAGGCCCCAGATGGAAGGACACAAAGGAATGAGTGGCCATGGCATAATAATGAACAAAATATGCAAGGAACCGCAGTTTGAGCTTTACAATCAACTTAGAATATAAGCACTAATGTATCCCCAAATTCATCAAATAAACTTTAAATAAATAATACACTGAGCTCGATAGCAGTAGTCGCTTAAGTGCAGCCAGTATGCAGTATTCGGGAGATAGAGGGCTCGAACCCCACTGTCGACAGCCCTGAAGATGATTTTCCATGGTTTCCCATTTTCACGCCAGGCAAATGCTGGGGCTGTACACTAATTAAGGCCACAGCCAACTCCTTCCAACTCCTAGCCCTTTTCTATCCCATCGTCGCCATAAGACCTATCTGTGTCGGTGCACGTAAAGCCACTAGCAACAACAACAACAAATTTACCAAGCACATGTTTTGTTCTGCACATAGTTGGTGAAGCCTTCTGAATAGACAATCTTTTTACTGGGTATTTTTGTAACACTGTAGCTTCTGCTTGGATTTCACACAATGAAATGCATAGTATATACGAGTACAGTACATACAAATTATTTGCAATTTTCCAGATCACTAAAGTGGTGAAAACTGATTTTCTGCTTGTTGTAATGATTATGAGAATTCCTTTACAATAATGAAATAATTAAAGGAACTTAATTTGCCAGATTTGTGCTGAAGTAGGCTGAACTGTAAAACCCTGATATTTGAACAATTCAGCTCTGTTCTTGGTGGAAGACTAATTCATAGATTGCAGTTCTTCTGTGGAATGACACCTAAGAATTTACTGGCAAATCTTTCTTAATTTCAGCTTTGTTATATTGTGTATGAATAATGTTGCCCAGCTATCTGATCATTTCAGAGAATTTCCTGATTAAGTAGTAGAAAGAAATAAGAGGGAATTCATGTTGATAATGAAACATATTCAACATGGTTCTGCATTAAATTTTGTATAAGGAGTGTTTTGTGTCTGTCTGTATCTTCAGTATTTATTGAAAAGTATATTATTTGCAGAAAATGTGTGTGTATTGGGGGGAAGGGTGATATTAATGTATTTTCACAACAGGCTCACTAATAAAATGTAGCAAAAGTGCTTTGGTGAAAGAGAGAATGCTGCTTGTTAAAACCTAAATTTCTAGTTATGTACAGTTGCTTCAAAATTTCAGGAAAATGGATGACCAGTTCTGTACTGTGCTCTGTTTATAATAACTTTCTGAGATCCATCTTTGATAATGTAGGAATGTAGGGTCAAATGAGACTAGTTGCAGTTTTATTAAATTTATTGCACAAAACTTTGACACTAATTTTATTGAACTTTTTGGGCAATCTGTTCTGTATGACAAAAAATAATGACAATAATAAAAATACACAAGATGGGTCTTCCTGTGTTTATATACTTACTTACTTACTTACTTACTTACTTACTTACTTACTTACTTACTTACTTACTTACTTACTCCTCGGCGCTACAGCCCTTGTAGGGCCTTGGCGTCTCTGACGATTGTAGCCCAATCTTCACGATCTTCTGCACGCCTCCTCCATCTTCTTATTCCCATCTTTCTTAAATCCTCCTCCACATCATCCAGCCATCTTTTCCGGGGTCTTCCTTTCCATCTTCTACCACCTGGATTTCCTCTTATAGATCTTCTTGACAGCCCTATTATCTGGCATTCTCTCCACGTGTCCCAACCACCTTAATTCTTCTTTCATTTACAGGTTTAAAATTCAAAACTGCTGACTTATATCTGTCATCCACTAGGAAGCCTGTGCCACCTATTGTACCTCTGGCTCCGCCACTATGCAGAACTGTATATCTACCACTTCTAAAAACACCATTTCCTTTCCATCTGACTTCCTGAATTGCTGCTATTCCAATATTATATTTCTCCATTTCTTGTTTTAGATTGTTTAGGGCTCCTGGTTTATTCAGGGTTCGTACATTCCAGGTTGCTACATATATCTCATATTTCCGTTTGCATCTTCCATTTCCTCGCGTGGGTCGTTTACCATTATCATCAGTCCGGCTATTCTTGTCTGTGAGTTTCGTAACGAGTTCTTTTTCCGATATAGGGTTGTTAGCCCCATGATCAACCCCCAACCTGGAGGACCAGGGTATCCCTCTTTGTCTGGCCTATCACCTTTGACCTGTCCGGCTTGGGTGGCCCCACCACGAGCTTATTATGCTCCCGCCGGCATAGCTCTCAGGATCACTTAGGCACGCAAGCTCCCACATCGCGACAAGATGAAGATACCAGCGTGGGAGTCCTGTGTTTATATAAAGAAACCTTAAGTTTGAAAGGATCAAAAGTATGTTTTTAGTCATTGTAAAAAATTTTAAGTTTTCTGATCAAAATTGTATATTTTTTTATAATATTACATGATAGGAGAAAAACGTAGTCTGACCACTGACATAAAAAAAAAAAAGGAAAATAAAATGTATTGGTCACATTCCATGGCATGAGTTCCTTAGTAGCATCACTGAAGAAGAATTCCTGAAAAACAAAAAAAGGAACAGGACAACCAAGAGTATCTTACTTCAAGAACCTGCTTCTGTTCTACATTGAGTTTATGAGACTGGCTCAAAACTGAATCTGTGGCTGCGGTGACAAGGCTTAACTTTTAGAACGCGATGATGGCACTATGTGCGTATTAGTACTTAAAAGTTATTTTAAGACCTGCGCTTTAACTTGTAATTGTAAATTTGGTCTCAGTCATTTTTTCTCGAAACTACATTTTTTCCTGTTGCTTTCACACACAGGGGTGAAATTTGTTCCATATATTTTAAGAGGTAATAGTAAGTGCTGGTAATAAAATAGTATATACTAATGTTCAAGAGATTCCAATACAGTGAAACCTCGTTAAGACGTTTTTGCAGGGTACAAGGAAAAAGAACGTGTGAAGCGAGAAAACTTACTAATGAATATACGATTAAGAACTACGATTTTTTCCGACATGAGGGCATTTTATGTCGTGTATCTGCGGGTACAGTGAAAACTATAGGCCTATCTACCATTTCTAAAGATGAGAGGAAAGTATTAAAAGGTGTGAAAAACACGAGAGAACAAACCTGAAAACATTTTCTGCTGGGGATTATACAATAACAAGTACCAGTACACTGAAAGGTGTAAAAACACCAGATAACAAATATGAAAGCTTGTGCCCAGGGGCTCACAAAAAATATCAAAATTTTATTTTGGAGCGCTGGGTTATTAAACATTATTTTCCGGTCGCACGCTTAGACAGTGAATTGGAGGTTACACTTGACCATCTGCAACTGCGAGGAATGACTTTGGTCGCTATTTTAAATCGAACAAAACTTCGACCTACTCAAGTGAACGAGTCAAAACTCGAAGGTGCGAGTTTCGACATTTGTGACCTCTGCACACTTACTCCAGTGCACTTTTTGTCAGATTTTAATTTTGTCTTCATTATTAACATTTTGAAGACGTCACCCCATGTGGGGTGACGGACCCTCATACAAAATATAGTATGTCACCCCTCATGGGGTGACATGGTAGTGTGTCCAGGCCTCTCAACTTCAGGCTGTCGCACGAAACTAGCGCTACCATTCGCTGTTGTATTGCATTGCTTGTTCATGTAAGGTGTTCATAGAGTGCAGCGCAGTTCCCATTCCTTTCTCAGCATGCTGTGCATTGCACAACAGACAGTGGAATTTCTCTGACATTTGTCACCCCATGACACACGCAACCATCAGAATTCAGTTATTAATGGCAAGGAAAATAATGTGTATTGGAGTTTATTATTGCTTTATTCTTACATACTGGTTGAGATTTAGCACTCAGATGAAATTGTAAACCAGGGCTACGTGTAAATAAATACAATGTTTCTGCAAACCTGAGGATGTTCCCCAGTAATTGTCACTGGCTGGTGATTTGGTTGAATCATTGCCCGATGCAGCACCACCGGAATCTTTGCTAGTCTCCTCACTACACTACACAAACTACTGTTGAATTCCGACTTGGAAAAGGTGGCACCACATTGCAAATCCTAAATGTCAACATCTCTTGATTCAACATTCGAAACCTTTTCAAGTTGTTCTTCTATCTCTCTATCGGTAATCATGGCTTACTCAACACAGAAACACATAACATGAATTAAATTCTTGTCATAAAACTGTAAATTACAAGGAACTCGTTGGAAGGTGCGTAAATCAGCAGCTCACAACACAGAGCACAGTGTTCCACAACAACAAAGGTAAAAAGGCTGTCACCCCTGTAGGGGTGATGTGCGCTTTCTCTGTTGCATAGTCAACCTGATAACCATATGTCACCCCAATGGGGGGATACAAAAATATTAACTTTGAACATGAATTATGTCTTTGATTAACATCTACGAATGAAATTACAAACATCCGTAGCCGACAACAACCTAAAATGTATATCGCATTTCAGCAGTTTACCATGAAAAAATCAAATGTACACGTCGACGCTAAAGTGTTAAGGAAGTTTACAAAATTTTCCGTATTCATAACTACACATTACAGGACAAATATGCACCACGCTAGTCAATTTCACACGATTATGTTCCTAATCCAGATATAGACCACTGCATCACACAACAAATATTAGTTACACTTCACTGTACCACTCAACACAAAAAACATTTCTACCTTCTGAATGGAATGCAAAATACAAGCACAAACAGGCTCACTCTGCTATTCAGCTATCTCGCTGCTAACCGGCAAGCAAAACAACATTCCTGAGGCTAATGGCTTGCTCCCTGAAAGTGCAGCTTATCCGTTGAAGTTCAGGAAGGCCTTTTCGCGTAATTACGCAACTGTGGCGATGGCTCTTACCAGAGTTGAAAATCATGTTTCGTTTAGAAGGGATGACAAATACAGTAACATTTTCAGATCTAGGAAAAATGTGATCGTACTAAGCAGTAATAGCGAAAATTTGTGACGCGATAAGTGAGGTATTTTTCATATATATTTAATACGATGAGAATTGGGACTTCAAATTTACGACGTGCTAAGCAGGAAAACGTGTTAATGAGGAATGCTCTAATGAGGTTTCACTGTATATTAATTTTTATTTAGAGAATATTGACCAAAATCTTGATGTGTGCAATAATTATTTGCTCTACTTAAATCTATTTCAGTTAGAAAGTTGACTTTACTCATTAAGCTGAAGTAATAATGGTAGAGGTACAGTGAACCCTCACTAATTTGGAATTCATGATAAATGGACTGGTTTTCATAGCGACGTAAAATTGCTGCAATACTGTATCAGGCATCATCTCTAATACATACTCTTTTTTTTTTTTTTTTTTTGCAAGTTGCTTTACGGCGCACCGACACAGATAGGTCTTGTGGCGACGATGGGGCAGGAAAAGGCTAGGAGTGGGAAGGAAGCGGCCGTGGCCTTAATTAAGGTACAGCCCCAGCATTTGCCTGGTGTGAAAATGGGAAACCACGGAAAACCATCTTCAGGGCTGCCGACAGTGGGGTTCGAACCTACTATCTCCCGAATACTGGATACTGGTTATTACATACTGTGTATGTACAGTAGTGTATTATCAACCCCTTTCAGTGTAACCTTTTTTATATTCTAATTTTAATTTGTGTACTCCTACTGTTATTTTTCTGATAACATTAGTTGCTTTTAAATTAAATATGAAGGGTACAGGGGAAAAATAATAGATGTCCATTTTACTACTTTTCATAAGAATGTTACTTGCTTTACGTCCCACTAACTACTTTTTTTACGACATTCAGAGGCGCTGAGGTGTTGGAATTTATTCGTGCAAGAGTTCTTTTACATGCCAGTAAATCTATCAACACAGCGCTGATGTATTTGAGCACTTTCAAATACCACCTGACTAAGGCAGGATCGGACCAGCCAAGTTGGGGTCAGAAGGCCAGTGCCTCAACCATCCGAGTCACTCAGCCTGGTTTTTCTACTTTTGTGTAAATTGAATTTTAAATAAAAAATAATGTCCCTAGAAGGAATCCATCATTTAATTTCATCGATTGCAAAAGTTTTTAGGCTTTTCACTATTGAAAAGGCCTAAACAGCTTAAATGGTTTAACATTTGCAATCGATGAAATTAAATTATGGTTTCCTTCTACGGACCTTATTTTTTATATAAAGGCCAAAGGCAGGCATTTATTCAAGTTCAGGCTCATGCTTACCCTAGTGCACCGTCACTGCATTGTCCTACATAAGAGGCTTGCAGTGGTGTCTCAACGGCACACTAGCTGCCAGCGTCTTGGAAAGGTATAGCAATCCAACTGATGAGCTCACTGCTACCCTGGGGCAAAATGCTGATAGTTTCATGATTGAAGAAGCCTAAAGAGCTTAAATGTTTTGAATTTTAAAGTTTGAAACCATGCTGTATTAAAGTTTATTGGCTCATGCATTCTTCCATTTCACAGTACATATTACAAACAGGCAATGTAATTCGTGTTCTACATCTCATTGTCAGGTATCATTTAATCTTTTATCCATTATAATACCGAATCGTTAAGTTGAAAAACAGTCGGTGTCACATTAAACTAAACAAAAACAATGAAAGTCAACACTAACACAAGAATACAATGATTATTAATGGTGTCAGTGTATTAAAAATTTGGAAATGAATGTTGGAACTGCATCTTCATTCATCTTGCACTTGTCCGCAATGAGGTAATGATTCACAAAAAGCTTTAGCTTCATTGCCACAGAAGGTTTTCAACATCATAAGGTCCTTATGCTTGGCATTACTAATGGGTAAGAGTTCATCATACAGAGAATCCGGCAGCCTGAATTCATGAGGGTGAAGACACAGTGTTTTAAGCATTTCTTTCTTTGGAGCAGTTGCTGGAGTCAGACGTGCACCATTACTACTCACTTGGTACTGCACAAGGCATGGACGTTCCTGTTACTCTTACTAGTCTTATTGGGAAAGGACATTTTGTTATGTACAGTGGTATCAGAAATTTAGTCCACGACAAAAATATGTTTCGGCTTTCACAAGAAACACCCCTGACAGGTTGTGGTTTCTTACGTGCTTTCAACCATTCGTCATTCCACCTTAATGGGGTCTCTATGATAGCCTTCTGGTTCAGCAAAGCTATGTTCCTGTCACATTCCATGTAGAATTGACCATGCTCAGGGAAAGTCTTTTTCACTGTCTTCAGGCGTTTAGCGTGATAGACCACATAATGGAGGAACCGAAAAATATTTCCAATACTAATACAGATTCATCTAAGTGGTTACATATGAAATCCCAATGCATTGAAGCAACTTCAACAACTTACTTACTTCCTATTGCCGTTCTTGAATGACTCAGACTATTGAAGCGCCAACCTTTTGACCCCCGTTTGGCAGGTTTCGATCCTGGCTCAGTTCGGTGGTATTTGAAGGTGCTCAGATACGTCAGCCTTGTGTCGGTAGATTTACTGGCGCTTAAAAAGAACTCTATTATTATTTATAAATTTCATTTTCCGTATTGACAGATTCAAAGTATAGATAAGAAATGTGTTTTTCCACCATTCAATACACAATTTATTTTAATAGATTAAACTAGTACCAGTTTCGGCTCTTTAACGGCCATCATCAGCTAGTACATGATTTGTTTTAGCCATTAGACAATTCACAAGTTGTTATTGTATTAGGCATCCGGATGTCTAATGGGGGATGGAAATGTGTACAATAGCATATAATTAAAATATCAGTAGTCAGGGTAAAAAGTTACAAATTAGAACATGAGTATGTAAAACATATTAAAACACACAGGCCACAATATATAACATTTAAAAAGTTTCAACACATTAAAATGGTACGTGTAGGTAGACACTTGTTAAAATTTTCAATTCATGCTACATAGATTCCATTCTTCTGTCCTCTGTGCAGTTCCTTTACTTCTAAGTTATGTTGATTTTAGCTGTGTAAGGTAATCTTCGAGAACATTCTGAAACTGGTGTACGTCTTATTGATATGGGCCTTTGTCAGGAAGAAATTTTGTTGTGTTATATATCCCAACTTGTGATATACTATGGCAAGTTTCAATATAGCAAACAGCAGGTCTCGAGCTTGTATTTAGAAGTAGTTGGTGGCAACACCTCTCTCGTCTACATTTGATGTTGTAGTCTGTAAAGATAAGGTGATATAAGTATGCCAGTAGTGTGTGTATGGAAAGAGTACTTACTATAGTTGTTGTGGAAGTCTTGTGCCGATGTGTTTGAAGGCTTGTTGTGTTCTACTGCGAGTGCGTCTGGGGCTCATATTAGCTGTGGAGGGGAGGAAGGAGTGGCCGTAGGAGAAGTAGGGGCGGGGTCAGGTTTGTGATTCGTTGGTTTGTTAGAGCGTGTGTTTACTATTTTGAGGTAATCATTCTTTAATGTCGGAATGGCTTTGTCAAAAATGATGCTGGTTTTTTCAGTAATATCATTAATGTTATGATTGGGGTTGGCGTATTGGTCTAAAGAAATGCAGAAATCTTCGGTTATGTTGAGCAGGGGGCCCTTGGAGTTTTTATTTTTAGTATCGTCATGTCGTTATTGATGTTTGTGAAACTATGCTTAGATTCTTCTACATGTTGGCCTATTGATGAGAAATGGTTATGTTTTACTGCATTTATATGTTCATTGTAGCGGATGGTGAAGTTTCTGCCTGTACGTCCTATGTAACTTATGTCACAGTTGTTACATTTGATACGGTAGACACCTGATTGGTTGTATTTATTGTTATTATTGACTGTTTTAGTGTTATGTATAATGTTGGTACTATTGTGTGTGGTTTTGAATGCTGTTTTTATGTTGTGCTTCTTGAAAATATTAGTTATAGTATATATGTGGGTGTTGTTAAAGGTAAATAGGGCATAGTCTTTTTTGGGTTTGGCTGTTTTTTGCTAATTTAGTTTTAGGTTGTGATTTTATTTTGTGAATGATTTTGTTGACCATTTCTTTGCTGTATCCGTTATGTTTAGCTATGTCGTGGATTAACTTCAATTCATTGTTTTGGTCTTCTATTGTCATTGGGATGTTAAAGGCTCTATAAATCATACTATAATAGGCTGCTCTTTTTTGTGTATTGGGATGAATGGAGTCATTTTTTTATGGTATTTGAGGTGTGTGTGGGTTTCCTGAAGATCTTGTAAGATAAATGGTTGTCGTGTCTGGTTATTGTTAAGTCTAGGTAATTTAGTGTACGGTTTTTTTCGGTTTCTTTGGTGAATTTAATTTGGGGATCTAGAGTGTTAAGCTTGTCTAGTATAGTTTGTGCGTCAGTGGATCTATTATCTAAAACTACGAAGACATCGTCAACAAATCTGCACCAAAAATGTATATTATCTATTTCTTTGATTGACGTGTGTTCTAAGTTATCTATATATATATTTCTGCTAATATTCCGGAGCATGAATTGAAAATTTTAACAAGTGTCTACCTACACGTACCATTTTAATGTGTTGAGAAACTTTTTAAATGTTATATATTGTGGCCTGTGTGTTTTAATGTGTTTTACATACTCATGTTCTAATTTGTAACTTTTTATCCTGACTACTGATATTTTAATTATATGCTATTGTATACATTTCCATCCCCCATTAGACATCCGGATGCCTAATACAATAACAACTTGTGAATTGTCTAATGGCTAAAACAAATCATATACTAGCTGATGATGGCCGTTAAAGAGCCGAAACCGGTACTAGTTTAATCTATTAAAATAAATTGTGTATTGAATGGTGGAAAAACACATTTCTTATCTATACTTAAAAAGAACTCTTGCGGTACAAAATTCTGGCACCTCGGCATCTCCAAAAACCATTAAGGTAGTTAGTGGGACGTAAAGCTAATAACATTAACATGTACGATATATTCAAAATGTAAACAGATCGCTGACGGTGATAGTATACATCATTCATGACTTTGTTTGGCATATGTAGATTCTTCTGGAAATCCATAAGTATGACTTTAGCTTCGTGGTGTTGTGATTTGCTACATTTCTCTCTTGCTTTCCTTTTGCTGCTATAAAATGCTGCCGCTTTCCGTAGATGTAATTTTTATTTTGTTTCCAGCATCTTCAACTCTTGAACCAATGACTGTGATTGATTACAGCCCTCTACATTTTCTGCTTGCTGTTAATTTCAAGTGTTGCCAATTTATCTTCATAACTCTCTTTATTGACCTGAAATGAATGACGGTGATTGCATGTGTTCTTCCTAGCATAACCAAATTAAATATTATGTCGTGTGTTAAATTTGCATCTGTAGGATTTTTATGAAACCTTGTTTTCAGGATGTTTTTGTACATATAGGTTATACGTTTTTTAAATAGTTAAATCTTCAGGAAGGTATATTCTTTTGAAATCATGCAAAGAATTATGCTAATTCCTCCCTTTGAAAGACTTTGTGTCCATTAATTCATCGGATTGTTTTGCCACTCAACTTGTTTGGGCTATTCGTATATCGACCACGACCATATTTTCATGCTGTTTCAGTTAACATCAAACCCCTCTGTATACTTTTTATTCACTCAGCTGTAATACCACGAAATGACAACATAGTTTTGTAGCAGATCTGAATGTCAACAATGGAATCTTTTCTAATCAACTGCATGAGGCAGAATGAAATTCAGCTTAATGTTCATCTTTTCTGGAATGCCGGTTACATATAGGGCACAATGTAATTAATCCTGCCAAGAAAATGTTTTGCTCATCATAAGTTTTTAACTCATTAATGTACAAGGATGAATCAAAAGTAAGTTACACTAGCTCGCAGTGAGAACACGCTGTGTATCGTGACCATGGCCAATGCGGAGCAAGGTACAGTAACTGCTGACACGTCCGACAGGAAGGTTGGTGTGGAATCTCGTGATGTGTGCGCAGAGCGGGCTAGGCTCAATGGGAGGTCAACTGGATGTCTGCTCCAAATTGGAGGTGTGTGCAGCAGTCAGATATCTGTGGGCTAAACAGCTCAATTGCACGGACATTCATCGTGAACCACTGCTGTATGTGGTGATTATGCAATTTCTCGCCCAGGTATTGTACAGTGGTGTATGCAATTTAACGCCACACTCACGGATCTCGCGGACGAATATCGCAAAGGCAGGCTCGCAACGTCCATTACCGTTGCAAATGTTGATCGTATGGATGGAATCATTAGAGAGAATCGGCGCATTACACTGCTGAACATTTCGTATGGCAGTGTGTTCTCCATTGTTCACCAGCACCTTGGATTTCATAAACTGTGTCAAAGATGGGTCCAACGTCTGCTCACCGATATTCACAAGGGACAACGTTACCAATAGTCACTGGCATTTTTTCAACGGTATTCTGTGGAAGGCAACGAGTTTCTGTTTCGAATCATCACAAGGGATGAATGTTGGGTCCATCCCTTCACCCCTGAAACAAAGAGCACGTCGATGGAATGGGTGCATACCACATAACTACCACGAAAGAAGGCCAGGGTCCAACCTTCAGCAGGAAAGGTAATGGCGACAGTGTTCTTTGTCATGGAGGGTGTGGTGCATGTGGAATTTATGCCAAAAGGCACGACAATCGACTCGGCTTCCTGTGTGATTTTGTAGCACGATAATGCAACACCTCACACGGACTGCCAAACATCCGAACTGCTGCAGCGATTCAAATGGGAGGTATGGCAATGTCCTCCATACAGTCCAGACTTAGCGCCATGCGATTATCATGTGTTCGGTCAGCTGAAAAAGGATCTCGGTGGACAATAAATTCGAAACAATGTGGAAATGAAAGCAGCTGTCGCCAGGTGGTTACATAGCGCTGGAGGTGATTTCTATGCATCCGGAATCGAAAAGTTGGTTGACCGTTCCGAGAAATGTTTATACAGTCCCTTGGGGACTATGTGGAAACGTGAACTTGCATTGTATGTTGTCATAGCCGTGTTGCCTATGTGTACATGGTTTCATAAATGGCCGTAACTTGGAAGTGTAACTTAGATTTTGATTCACCCTCGTACTGAATTATTCTAATCAGCAAGATGGCCGTGTGGTTAGGGGCGCGTAGCTGTGAGCTTGCATCCGGCAGACAGTGGGTTCAAATCCCACTGTCGGCAGCCCTGAAGATGGTTTTCTGTGGTTTCCCATTTTCACACCAGGCAAATGCTGGAGCTGTACCTTAATTTAAGGCCACGGCCGCTTCCTTCCAACTCCTAGGCCTTTTCTATCCCATCGTCGCCATAAGACCTATCTGTGTCGGTGCGACATAGAGCCAAAAAAAATTCTACTCCCTTCATTTTCAAGAACATTGTCAAACCATTTAAATTTTGCAGTTGCATTGTTATCCAGTCTCGTGGGTTTGATGTAGTTTTTTTGATGCCTCACTAATACATTTTTTTTACCTGTACATTATCTTCTATTTCTGCTGACAGTTAGTAGAGTACATATATGGATAAATAATGAGTTAGTAGAGTAATCGATCATCAGAATATGAAACTTCTTCAGTCTCAGTTCAAACGCAGTGAAATGAACAGCAGTTTAAAACACTGATTAACTAATTGGTGACAAATAACAAACCAATACAGAAAATACTGCCAACTGTTGCATTTATTATACACTGAAGAAAGAAAATGTTGCTTCAACATGATGACATTCATTGTTATTCCATACCTGCGCAGTGACATTCTCACTGATCCATCCTCATTTTTGGGATGACCATCATGGATTTAGCTGTTCACCGCACCAACATAAAATTTTGCTCTTTTATTCGTAGATGGCATACTTGCCTCATTTTCCTAATGGTTAGACATTCCTTGTTTTTCCCCTGTACCCTTCATACACTGTACAGCATTTCACATATTATGATGTTCATCTAGTTTTTATTTAACCATTACATACATTGTATGTGTATTGTATTCCTAATTATAGTTTCAGATAACCATTTTTGGAAAACACTTCTATAATTCGGACTAGGTCTCACCTCCCATTAGTTCAAATTAGTGAGTGTTCATTGTAGTTGTAGAAATATTAAGACTATGTTGTTAAACATTTTCTCAGAAATTGTACCTGCCAGGCTGAGTGGCTCAGACGGTTGACACACTGACCTTCTAACCCCAACTTGGTAGTTTCTATCCTTTCTCAGTCCGGTGGTATTTGAAGGTGCTCAGATAAGTCGGCCTCATGTCCGTAGATTTGCTGGCATGTAAAAGAATTCCTGTGTAACTGAATTCCGGCACCTCGATGTCTCCAAAAACTGTAAAAGTAGTTAGTGGAACGTAAAAGCCAATAATGTTATTATTTATTAGAAATTTTACCCAAAAATTTGACATTTTCTTTTGGAATTCTTGTAATCTAGTTAGAAGTATTACCGGGCGAGTTGGCCATGCGGTTAGGAGCGCGCAGCTACGAGCTCGCATCCCGGAGGTAGTGGGTTCGAACCCCACTGTCGGCAGCCCTGAAGATTGTTGTCTGTGGTTTCCCATTTTCACACCAGGCAAATGCTGGGGCTGTACCTTAATTAAGGCCACGGCCGCTTCCTTCCCATTCCTAGGCCTTCCCTGTCCCATCGTCGCCATAAGACCTATCTGTGTCAGTGCGACGTAAAGCCACTAGCAAAATAAAACCTGTGCACATGTCATAAATCACCAACTGAACTGACCAAAACTGAATGTGAATTGCCATTCTGATACAATTCTAAATGCAGGTCATGAATTTCCTTTTAAATGATACAATGCAATTAAGCATGAATTTCAATTCAACCTGGAAAGACTACTTTATCTGAGCCTAAAAATCCTAGCCCAGCTGCCAGTTAATACACAGCTCAGGGATTCACCCAATTGAATCAATCCTCTTGTCACATCAGTACACGCAACTGTCTAACAGAGTTGCATCATTGTGTGCAATATGCATCACATCTGTAATTAGGTGATGTATGGATGTTATATCAATACAAAAAGCAAGACGGTGGTTTTTACATTCGTCGTCATCATTTCTTCGCTCCAGAAAGCCGGGTGTGGTTGTGTACGAGCCTCCTCCAGTTTGTTCTATCCATCCACAGATACTGCTCATATATGCGACACCAGTTCACATCTCTAATTTCAAGGTCCTTCATTATCTGTTTTTCCCAAACATCACGAGGTCTTCCTCTTGGCCTCTTCCCAGGAACATTGTGGTCAAAGTATGTTTGAGGAGCCTTGTGAGGGTTCATTCTTTTCATGTGACCATACCATTGCAATCTCTTCACTTCTAGAGTCTCCAGCAAGCTTCTTTCCAATCCAAGCTGTTGTCGGATATCCACATTCCTTATTTTATCCATTTTTGTTTTTTGTAGACAAGAACGGAGAAACTTCATTTCTGTTGCCTGAAGACGGTAGCAAGTAAGGACCCTTTTCGGAGGCAGCCCTACCTAGGGAGTGGTGTCCCTGCCGATGAGAGTCCCAGAGCACACTGATCCGGTGTGTAACATCTGGTAAGGGTCCCAGCTCAGGGTTACGAGTGAAGACCTCAACGACTTTTATAGCAGAGAAGGTGGACTTCGGTACAGTGGAGATGGCGGAAGAGGCAGCCCTGTATTCAGGAATTAATATGAGTACAACCTGCTGCCTTGTAGGTTGAGGTGACTGGACACCAAAGGCTAGGGGAGAAAACCCTGAAAGAAAATCTCCGTCTGTGTTAGGCTGAGCAGGTCAACAGAGGGATTACTGAAGAAGTTGCTTTCAAGAGTAATACGAGCCTCGGATGATTTTTACATTGCATAATTTAATTTGGCACAAAATAAGCTCACTGGTTTCATTTCAAATATAAACAAAATCACGTATTCAGGTATACTCTACTATGGAATAGCTTTATGGGGCGTCCTGCATGGCAGGCCAGAGTTACGCCCCTTGTATGAACTTTAATGGACTGGAGGTGTTTCACATGACATTGTATCACTCCTTGTAACAGGCGCTGCATCTTCTATGGTGAAAGCATAGGAATGTAAAAATTCTGCATACTAGTGCTTCAGCTCGCTTACTGGATAAAGTTGCAGAGGATGTTCACTGTCAGTCGATGACATTGATAAGGCAGTAGGTGCATGAAGATGATCCTGGAGGTCTCTTTGCAAGTTGCTTTATTGTAAGTCAGATGCTTGCTATATTTTATTGTTGCTTTCTCCTGTTTTGATATGATGAGGGTCCTGGATTGATGCTCACATCAGTTATTGTAGCAAATTCAAGATTGCAGAATACATTGATAATACATTTGACACCAGTGAATTTACTTTGATTAAACTATCCATGGTACTGATATCAAGATGATATTTCAAGTCAACTTTCATATTTCAAAACTTACGTTCCTACGTGCTGTTATAACAGCTTTGATGCTGTCAGAAGTATCACTAAGTAGCTGGTCAAACTTGTCAATAAAACTGTGAGTAACTTAGATAATGATGGGTAAATTATGACAAGAATTCACTGAAAATGAATGTTTTCATTAAAATATATTTTACAGTAGATTTTTTAAATTTTGCACCACGTATTCATTGAACATTGCAAGTCAGACATAAAAGTACCAAGTTGTCCTTGAAAATATCCCAGCCTGTAGGATTCTTCTGGGAGTTATTTTTGGCCTTCATCTGCTAGTGAGCACAACAGCTCTGTTGATGATCATGTTCCCCTTTCATTTCTGCTCATTGAACTTTGATATAGCATGCTCGCAACATTATCATAACAATGATTAGTAAGCTTTGTTATTGGGTTGTAGGAAGTGTTTGTTTGCAGTCATATATTTGTGATTCATTAATAGCATTTTCATTTACTCTCATCTATACTTTTTCCAATTTTCCCCTGATATTTTCTTAAAACACTTCTCTGTAGTATGGGGTTATTCCTTTTTTTTTTTTTTTTGAGTTTTCCGTGAATAAGAATTGCATATACTAAGATTGGGAGAATGTGTGGGTCATGACCCTGTACTAATGGCCTTCCTGTGTTGATTCTGGAGAATCGCCAACTTAGAAAGTTGTTGGAAAATTTTGTTGAAAATGCGGATTGGCTTATTATTTTTCATTGCCAGACAATTGTGTAAAAGAAATGCGAATATTTGTGTTTTACATCTTTGAGTTTATATCTTCATAAAATAATATGACCGATCTTGATAGCTTAAGTGCGGCCAGTATGGAAGATAGTGGGTTCGAGCCCCAATGTCGGCTGCCCTGAAGATTGTTTTCCGTGGTTTCCCATTTTCACACCAGGCAAATGCTGGGGTTGTGCCTTAAATAAGGCCACGGCTGCTTCCTTCCCACTCCTAGCCCTTCCCTCTCCCATCATCACTATAAGACCTATCTGTGTCAATGCGACGTAAAACAACATGCAGTATATATATATATGAATCCTCTTATTCTTCCCAAGTTGTAGCATACCATATGCCATTATTTACATCGTGTGGTGAAACTTCCTGAATTGATTGATTTTCTTTGCTCCATTACCTACTATTTTGTGAATTAACATAACAAAGTAAACGAAACTATGCTTGGTCTGGAATAATTCTTGTGGAACGACAATACCATCTGCATTGCACTAAAAGATCCAGTTACAAAAGGTCAACTTGCATTGTCACACTGTCATAATTCTTTGACTATGAACGCACTATACATTGTCAGTCTTCAAGTTTATGGTGCCTTACATGCTAAAGATTTTGAAGATGCATGTTTTCTGTGCAAGGTGATGCTAGATTTCTTTGGAGGTCATTCTAATATTCCTCCAGTACAGTTAACGTTTTTCTTAGAGCAGTGCTTTTACTTAGGAATTCTATTATTTAGAATTTCTGTTTTCCTGAATTTTAGAAGGCTTCATTTTCTATACCTCTGTGGAAATGATTCAGCTAGGAATTTCACCAGAAATTACCTACATACCTGCCTACATTGACCTACTATTGCATAATTGCTGTACATAAATGTTCTGTCTTCTAGTATTAACATTTCAAAACACTGCTGTAAAATTTACTTCACTGATGCTTAATTATTAATGTTGATGTACCCGTGGAGAATGACACTAAATGTAAATAATGAAATGAAATGTCGTATGGCTTTTAGTGCCGGGATATCCCAGGACGGGTTCGGCTCGCCAGGTGCAGGTCTTTCTGTTTGACACCCATAGGCGACCTGCGCGTCGTGATGAGGATGAAGACAACACATACACCCAGCCCCCGTGCCGTAGGAATTAACCAATTAAGGTTAAAATCCCCGACCCGGCCGGGAATTGAACCCGGGACCTTCTGACCGAAGGCCAGTACGCTGACCGTTCAGCCAATGAGTCGGACAATGTAAATAATTATAACACAAAGGTGAAATTAGTACTTCCTCTGATAACAGCAAATTGTAAATGTCCATGGACAACTACTAGTGTGTAAACTGTCTAATAGATCTATAGATACTTCCAAACTTTGGTTTAGTCTTATAATTTTACTTAACCACAGAGCAGATGTGATGTTTTAGCCATGAAACCAGTCTTAATTGATTTGGGAAAAGCTTATAATAATAATAATAATAATAATAATAATAATAGACATGGGGCTGAATTCATAGACAGCACTTATACGTAAGTGGAACCTTTAAAGGATCAATATATATTTATTTTTTTCTATTCTATTTTGTAGCAGAGGCGGCCGGGCTTAGACCTAACCACTCTACCCTACCATGTGCCGAGGTTGCAGATGGTGGAACCCTTTACCTTCCACCGCTTCAGGGACTTTTACTATTTTATAGACTTACAGTCTTGGTAATTTATGAACTTGTAAAATATTTCCAATGAATTAAGCCAAATCATAATAGTAAATTAAAATTAACATTTCTCACCCAAAATGAAGAGGTGGTATAAAATCTTGATTATTATATTTATTAATGGTGAAATAGGGAGGCCTTTAGAGGTTTTGTTAACCGAGCTCGATAGCTGCAGTCGCTTAATTGCGGCCAGTATCCAGTATTCGGGGGATAGTAGGTTCGACCCCCACTGTCGGCAGCCCTGAAAATGGTTTTCCGTGGTTTCCCATTTTCACACCAGGCAAATGCTGGGGCTGTACCTTAATTAAGGCCACGGCCGCTTCCTTCCCAGTCCTAGACCTTTCCTGTCCCTTCGTCGCCATAAGACATTTCTGTGTTGGTGCGACGTAAAGCCAATAGAAAAAAAAAGTGGTTTTGTTCATTCTCTTAACCAAGGGAACACGAATATTTATAAATCACTTTACTGAAACGAAGCCTTCTTTTAAATTGTTGGTCACAATACATTTTTACTGGAACTTCCATGTTTCACAAATATCTTTCGAAAACATTCGATGAATGAAATACAACATGTTCAGTGAAATCATTATCTCCATCTTGTTACCAAACATCATGAGTGAGTCACTGAAGTGTTTGAAGGAGGTCCACTTAAAGGGACACTTAGGTGGGTAATATGAAATGAAACCTACCTTGTAAAGGACACACATATATGAGCTATTTACGAATTCAGCCCATGATATCGTTTGGGTTTTTGCAGTTTGAATGAATTAAACTAGGGATTCTCTGCATGTTGCAAAGCTTGTTCCATTTTACTGGAAGAAAACCTTGTGTGTCCATGACTACATCCGTCACCAGGTGGCTCGCTATGCACTTCATTTGAAGACGTGCAATTGGCGATTATCTCCTCATCCCCTTGTGTCGGTAGATTTACTGGCACGTAAAGAACTCCTGCTGGACTGAATTTCGACACCTCAGTGTCCCTGAAAACCTTAAAATAGTTAGTGGGACGTAAAGCCTATAACATTATTATTATCTGTCAACTTCCCATAGCCACCATCGTCGTCCATTTCTAACCAACAATTAACATCATTCGGTCAACACCATCACAACTGTCTCTGTTGGCAAACATTTGAAGAAGTTCAATGGGGAAGACTTTAATTATGATTTTCTTCTTGTGAGACATTGGCTTTCTCAGAAGAAGCACACTCGTTTTCAGGGAGAATAAAGATACAGGGCCATAGATATTTCCATGATTTCCTTAAACCCAATTCAGTTGCTTGATCCCAAGCAGGTACAGCCATGTAACTAACGTCCTTGACATCAATCTATTTCAATACTTTGATCACAACTCGTTCCCCCCTCCCTTTCTTCAATCAGTTTTTTTTTTAATGTATTCATATTGTATTGAACAGGAGGATACTTTTGAAAATTAATAAATTTCATATAAAGAATCAGTCAAGTTTTCTCCGGTACACCCTTTTGATATTCTCCAACACTCCTTGGTTCATCAGCTGTAATGTTGCCGTTGCATTTGATGCAAGGAACTTTACCCTGATGTTCCCACTGATGGGTTCATTGACTCTGGAATGTGATGGAGCATTGTCAGTAAAGGGGGCAGCTTTCATGGCCAGACTATTTTCTTTCGGGTATATTGTTACCCTTGGCACAAAATCTGTACGAAACAAATTTCTGAAAATTGAAATGTCCATCCAACTTTTTTTTTTTTTTTGCCTAATAGTCGACGGGTAAGGAGGATTGATTCACTTTTTACATTGCAAGGGGATTTTCTTATTTCCCTATTAACGGAAGCAGAAGTTTGTGTTTCCTGGATGGATTGCTACAACTTATGATAATTTCTCTGTTGTTACATTTTTTTTAAAAAAAATTTTGTTTTTTAATTTTTTTTGTTTAGCTCAAGCTGTGTCATGAAGTTTGGAAGCCAATATGTGGATAGCATCTGATAAGGTCAGCATTATAGACCTGATCTGCAAAATAGATTCTTTGGCAAAATAATGTTTTTGAACTCTTTGTAAAGTTCATTTAACACTGTATTCCCAGAGAGGCTTTCGCCAGTCACTGTTAGTTGCTGTATGCCATGACGGTTTTTCCATTTTTTCCAATTCTTTAGCCAGCCCTGGCTTGCCTACTACTCTTTTATTTCTAAGGGGAAAATCGGTGGCAGTAACAACAATGCTTCATCTATGACGCCAGCTCAAGGAATAAACCTAAATTATAACTGATAACTCTTTCCCACCATGTACAGAGAAGAAGCTGGGTGGCAGAAGAAATGACCGCAAAAACTGGCGAGCTTAAATTATTGTCATCAAATGACGGATAGCACTAGACTTATTACGAGTAACTTCGGTAATTATACATTCCGAGACTAAATGAGTACCGTATTTCACGGCATAATCGTCGCACTTTTTATACCAAAATTTTCGAAAAAAAATTGTAGGGTGCGACCATTATACGATGAATATTTAATACCAGTATTTGTATTACTCAAAAAATGTATTTATAACTAAATTGTATTTGATACAAATTTAAGATGCACGTAATACTCACGTTTATACATCAAAATAATTAAAATAGTCTAAAACAAAATTCATAATTTTTCGCAACAATTCGGCGAACGTTTTTCCAACCTGAAAATAAAAATGAACGTATTAAGTTAATTTGTCATTAATTTGAGTATTAAAGTTAAAATATTACACTTGCAAAAAATTATCGCTTTGTTGTGAAATGCGTTCTTACCGGTACGTAATTTATTCCAAATCTTCGGTGTCGCTATCGCAGGTTTCGCTATCTGATGCGCCGTCCTCGCCTCTGTTAATACCAGTATCAGATTCTTCGTCTCCCTGCCACACTGCGTCATCTTCGGAACTGTCTAGTGCATTCGAAATCCCAGTCTTTTGAAGCTCTTGGAGACTAGTTCAGGTGGTATAAGATCCCAACTCTTCTTCACCCACGAGCATAACAAGTCCAAGGGTGGACGCCTGATATTTCCGGCGGGCGTCAATTGCTGATCGCCGCTCATCATCCACTCGTCGTAAAATCGACGTAAGTGGTCTTTAAAGGGTTTATTAACACATACGTCTAGTGGCTGCAAAGCAGATGTTAGGCCACCAGGAATGACTATCTGTCGTGTCTTATTTGTAGTGAGAATTTGCTTCACTTCGTTCACGAGGTGACCTCGAAAACTATCTAAAACAAGCAGAGCTGGTTGTTTTAGTAGTGCACCAGGTCTTCTATTCCACACAGTTTTAACCCAGTCCAGCATGAGTTCTACGTCCATCCAACCCTTTGGTTGCACTCGTACATGAATTCCACGGGAAAACTGTATATTCTTAGGCATCGTTTTCCTCTTGAAAATGATGTAAGGCGGCAACTTTCTCCCGTCAGCTGTAATGGCTAGCATTGCCGTGCATCGCAACTTCTCACTACCGCTGGTTTTCATTAATACACTCCGTGATCCTTTTAGCGCAATAGTGCTGTTGCGAGGCATATCTGATCGGCATTACCGATTTGAGAAAGCAAGTACGAAGTTTCCTTGCGCAAACGTATGACAAATCGGTGAAAATTTACAATCTTGTCCGTGTAATCAGCAGGCAACTTTTGGCTTAGTGTTGTTCTCCTTCGCACTGACAGATTGTGTCGTCGCATGAACCCCTTAATCCACCCACGAGTCGCCTTAAACTGAGTTACCGGTATGTTGTGTTTGCGCGCTACCTCCTGTCCCTTAATTTGTAACATTTCATATGATACACTGCAGCCATTGTTATGTATTTCACTGACGTACCTAAACACTTCGTCACTTATAGGAAACTTCCCTGTTTTAGGACCTCTAAACGCGCGTCTAGAAGGGTTTGTGCTTTTTAGCTTGTTTTTTACTTTCCGCCAGTCACGCACCAACTTTTCACTCACAGAAAATTTTCTTTCTGCAGCTCTGTTCCCGTGCTGTTCAGCCAAGGCAATTACGCTTAGCTTGAAGCCCGCAGAATAGTTTCTATATTTACCCATAATCGCTTATAAATGCTTCACACATTAATGTTTTGCGATATAAATGACTTTCCGTAATTGTTCACTATTAAAACAAATTATTTCTGCAAACACCCAAAACACAAATTAAAAACTTAAATTCTCACGCACACATGTCTACAGTAATCACGTAAATCTGAAACAAATAAATGCATCTGTGATCTGTCCATTCCAGAGCAGCCAATACTGTTAGGCAGCAAGGAAGCATGCAACAATTTATCAGTTTAGCTCGTTGGTTGCGACACACTACTGCGCTTACGCAAAGCTCGCAAACCGGAGCTCGAGCTAGCGCGGTGTAGATCTACTGTATAGTTGACTGTATTCCGAGACGTCAGTAACAAACATTCATTTTTTTTCAATTTCTTTTAAACATACGGTAATTAGGTTAATATTTCTTCCCAGTTATTGATGATTTTACATTACATTACTGGCGAGTTTATAAAATAAAACTTTAATAGCATTGGATAATAATTATCTTGACTGCTTGGATAAAAGTTTTCATCCTAGCCCGGACACTTATGACGTAGTAGTAAGATAAGAGTCAAGCGATGACAACTGAGACATCGTAAATAATTCGGCTGAATAATTCCGTGGAAATCTGCGTTATCGTCTTGGATTTCACTTCGTGCGCAATAACACAGGAGCTGGCCCCATGGTGTAGGGGTAGCGTGCTTGCCTCTTACACGGAGGCCTCGGGTTCAATTCACGGCCGGGTCAGGGAATTTTACCTGTATCTGAGGGCTGGTTCGAGGTCCATTCAACCTACCTAGCCGGTATTTCCTGGCGACGTTGCCGATAAGCGATAACTTACAGCCTTACGTATTTCAAATGGGAACTCATAATATGTAGGTGGTGAATAAATAGTACACTGTCTCGCGACCACGTTGTCAAACTGCCAATAGCCTACCGGTGAGCATAATATGTAGGTGGTGAATAAATAGTACACTGTCTCGCGACCACGTTGTCAAACTGCCGATAGTCTACCGGTAAGCCATGCGTCGTACATATACCGGTATTATTTATTTATATGTTGTGCAACATGTCGCAAACGTGACTGTGTTGCCAAATTGCCCATAAACCATACACGTATTTAAATTGCGCATTCATGTGCAACTTACGTTGCAGTTCCATTTACCTTTTAACCAGATTAATGAACAAAATTTGGACGTGCGACGATTATGTAATTAAAGGTTTAAAGTCCGATTTTTGTATTGAAAATAAAGGATGCGACGATTACGCGGTGGCGACGATTATGCCGTGAAATACGGTATATTCGTCATACCACTTGTTCACGCGAGAAAAGAAATAGCGCAATATAACTTCTTCGAAATACGAGTATATTCCACGTTGAGTAACTACTCAATAATCCCAGGAATTCAGATCCCTGTTGAGGTTTTTGTACAAACTGTGCACCTTTTCCTGAAAAATTTGGCCTGAAAGGCGAATGCTAAATACTTTTTCTGCACTAAACCAGGTGAATAATGCAGTGTCCAGAGATAGGTTTTTTTTATTTTGCCCTCCTTATTGTTCCTTGGCCCTCTAAGCTGTTTTTGTTATCATTTTAAAGCAAACGTCTTCGATATCCTTGCGCTTTTTCTTATTGTCAGCAACCTGTTGTATGTTAGAAGTCCCCACTCCGAACTCTGTTGCATCATCATACAGTACTGTATTTGAATCGCTTATTAATCACTCTAAATATGAAATTTAAACACGCTATTTCTTAATAGGAGGTTTAGCTTTGTTTTTCAGTGCTTCTCCCTTCTGTATTCTGTTGAACACCACCAGGTTTTTGTCCATTGTAACCACTGTTTACCCTTTTGATGCCATTTTTCACTCATCATAAGAAACCTTGAACTTAAAATCTACACATGTGACTAACAACAGTGCTAGAGAGAGGAGTCAGCAACCTGTTGGTGCCACGAGAAGCACAGAAGCTTCACTGACATGAATCATCAGTGCAATATGCAGTGACTTTGTAAGGGAGCAAGCTGTGCTGTAACTCTGTTGACCTGCTTTGACTCCGCTTAAAATGCTATATACAGTACTGAACCAGTGTACTGTTTAATGTAGAGTAATGCAGTATTTAGCGTAGTAAATATCATAGTTTCAGAAATAAAATGCTGTACTGTGATCTGTTAAATTATTTGTCCTGCATAATGAATAAATAAAACATACATTTTTGCTAAATTTGATCTGGTCTGAAGTGGGCCAAACAAACGAGGTTCTACTGTAATACAATAAGCTTATCATGTTTAATTTGCCCTCATATTAACACCTACTTGAGAGAAGTTAGTAAGACAAGCATCCTTTACTCTTAAAATTACATCTTGTAACTAAACATGAAAATCAGTGTGTTCACACATTGTCGTCTTGTTTGCTTACAGGTCATGAAGCCCATACAACTGAAGCGGCTAATGCTGTGAAAGATTACTTCTGCAGATTGAGTGAGCCACTGACAACCTTTGAGTTGTATAATATTCTGACACAGACTTTTCTTTTTGTGGAGTATGTAAATAACTCCCACACATCTCAAGAGCAGAGATTTGAAAATATTCCCAGTCAATCTGTGGAAAACCTTGTTTTGGGTATGGCTAGTCCATGTCAATCTAAAATTGGTGAATGTGGTACAGATTTACAAATCACAGACTATGGTCAGTTGATCAGTGGTAGTAAACTTCATTCTACTGTTTTGCCTCCTAATTCATGTTTTGAGACAGCTTTCACTTCTGATAGCCCGGTCACTCGTATAGTTCCTCAAAGAACAATCGATTCACTCCACATTTCTCGGAGGACAGCAACAGTCATGCGTAACAGTTCAGTTAAGTTAGAGTGTTCAAGTTCTCAAGAATCTACTCAGAGGAATTTGTCTCTTCATTCATCAGGACCTGACCCTCATTCAAAAGCTTATGCTGTTCCTGGTCTCTTGGGAAGAAATTCAAGTGCCCCTAATTTATCAGAAATTCATCCTGAGAATAAACCTACAAGTTATAGAAAAGTAAAGGCATCTGAAAAGCTGGGTGCAAGAATGTGTAGGAGGAGGATGAGTGTGAAAGGGGAAAAATCAGGGTGGCATGGTTGGAAAAATTCCAGAGAATCTTGTAATGTAAATCCACCAGAAAATCAGTTACAGCACTGCCGAAACAAATCTGGAGGCTACGTTAATCCTGCACTGTCTCAATCTTTGGATGATGGAGTGGATGTTGACTTACCCCTTCATGAACTGGATTATGTAGCTGCCTTGGAGACCTTGCAAAAACTGATGCAGTATAGCCGTAACACTTCAGGAGTATCGCACAATGTAAGTATCTCTTTATTCTGCTGGGATCGAAAGTACTCATTTGAATTTTGATTAAAGTCAGTTTGTTTGCATTTTGTTATACTGTGTGGTCTAGCTTAATGTTGCTGTGGGTATGAGTGAGATGTGCTGTGTCCTAGAAAGAACTCTCAAAATGGAAGGACATTTGACCCTCCTTCAACCCTACCTTTGACTTCAAAATTAAGGGATGAGTCTCATATCAACATTGCCATATTTTTCTTTCTTTTTTCAACAATATGTCTAATTTAGTTATTAATTTTTATTTTTCAGACAATTTGTTACTTTGATCCAAATTGGATCACTGCTATCAAATATACCAAGACATCTCCAATGGATTTTTATATGGTTTCACTTTATTCAAATGAATAACAGCAACCAAGACTGTGAACTAATCTTCATGTTGTATAACAGAACTTCATTTTAACATTCATTCGTTGTATATTTTCATGTCTTGACTGGTCAATTTTTAGATTTATTGCCTGAAGATGACCTCAATGGAGGTTGATACCAGATCCAGATGTTTTAATTTTTACATTATTAATAAAATATTGAATAGGTGGACCCTTTTTTTAGCTTTTTAGCCTTTTTAATTGTAATTCTCTTTCAATTCAGATTACTATGAAGATCATTGCTTATGATGTGCAAGGCTTGTCAACCACATGAATTATTTTAATGATTGTATGGATATTTACATCAGTATCACATAGAGGGGAATGAATAAAATACACTTTTTCAAGCAGATCAAATGATGTCAAGCAAGATCACACATTCTAAAGTATTTGAAGTGTTCTCTTCAACATATGTTATATCAGATCTGACGTTCCACTACCAGACAGTGGAGAGCCTGGTATTCCCCCTTATGCTACATGGACTTGGTTTTTCCATGACCACATGAAGTTCTTTTCAGCAGGCATGGAGTTCTTCAAGGCAACTGAAGTCCTGGTATACGTATGGTGTCGTTAATATTCTACTTATGTAGACTTGGATCATTTCTCCTTCCACGTATCTTCTATCTTGAATGTCTGCTTTGCCAGGAAGTCCAGAATGGTCTCCTGGATTTCATATATGTGCTTTGTGGGCTGAGCATGATTTCTTGGAACATTAGCTGCTCAGGGAATTTCTTGTTGTATTTTTCCCATTCTTGGAGCACTGCTTGGAGCCTCCGTGGCTCAGGGGGCAGCGCGCCTGCCTCTCACTGCTGGGTTCCGTGGTTCAAATTCCGGTCACTTCATGTGAGATTTGTGCTGGACAAAATGGAGGCGGGACAGGTTTTTTTTCCTGGTACTCCAGATTTCCTCGTCATATTTCATTCCAGCAACACACTCCAATATCATTTCATTTCATCTGTCATACATTAATCTTTGCCCCAGAGGTGTGCGACAGGCTTCGGCAGCCGGCACAATTCCTATCCTCGTTGCTAGATGGGGGCTTCATTCCATTCCTGACCCCGTCATATGACTGGATACAGGCTGTGGATTTTCTACTTCTACGGAGCACTGCTTGTCGTCTCAGCGGAGGAGGGGGCATATTACTTGGAGCATGAAGCCACGTTACAGGTGTAGATCTTGGTGCCTAATGGTTCTCATGGTGTCATTAAGCCAGACATCCACCTTGTTTGCATGTGCGCTCTGGTGCTATACTGGTGAGCAATACTCTGCGACCAAGTATTCCAAGACCAGGGCTGGAGTGCACAGAGTTTCTGTTAGTGCTCCCCAGGAGATTCCTGCCGGCTTCCTGGTGATGATATACTGTACATCAATGAATTGAAAAGGTGAAGAAGTATATGTTTTTGTAATGGGGCTACTAGTATCAATAACTGTTATATGCATTAACTTTCAATGCTCCTGTGTCAAAAATTTGTCGACGGTACACATTGTAGAAGCAGCTCTGATGTCAATATTGTGTTTTACAGCTGTATGCTGCCATGTATTGGGTTACTTATGAACTTGATGTGGTGATTGAATGATCACTATATAATTCTCCTTGGATAGCAATGGCGTACTTTCCTTTTGGTGGATGTTTTTACTCCCAGTCACACAGTTTTCCCCATTAATGGAATTCACCAATCATGTTTTCGAATGTGTATTACTGAAGTGTAGTGCACATCTTCCATAATACGTTCTTGCCGTTCTAATTTCAATAAGTATTGGTACTGTCCCCATCCTGGTTAAACTTAGCCGGCTAACACAAGGATCCCAAGGATTGTACTGCACGTGTGGCCAACACAACATTTAGGGACATAAGAAAGTAACAGTATGAATAGGATATAAATAACACCATCAAAATGGTTTGAAAATTTGTTAATAAAAACATCAAGTGAGAGGATAACAAATTTTGCAAGAATTAATTCCATCAGTATTAGTGATTCTTGATGAGTTAAACTGGATTTTGACTTCTTCCAATGACGTTACACTCATTCTCCATGACAATCTAAAAGAATAGAATAATATTTAATTAACGTGTGAAGTTGAAGAATCAGAGTGCCAACTAAATAAAAATATTCACATCTGCTGGATATTACATTCAGAAAAACTATCAGTCTGACTAAATAAACCTAATTTGTCCTATATCTATATATATAAAATAAGAGTTTTGTCTGTACATTGCTCAGAATTTGAAAAGAATGACATTTCTGTATGTCATGTCCACAGTAACAAGGAAATGCACTTTTTACTTTTCCGTAATATCTCTCTCTCTCTCTCTCTCTCTCTCTCTCTCTCTCTCTGTGTGCACACACATCATGAGGAAACGGCTGAAGAGAATTTAATGAAAATTGGTATGTAAAGTCAGGGGATGAGCCACTACAATCTAGGCTATAAATCATTTTATTCACGCTGAGTGAAATGGTAGTTTAGGGGAAGGCCTAAAATTTATTTCTCAAATATTTATATTATTATTGGTCCTATTGATAAATAGTGCATAACTAAGTTATATAGAATTAAATTTGCGATCATTTATGTCTTGTACATGTTTATCATACTGGCTATGATAACACAGATATTCATGAATTTGTATTTTTATCATTAAGTCCATATCAACGCCGAGCCACGAGAAAATGGGTTAACAGAATTTAATGAAAATCGGTATATAGAGTCGGGGAATAAGAAACTACAGTCTAAGTTATAAACAATATTATTCACCCTGGGTGAAATTGTAGTTCAGGGGAAGGCGCCTAAAAATTATGTACCTATTTTATTGGTCCTATCGAAAAGTACTACATAACAAAAGTTATAGAGAATACAATTTCCGATCATTTATATTTTATTCAGTTTTTTCTTCTTTTTTTTTTTGCTAGGGGCTTTACGTCGCACCGACACGGATAGGTCTTATGGCGACGATGGGATAGGAAAGGCCTAGGAGTTGGAAGGAAGCGGCCGTGGCCTTAATTAAGGTACAGCCCCAGCATTTGCCTGGTGTGAAAATGGGAAGCCACGGAAAATCATTTTCAGGGCTGCCGATAGTGGGATTCGAACCTACTATCTCCCGGATGCAAGCTCACAGCCGCGCGCCTCTACGCGCACGGCCAACTTGCCCGGTTTATTCAGTTTTACCATACCAACTGTGATAAGAGTGGTATTTCAAAGTCGGAAGAAAACTAGATGTGAAGACCTACAATATCGAAACCGCATAACATTGATCAACAATAATGTTATATTGACCATTATTTGGTGAGATGTACTTTCTCCCTTATGCTGCCATTCAACTCCAATAGATGGGATTACTGCTGCATACCGAGTATAACAGCCTGACTGAATATTGGTGGGAAATAGCTGAGGAGTTTGAAAATTTTCTTCTTTAGCATGTGCCATTCCTCTGGTTCATTCATTTTCTGATACATCTGGTACGTAACACACTGGTTCATCATAGTATACCAGTAGTATCCCTACTCTGATGCACTGTTTTGAATGAGCAGTGTGCACACTTATGCCAGAGGCTCACTTAGTAGTAGCCAAATTAGCAGTGAAGAGTGGGTTTCTCCTCTGGCTTGGAGGAAAAATTTGCCACCAGTGTAGTGAATTGACATTTTCCGACTCATCGGGTACTCCTAGGAAACAGATTAGTAAAAGGGAATAGTGATGGGACATTCGATTCATTTTACTGAATCGATTAATTTGATTCCGTTCACATTACTGAATCGATACAGTGATCTGATTCACGGCACATTAGTCACCGCTCCTACTGCATCTGTGCAGTATGTGCTGGTAAGACAGCAGCAACAGCATTCAGTGCTCGCAGCTGCCATCTGGTCTTCATACTACGAACTCCCTTCTTAGAAAAAAATGCTAGTCACTCTAATACATCGAAGGTTTCCGGCGACGCAGGGTGGGAAAGGTTAGGATTAGGAAGGTAGCAGCCATGGCTGAATTAAGGTACAGTCCCAGCATTTCCTGGTGTGAAAATGGGGAAACTACGGAAAACCATCTTAACGGCTGCCGACGGTGGGATTCGAACCCACCCTCCTCCGAATGCAAGCGCATAGCTACGCGATACTAACCGCACGACAACTCGCTCAGTCATTTTTGAAAATATGTATTTTTCTATCAGCTGAGGATTTTTTTAAATCGTCATATTTTGTATAGGCTACCCGAGATGTACAGTAGCACGCTGGTTTTCTGATCCACTATACTCTTGGTTAAGTTATTGCATCTGTCCGCATATGATTGAAGTCTTGTACAATGATGTGACATATGAACTGAGAGAAAACTGAGCCATTCTTCCCAATATAAAACAGGTACTTTTGAGTGGTCATGAGCATGACTCATAGTCATGGGGCAGGCTAGAGTCGAGTTTAATTGTCAAATGTCAGCTAAGTTATAATACTAAGATTCATTAAACTAATAAATAGTATAACCTAATAGCCTACCTCCTTACTAGCTACTTCAGAATTATGTTTTGACTACCTTTTTAACACTGCAAAGAAATCCATGTATTATTTAAACCTCCCTGTAAGAAGAGGACAGTGAATGGAAATGGGTATTATTTTCAAATGAGCTGAGCTCGAGAGTCCATTATAGCATACGATTCTTTCAGTGTACCTTGGCTCACTGTATGTCTCGCTGCAGCAGAAGCTGCACTGTCTGCTGGGAGTTAGCTGAATCGTATGCCGTGAGTTTGCCGCTCCTGTGAATCGATTCACTCGGACACTTGAATGAATCGATACATTGCTTCGAATCATGCATTCATTAGCCAACACTGAAAGAGAATAGTTTTTGCTCTGCGACTCTCCACTATTCGATCCCCCCCCGCCGAAAAAAGACGAAGTGTTGTCACGGACCACGGCTGTCTGCGGCTTGGTCATTCCAGCTCTGGAAATTTGGACTGTTAGATCAGCAGCGTAGTACTGTTCGTTAAAAGTGAGAGAATGTGTGGTTTTTCAACTGATCGAGTATTTAATATGAAAGCATTGCTTTTAATCACGCCATTTCAACTAACGTCATTGTAATGACCTATGTCCATTTCAGGTGGGAAAACCACTACGACAGTCATTCTGAGGATGTAAAAAGGCAGGTGGGGAGTGAGTGTCTGCCATTATAATGAAAACTCCCCAACGTGATTGTGACTGTTGGTAGGTAAGCAGGCCTACCTTTACATTGAAAATTCCTTAACACAGTCTTCATATAAAAAAAGATGTTTGGTGACTTCCCAGGTTGCGTTAATAGGGTAACGTTAAGAGCTATGCAATTTGATACAATCCTGCTCACAACGCATACCACCTAACTTAGAATTCTGTATACAATGTAGAATTCCGTAGCGAAGCACGGGTACATCAGCTAGTCATCAAAATAAATGTTGATCTATGCTTACAATTAACCTATAGGACTGTAAATTAATCCACCATACACTTACGTTGAGCTTAGGATATCGCTTCTCAATAAAAAGTACTACAGGAAATTATTTATAACTAAATGCATTCATACTGCATTAACATGTTAAATTCAAGAAACAACATCATTTATTTACAAATTAGCATAAGTCCAAGAAAATATCTCTGTCTTGATAATTTTTATTAACTTCACTACCGCTGAATTTATCATACTCTGGCATTTGCATAATTAATCTCATAAATTGTAATGTTACATTTCTGTGTGTTTCTTTCAATCAATCAATCAATTCTGAATGTAAATTATATCATATCCTTGTTAAGTTGCATTTGTAATTAATCCTCAGAATGATTTCTCGCAGTTTAATATATTACAAGTTAATAATTTAATAAGTCGCAAATGAATTTAAGTCTGACGACAATCTCGAGGTACAAATTTATAAAAGATTAAATCTTTTTTGAGTTGTGGTTTATCACTGAGTCAGTCTTCTTGAGTTGCCTTACTTTAAGATGTACTACGATCCTAATATCTCAAGTAATTCTGTAACTGTACAAGAATAAACTAAAAAATAGTTTTCTTAAATTGGCACAATATTAAAAAATAAATATCACTGTAACACACTTTCTATTTCGTAAAATTAGCCTAATCAGCGTTGAAATGATCACCACTGGCAGAACACAGGGCAAATCGACTCTCAGACCATCACAAAAGAATAAATACAGTACAAAATATACAATCAGCAACGTCCAAAAACACAAAATCACTCACACGCTTCTACTCTATTATTTCTGTGGACATGAGTTTCTCTAATTTTAAGTAATAATTTTTATGTAATCACACCTCATAGTATCATGGAAGATATGTACGCCTCTATAAGCAATAAATCAAATGTGGAGTGGTGACAGAATCGGACTAAGTCACTAAACAGATCTACTCCCATAAAATTACAATGATGTACCTTGGAACACAGCTTGAAGAAAAGTAGGCTAAACTTCCATCGATTATGCATTAACATTTCAACATCTGTGAGGGTAAAGTAGTGGCAAATCACCTAACTGTCTGAGTGTGAATAATTACACATTTAAATTTATTTGAAATTCAAAACGTGATGATGATAACACAGTTGTGTTGTATTATAAGTGCTACTCCATTAACATTAGGAGACATCAACTCCTACCTTATATTCCACCGGCAAATTTATGAAATAGTGGAGAACACTTTGTGTTTCAAATCCTGTCCTAAATGCACGTTAAAACACTCGACACTCCTTTAAATATCACATTATATTTTGGTGATTAAACTTTATTTTTAAGTGGTTATTATTCCTGCCGCTCATCTATATTAAATTAAGGAAATGCCTTAGATGTTCCCTTCATTAACGTAGTGAAATATTTTCTAGCAAAGCCTAGCTCCTTTCCTTGAAATAGAAATTGTCACCATCATCACAAATAATTTAGATATTTAAGTCTTAATTACCATGAGGGATGAGGGAGTCTTATTTTTATTTCATGAATATTAGAAACAATGTTGCCTTGAATTACATTTGATCACTGAAGACCGCACTCTCACACAAATACTCCAAACTACAGTCAAATTCTACCATTACTGGTAAAGAGTACTACATTAGAATACTATCTAATAGAATTGTACTTGCTAATTAGAAAGATTGTACTATATTGTAAAAGACTGAAAGATAATTTATATGCAAAAATACTCATATTTGCCGGTGACAGTACTTTGTCTGGGGTCCAACATGTTCAGGTCTCCAGTAGATTCATCCTTGGCAATGGGATGGCGCTATTGCATTTGGAAACTCATGATGGTAAGCATTGAAACAGATGGAATTCCTCTTCGCTGTGGTGATCCACAGACTTCGCTGCATTGTGATGTTCGTTGACACAGCTGGGGTCTTTTTGCTCCCACGTTGCTTGTTAAATTCCTCGTGCACTGGAAACTAAAAGAATCCATTACAATTGGCACATGACCACTCATATATTCATGGCGAAACTGTAGATAATGTAGAATGAGCCATACGTCTCGTAGAGAATAATCTGTTCATTGCCACAGCGCAATGTTCTAGTTGAGATATGTTGAAATTAATGTGTAATATAGTCAATAAAAAAGCATTTGAACCATCTTGAAGTCATTTATGACCTGTACTTCACCAGGGTATGGTCCAGCTCCTTGGCTGAATGAACCATCGACTTCGGTTCAGAGGATCCCAGGTTTGATTCCCAGCCTGGTTGGGGACTTTAATCACATATGGTTAATTCCATTGACTCAGGGAATGGGCATTTGTAATAATAATGTTATTGTTTTTACGTCCAACTAACTACTTTTGGTGGTTTCTGGCGATGCCGAGGTGCCAGAATTTTGTCGAACAAATCCATTGTGTTACAAAATAGATAATTTTCTGATGAAAGTGCAGAAATAAAGAACAGTGGACTTTCAAAAGAAAAAATGGAATGCAAAGTGTTAATATCAGTTGTCCAAGTTGGAGGAGTCTCTTCAAATTCCGCACTTCTGAATTATTAAATTAAAGAAGCATTATTGACTTCAGCATTCAAATATCTCTTTTGAAGTTCCCTACAGTGATTGAGCCCATTAGCTAATTTTATAGAACAGTGTCAATTACTCCAGTGAATTATCAGCAGTCACTATGGTTTTTTTTTCTTCTTGGCAGGAAAAGATCATTGGGGATAGTGGCAGTGAATGCAGTGGTAGCGAAAGCGGTTCATATTACACTGCTGCATCAAGTTCAAGAGAGAGTTCTTGTAGGGATAGTCAAGTGTTGTCTGACAGCTTGGAGAGTACTATTTCTGGTAAGCAGGCATGTATACACATGCTAAATATTTTCTTTCCCTTACTCTAAGCGGTTCATATTACACTGCTGCATCAAGTTCAAGAGAGAGTTCTTGTAGGGATAGTCAAGTGTTGTCTGACAGCTTGGAGAGTACTATTTCTGGTAAGCAGGCATGTATACACATGCTAAATATTTTCTTTCCCTTACTCTCAGATGAAATAAAATTTAATATTTGTGGACAGTACTCTGGTAAATACTGCTTACATCTTCCAATAATTGCTTTTCAACTGAAATAAATCTCTCAAATATTATGGAATATTATTGTAGAGCCATAGGGTTCCTCCATCGAAAACTACTGGAAAATATTTTCTGAATATATTATGGAGCTCTATATTAAATAAACTTATGTACAGTTGAGATTGGTGTTTGTGTCTAAATTGTATTGTAAATTGTGGGTTTTACAGATGCTGATCAGTGGTCACAAGAGGGTATGAGTCTTGGAGTAACAGTGCTGCAGTTGTTGCTTCTACTTATCCCACCTTCCAACCGTGTACAACTTTGCCATCTTCTACACTTTTTGAGGCAGTTATCTTCCTCAAGATCTGGCCCTCTCCATTCTGCTTGGGATACAATGAAGGTGAAGTTATTTTCCTTTCCTATTAGCAGTCTTGTAACAAAGTTATGATCAAAATTATTCAGATAATGATCTCTTCTTGCATAACCTATGTATCCAACACCTGAATTTTAGGAAATATTTCGATTTCCTCACATTACTTCACCTTTTCTCATTATGCATTTAGCACTGCTTTTCTCTTGGAAGGAATCTGCTATAAAGATTCCAGAAACAGAACAGATGAGATAAATGTAGTAAACTGCAAGTCTGCATATATTCCTATAGCAATATTAAAAGTAACCTGATTTTCCCACTATGCAACTTTCTCCTGCTGGATTTGATCAGACCCAACCTTCAGTTTGTCAGTTCCTAGTTTTGTATACAAATGCATAATGAAAAGAAAGAACCCTGTAATTTTAAGCTTCGATTCATCTATTTTACTAGGGTTTCCAACTGAAGTACATGAGAGTAGAATTTTGATGAGATCCAAGGTTAATTTGATATTCTGATGACACAGACAATTACCGTATTTCACGGCATAATCGTCGCACTTTTTATACCAAAATTTTCGAAAAAAATTGTAGGGTGCGACCATTATACGATGAATATTTAATACCAGTATTTGTATTACTCAAAAAATGTATTTATAACTAAATTGTATTTGATACAAATTAAGATGCACGTAATACTCGCGTTTATACATCAAAATAATTAAAATAGTCTAAAACAAAATTCATAATTTTTCGCAACAATTCGGCGAACGTTTTTCCAACCTGAAAATAAAAATGAACGTATTAAGTTAATTTGTCATTAATTTGAGTATTAAAGTTAAAATATTACACTTGCAAAAAATTATCGCTTTGTTGTGAAATGCGGACTTACCGGTACGCAATTTATTCCAAATCTTCGGTGTCGCTATCGCAGGTTTCGCTATCTGATGCGCCGTCCTCGCCTCTGTTAATACCAGTATCAGATTCTTCGTCTCCCTGCCACACTGCGTCATCTTCGGAACCGTCTAGTGCATTCGAAATCCCAGTCCCTTTGAAGCTCTTGGAGACTAGTTCAGGTGGTATAAGATTCCAACTCTTCTTCACCCACGAGCATAACAAGCCCAAGCGTGAACGCCTGATATTTCCGGCGGGCGTCAGTTGCTGATCGCCGCTCATCATCCACTCGTAAAATCGACGTAAGTTGTCTTTAAAGGGTTTATTAACACATACGTCTAGTGGCTGCAAAGCAGATGTTAGGCCACCAGGAATGACTATCTGTCGTGTCTTATTTGTAGTGAGAATTTGCTTCACTTCGTTCACGAGGTGACCTCGGAAACTATCTAAAACAAGCAGAGCTGGTTGTTTTAGTAGTGCACCAGGTCTTCTATTCCACACAGTTTTAACCCAGTCCAGCATGAGTTCTACGTCCATCCAACCCTTTGGTTGCACTCGTACATGAATTCCACGGGAAAACTGTATATTCTTAGGCATCGTTTTCCTCTTGAAAATGATGTAAGGCAGCAACTTTCTCCCGTCAGCTGTAATGGCTAGCATTGCCGTGCATCGCAACTTCTCACTACCGCTGGTTTTCATTAATACACTCCGTGATCCTTTTAGCGCAATAGTGCTGTTGCGAGGCATATCTGATCGGCATTACCGATTTGAGAAAGCAAGTACGAAGTTTCCTTGCGCAAACGTATGACAAATCGGTGAAAATTTACAATCTTGTCCGTGTAATCAGCAGGCAACTTTTGGCTTAGTGTTGTTCTCCTTCGCACTGACAGATTGTGTTGTCGCATGAACCCCTTAATCCACCCACGAGTCGCCTTAAACTGAGTTACCGGTATGTTGTGTTTGCGCGCTACCTCCTGTCCCTTAATTTGTAACATTTCATATGATACACTGCAGCCATTGTTACGTATTTCACTGACGTACCTAAACACTTCTTCGTCAATTATAGGAAACTTCCCTGTTTTAGGACCTCTAAACGCGCGTCTAGAAGGGTTTGTGCTTTTTAGCTTGTTTTTTACTTTCCGCCAGTCACGCACCAACTTTTCACTCACAGAAAATTTTCTTTCTGCAGCTCTGTTCCCGTGCTGTTCAGCGAAGTCAATTACGCTTAGCTTGAAGCCCGCAGAATAGTTTCTATATTTACCCATAATCGCTTATAAATGCTTCACACGTTAATGTTTTGCGACATAAATGACTTTCCATAATTGTTCACTATTAAAACAAATTATTTCTGCAAACACCCAAAACACAAATTAAAAACTTAAATTCTCACGCACACATGTCTACAGTAAACACGTAAATCTGAAACAAATAAATGCATCTGTGATCTGTCCATTCCAGAGCAGCCAATACTGTTAGGCAGCAAGGAAGCATGCAACAATTTATCAGTTTAGCTCATTGGTTGCGACACACTACTGCGCTTACGCAAAGCTCGCAAACCGGAGCTCTAGCTAGCGCGGTGTAGATCTACTGTATAGTTGACTGTATTCCGAGACGTCAGTAACAAACATTCATTTTTTTCAATTTCTTTTAAACATACGGTAATTAGGTTAATATTTCTTCCCAGTTATTGATGATTTTACATTACATTACTGACGAGTTTATAAAATAAAACTTTAATAGCATTGGATAATAATTATCTTGACTGCTTGGATAAAAGTTTTCATCCTAGCCCGGACACTTATGACGTAGTAGTAAGATAAGAGTCAAGCGATGACAACTGAGACATCGTAAATAATTCGGCTGAATAATTCCGTGGAAATCTGCGTTATCGTCTTGGATTTCACTTCGTGCGCAATAACACAGGAGCTGGCCCCATGGTGTAGGGGTAGCGTGCTTGCCTCTTACACGGAGGCCTCGGGTTCAATTCACGGCCGGGTCAGGGAATTTTACCTGTATCTGAGGGCTGGTTCGAGGTCCATTCAACCTACCTAGCCGGTATTTCCTGGCGACGTTGCCGATAAGCGATAACTTACAGCCTTACGTATTTCAAATGGGAACTCATAATATGTAGGTGGTGAATAAATAGTACACTGTCTCGCGACCACGTTGTCAAACTGCCGATAGCCTACCGGTAAGCATAATATGTAGGTGGTGAATAAATAGTACACTGTCTCGCGACCACGTTGTCAAACTGCCGATAGTCTACCGGTAAGCCATGCGTCGTACATATACCGGTATTATTTATTTATACGTTGTGCAACATGTCGCAAACGTGACTGTGTTGCCAAATTGCCCATAAACCATTCACGTATTTAAATTGCGCATTCATGTGCAACTTACGTTGCAGTTCCATTTACCTTTTAACCAGATTAGTGAACAAAATTTGGACGTGCGACGATTATGTAATTAAAGGTTTAAAGTCCGATTTTTGTATTGAAAATAAAGGATGCGATGATTACGCGGTGGCGACGATTATGCCGTGAAATACGGTACTTGTGTTAATTGATAAAATATCTAGAGTACTGTACATATGTTTATCATCTTTACATGATTAATATTATTAAAATGTTAATAATATTTTATTATATAATTTATAATTTTTAATATTATTGAAATGATAGGTAAGGGTGTATTCTGCCCGAAGTCAGGTCCAAACCTATGAAGAGATGTGCCTGATCCAGAGTTTACTTATGGTAGGGTGGCCAGTTCCTTTCCCCTCCTCCGTTCCCTTACCCCCCTCCAACAGCGCGTGGCAATCTCTCCAAACCTTGACCAAGCCCAATGTTGCTTAACTTTGGAGATCTCACGTGATCCGGTGTTTCTACACGGCTATGGCCGTTGGCAGTTAAAATTATAACACCTCGATTTTAAAGGTCAAGTTACTAGCAATAGAACTGAGAGACGGTGGTTTGAGTAGGATTCCTCAAAACTGTCTGTAATCCTTCGTGCACATGCTGCTGTGTTGGCTGAAGAGTTTTGCCTTCTATCATGCTTAGAAATGCTTACGAAATAGAGAAGAGAATACAGAACAATTCCTAGAAGAAGTGGAGAAATGCACAGAAGACAAGGAAGTAATGATAATGGGAAATCTGCATGCACAAGTGGGAAGAAAAGAGATTCTGGGGCCATATGGATATGGCAACAAGAATCAAGAAGGGGTTATGTTAATGGACTTTTGCCAGAGCAACAAACTAATAATAGGAAACACATGGTTCAGGAATAGAAATAGCTAGGAAATTACCTGGTATGGATGGGGAGATAGAAGAGAAAAAACATTGTAATCAACGGTGGAAAAGGGACTTGGAAAGATCTTACGGATGTTAACAGCTAAGCCTGAGGAAGCCTTTAGGTGTGATCACAAAGCAGTGACAGCAAAGTTGAAAGTTGACAAGATCACAAAGCTACTAGAAAAAAAGTTAAGTAAGATTAAGGTCTGGAGATTGAAGGAAAAGAAGGTACAGGAAGAGTTTAAGAAAGAACTATAAAATCTGGTACCAAGGACAGATATTAGTCATGTTGACCAGGAACACAATCATTTTAAGAGTGTATTTGTAAGGTGTGCAGAGCAAACATGTGGCAGAACATTAGGAAAGGTAAGAGAGATAGACAATATGATGGAATGATTATGTGAAGGAAGAGAAAAAAAACTTGGAAGGAATGGAAATGACTGAAGAGAGTAGAGCAAGATACATAGAAGCAAAAGAGTTTGCAAGAAATTAGTAGCTGAATAAGTGTTGAAAAACATTCACGCAGGAAGTATAGGAAAATTTGAATTGTGGGGGGGAAAAATATTTGGAATTATAAAAAACTGCAGGAATGAAACGGTGAACACAGAGTTTGTGAAGAATAAAGGAGTGATACTGACAAATATTTCAGTGAACTGCGAAAGGTGAGAAACCAGACCTGTGGAAACGGTATCCAGGCAGCAGGAATAGAAGTAACAGAGAAAGAATCAGACCTTACAATGATAGAGGTGGAATAGGCAGTTAAAAAGATGGAGATGGGAAAAGCTGTGGGATTACATGAATTAGCCATAGAAATGATTAAGGCTGCAGGACCAACGGGACTCATTGGCCTTACAGAATACTAGTGTGTATGGAGAGAGAGAAAAATGTGCCCAAGGATTGGGGAAAGGGGGTATGATACCAGTATTCAAGAAAAGGGGTAAGATGTGCGGTAACTACCGAGGAATCACCATCTTGTCCCGTGTTGCCAAGATACTGGAAAGGGTATTGCAAAGAAGAATTAGAAGAGAGGGGGAAAGTCAGTTACAAGAGGAAGGATTTAGATTCAGAAGTGTAAGGTTAACAGTGGAACCCATTTTCATCCTGAGACAGATCATGGGGAAAAAGCTGTGAATATGGGAAGGATGTAGTAATGACTTTTAAGGACTTAGAAAAGGCATATGACAGGATTCCCAGAACAAAAGTTTGGGAAAGCCTGACACACAGGGGGATTGGCTGTGAACTTATAACAATAATAAAAACAATATATGATAACTGTTCCAGCTGTGTGAAGGCAACAGTAGGTAGAACAGAATGGTTTGGAATTGACAGTGGGTTAAACCAGGGAGTGTGTTGTCACCTTTGCTGTTACAATGATTAAACGTTTTAGGGTCTACCTATTCAATACAATAATAATGTTGTCTAGATGTAATTACAACATTCTAAATTTATTCAGGACTAGTTTCGACGCATTTTTGCGTCATCCTCAGCTGTACAACGAACTTGGAAAACGGGCAATTATATAAATATGATAAATATTAACCTATTTACATAAGATAAAAACCCTATGACGTCTACATTAAAACAACAACACATGATAAAACCTTTGAATTCTAATGTTTAACTATTCTTTCTTTTCCAGCAAGTTGAAAACTTGCAAGTCAAATATACTGGATATTGAGTAACAATGATCAAGATGATTCATGTCCTGTGGACATACAGTACTGAATTCAAAATATTTGGTTTGCAATCTACAATAATAAAATAGCTGCTATTTGCTAGATTTATATAATTGCCTGTTTTCCAAATTCCTTGTACAGCTGAGGATGACGCAAAAATGCGTTGAAACTAGTCCTGAAGAAATTTAGAATTTTGTAATTACATCTAGACAACATTATTATTGTATTGAATAGGTGGACCCTAAAAAGTTTAATAATTGTAATCTCAGTTTGAAACGGGGAAAAAAAAAAAAAATTTCTTACGTCAATCGTTGCTGTTCATAATGGTGATGGATGACATCGTGAAGGCAACAAAGGAAGATTATAGAGGGAAAAGACTGAATGTAATGTTGTTTGTGGATAATGTTGTGATCTGGGGGGATCAGGAGGAGGTACAGCAATGGCTGAATGTACTGAATAAAAGGATTGAACAATGGGGTTGAGGATCAGTGTGGAGGAGAGCAAGACAGTGGTGATGAGTAGGGGAATTAAAAAAGGAAAAGGAGCTATCAAAATTGGAGTCAAAGAACTGGAAATAGAACACTTACAAATACTTGGGAAGTCAGCTGACAGAAAATGGAAGACTGGATATGGAAATTGGTAGAAAAATACAACTGGGGAGTACCTTTTACCCCCAGATACAGAGATTAAAGATTTACCAGTGAAGGTTGAAGAAGTAATGTACAAGGGATGTTACTTAGAATGTCATGTGCAGCAGAAGCCTGGACAATGACTGAGAGACGGGAGTAGAGTACAGCCAGCTGAAATGAAATTCCTGAGGAGTATGGTACAGAAGACAAGAAGGGATAGAGTGAAAATGAAGACATACGAAAAGAGCTAAATGTGCAAAAACTAGATGACACACTGGATCAGAACAGAATGAGATGGTTTGGATATGTCAAGCGGGTGAAAGAAGAAAGACTGCCAAGACAAGCACCGGAAAAACAGTGAAGAACAGCATAGGACAACAGAACCTGAACTGGAACACAAGTGTAGGGTGAGGAATGGTGGAGAGACAGGACGAAGTGGAGACAAACCATATTAACCCCATCCGGTGTCAGCTGGAAAAGATGAAATGATGATGGTGGTTTGTTAGTCAAAAGTACAGACTCCTTGGTTTAAAACTCATTTCAGATCACTCATCGTTTGTATATGGTAATTTTGTAGTCCCTACGTACTTCTATATCAGCCACAGATACCTATGTTTCTGGCATTGCCTTTTTAAAGACCTTAGATTTTTTTTTCTATCTATCACTGATATTCATTTTTAATGGTATTTTGCTCCAAGTGTCATCATGATTGACCTGTCTTTTTCATATTTCTGGCGATGCAACTTTTGTGCAAATTTGGAAATTTTATGTGAATAATGTAAATTTTGATGTTTTAAGTAATGTTTATATATTTTGTGAACTTTCAACTTATTTCCAGAAATTTTGAAGGGAACGTACCATGTTGAACTTCATTCAAACAATTTTTTAAAATGTATCTGTTTTCATGGGTGACATAACTATGTATGTCAACATACACTTGTGGGTAATGCACATGTTAACTCAATCATGAGCAAGAGAATTCTCATCACAGGTAGCAAGTTCCACGTGGATGCAACACGGCATATGAACGTTCTGAGTGTCATATGCAAAATTAACCATAGTGCAAAATCAGCAAATTAATGAAGGATTGGTGAAGGAATACTATTTATATATAAATGATAAAATAATTAAAATTAAACAAAGAGAAAAACTTCTCCCAATTTATTCAAGATATGCAGGTCAAATGCGTGGGAGTAGAACATTATTCACAAATGGAGTTCACAGCAGCAGCTGGTAATAATCTCAAATGTGTTAGTAACAAACCAATAATACTCAGCATTACAGCAAATGGCTAGCAGTAATGTATCGTAGAATGAATCAAATAAGAGTGGACCACACGTTTGTATTCAGTATACTCGTATACATTCCAACTAATCAATAAAACACACTCCGTGATATTTCTGTGGTCATTATATAATTCTTATCCACTCGGTGCATAGTTACATTGTCTTTGACATCACATGTGTGACACGACTGCATTACTTTCATAAATACTACTATCAAGCTGCGTTTCAGCCAATTGCACCTATAGAAAACATAATGGATAAAATATCTATAGCCATAGAACAAACAAAAGCAGAAAGGAACGTAATACTTGCCGGAGATTTTAACTGCAGGATAGACAAAGAAAATACCAAAACTTGCATCCTTCTCGAGACTCTAGAAGACAAAGGACCGAGCTCGATAGCTGCAGTCGCTTAAGATCGGTCAGTATCCAGTAATCGGGAGATAGTGGGTTCAAGCCCCACTGTCGGCAGCCCTGAAGATGATTTTCCGTTGTTTCCCATTTTCACACCAGGCAAATGCTTGGGCTGTACCTTAATTAAGGCCACGGCCACTTCTTTCCAGTTCCCAGGCCTTTCCTATCCCATCATCGCCATAAGACCTATCTGTGTCGGTGCGACGTAAGGCAAATAGCAAATAGAAGAAGGCTTCAGAATAGCGAACAAAAAAGAGAAACCAACCTACATTGCACAGAACGGTCATAGCGCCATCACCCTACTATTTTTTAGAGTACAACTACAATTATGTAAACAAGAAGGCCTATGGAACTCATTGGCAGCACCAATAAGGAAACACATACCTATAACGACATGCCTACGCATGGAAATCCAACAAAATAGGGAGGAAGCAAAAGGACCAAGTATATATGCCAGAAAAATACAGCGGGAAACAATAGAAGAAAACTAGGAAGACATCGGGAAAGCAATAAACCTAATAGAAGAAGAAAGACTAGAAGAAGCCCTAGAAACAGCCACCACAGTAATAACGAAAGCTATAATAGTAAAGGAAAGAAGGCACGCACAAGCCTGGTTTGACCAAGAGAGTTACAAGGAAAGAAAAGCAACTCTAAAGGCCCTGAATGCAGCAAAAGTGTACAGATGCCCAGAAGACCTAACAACTTATGCAGAAAAAAGGAAAATATATAAAGAACTAATAAAAAAGAAAAAAGAAGAATATACAGAGAAACAAGGAAGGAAACAAGCCGAGGAAGCAAAATCAGACCCATACATAGCGCTGAAAAAGAAGACGACAATCGCAACAGGAGAAATTCATATACAGAACTGGGAACATCATTTCTCGAACATACTGAATAAGGAAGGGCTGAAGCAAGAATATGACATAGAAACAGCAGAACCCACACATGCTCTGGAGCCAACAACAACATATGAAATTAGGAAAGCAATACAAGGAGGGAGAAACAAGAAATCCGCAGGGCCAGACAAAATTGACATGGAACACTTAAATGACCCACTCGGCGAGATGGAAGAATTGTGGAAAGACCTAATGAACAAATGTATACAGGCTGGAAAAATACCAGAGGGATGGAACACAGCGACTCTAAAGATACTGTTCAAAGGAGAAGGGAGCAGAACATCAGTAGACTCATTTAGAGGAGTAGCACTAGAAAATGCATCCTTTAAAGTTTTCACGAAGGTACTAAATGAAAGATGAAAGCCTTCAGTGGGCAAAAGCAGAGCTGATCCTATACGCAGACGACGTGGTGATTGGAGGGAAAGAAAAGGAGGATGTGCAAAGGGCAGTCCGCAGACTAGAGACCTGGGCGGAGGAAAACAGCCTACAGATAAATGAAGAAAAGACAGTACAAATGACCTTCAGAAAAGGTGGGAAATCAATGCCCAAAGACAACATAACATTACACCAAAAGCCATTACAAGAGGTACGAAATTACAAATATTTGGGAATGACACTACAGACAATGGCAGTGTCCTTTGGTATACATATTCAAGAAAGAACGGCAGCACCAATCAGAGCCTCGTACAGTATCCAAAACATATCAAACCTATCAATTAGCACGGCGATGAGACTTTTCAAGACGACGGTAGTGCCAGTGATAACATATGGAATTGAGAGCGTGTGGGAAAAGTTGAAGATCGGAGACCTGATGAGAATAGAAAGAATAAAAGCAATGTTCATGAAGAGGGTTACCCGAGTTGGAAAGACAATGTCATCCCGGATGGTATACGAAATGATGCGCAAGACGTATTTCATAGAAGACATACGATCTTCTACCTACAATCAACGGAAGCAAGCAGGGCACTAGTAAACATCAGGGAAAGGAAGAAAAGTGAAATTGAACTCGACTTCTATGCCTCACCAGCGATGACGGACGATAGATGGACTAGAGAGTGCAACACGCAGCGCCACGTCATAACACGACTCTCCATACACGGGTTTCACCACAAGATATGCGTAAACAAGAAGTTCCATGAGCCAGATGAAGATTGTAAGTGTACTTTGTGCGGACAGAAGTGCAGTAGATATCCCACCATAACATGCACGAAAAGAACCAGGACAATTACAGACTATAGCAAAGACTGAAATGTGAAATTAATGCTAAAACTTGAGTGTACATTTCTGTATTAATTAGAATACAAACTCTTCCAAGAGGACTATCTACATTGACTTATCAAATGTCACCTATACCTGGCATACCACTTTGATAAATAATAGTCCAGTACATTTTCATTAATATTTTACTGTCATCTCAACTGAATACCTTTAGACAATAATCCACTAAATAGTTCTACATTCCTCGGTGCTATCTAACATTGACTAATTATGCCTTTATTTACCTTGCAGTTTCTCTGCTTATTCTCAAATACAACAAACTAAGTCGTTAATTACACCTTAAAATTTGCCACTGATCATTCAAGAATTCTCAGCAAATGCATGTGGAGAAGTAGGAGTAATACCTAAATTAGTATGACATAACTCAAATAAATAGGCTTGGGACTGTAGTGGCTCTTGAATATGATCTCCCTATCGCATTAAATATCAGATTAGTGAATGCTATACGACGAACGAGAAACAAACTAAACAATAATACCGTGGTTAAAAACGTAGTCACAAACGTGAACTCCAAAAACATCTCAAAGAAATATAATTATGAAAATCAAAACAAAATCAAGGTTCACATATAAATTAGCATCACACCAATGCTTTGTTCCACACAGAAAATATAATGATTAATGTTTTATTCCCAGATTAATATTTAAATTAACGGTCATCAAGATCAATAAGCACCCCAAATTCTCAAAAGAAAATATATACAGTAACTTCTACCTTATGTGAAGGAATATCACCACAATACAGAGGTAAACAAAAGATTCCATCTTGAAAACAAATGCAAGTAAACATCCACATTGAATTCCAGTGCACACAGTTAAGAATAGAGCATTCAACCATGACACTTCCAACGTTGTCTCCGACCCTGTAACGGCGAAATTATGACCAGTCACACGCAATGTAATAAAATGTACAACTTCACAATATTTTCCTCCTGAAAATAAATCGCAACAAAATGCAAACTACAAAATTTCAAACCACTACACATGCATCTAAACACATGTATTAAGGAGATTCTGAAGAAACTACTCTTGTATTCAAATATCACCTAACATTTGTACTTTCTCGATGATCAAATAATATTATTGCCAATATAACATCGCGACATGCGGTATTAATTTGCATCTCTGGCATCACTGGACCTGAAATAAATACATTGGGTGGATAACTGCTTTCTAGGCTTAATTATGGATGATCCTCATGTCAAAATCTATGCATTCAATACTTAAAATCAAGTCAATCTCCTTACAGTTGTTCTTAGCAAAGTCTTTTACATATGGTTCCGCTATATTATCTCATATATTTATTCTAATACTCCTAGACAATGTCGCAGATCTTATTCTTACTCACTCATAGACGGAATTAAATATTTATCACTTGAAAACAGTATCGAAGACTTACCATTTCCCATAAACAGTATCGAGAACCTTATTACAATTCATGGACACTACCTGTTCCATAACCATATTTCAATTAACACGTTGACAGTACCTTAAATATTGTGTCGTGAAGAACCTAGAATGTACATAATTGCCTGCGATTTTGGTGTGAATTCTGGGAAAATGTGCTATTTTACTGGCGCAAACAACATATTTCGGCAAAATCGTCAGAAATACTCAAAATACGATGCATAAATCTTTCGACCGTTCCGATCGATGAAGAGAAGTAGCCAATCGATTGCTGCTTGCTGACTTTAATCGATATTTTCAATGGGAATAGCAAGGGGAATAAGATCTATATCGATTATTATCGAAATGTAAATCGAGTGTCACGGAAATTTAAAGATAAAAATTTCATTGTTCCGTATTGAAAAGTATCACAGTTAAATTGAAATAATAAATATGGTAGTTCAACCTATTCAATACAAGTAAATAAGAGATGTAGAGATTACATTCTTATTTAATTAAAAGTGGAAATGGTACCGGTTTCGACCCCAGTCTGGTTCATCTTCAGCCAATTATAACTCAAAAAACAATGCATAAGTAAGAAAGAAGTTAACGGTCAAGTCCACACAATATCAGTTGAAGAGGCGATATAAAAATGATGGAGGTAAGCACTGTAAAATTCAGACGAAGTGGAATGTAAGTCACTTAAAAGAAGTAATGCGTAATCTTCCGAGCGTCAGCACGGCACACGCAATATTTGGCACTGCCTCACGATGTTCACGAAAAGCAGAGAACACTTAAATGAGCCAGACTGCATAAACCGTCAGGCACAAAGTCATAACACAATCCAAATATGAAGATCTAAAGTCATGAAGAAGCCGAAGACGAGCAGCTCAACCGAAGTAACTTGCAAGCTCCAGAAGATCGGCGCGGTGTTTACAACGTCAAGTGCTGTAGTTTCATACGCTGACGGAGATTGAAGGATAGATTAATGATCAAGTATTTGCTTAGTTCACGAAAATGTACTTATATATATATACTTATAATACGATTCAATATAATTGAATACGTAATTATGATCTTGAAGATTTTTAGAACAGTTGACGTGAAAAAACAATAGTGAATAGAAAAAATTGTAAAAAGCGCAATAACGGAAACAAATAGCATACTGTGCTATTTAACTAGACGCGAGAAAATATAAACTAACCTCTGAAATCAATCACGCACTCTGCCATCTCTCGAGGTGTATCCCATTTTTACTTGATTGCGGTATTTATCATTAAAATTAAGCGATCGTTTAATCAGCCTTCATTTTAAATGAGTTTAGAACTGTTATTGGACACGTTATTTATGCACGTATTACGAAAATATGTTCTCTTTCAATTCAAATTTTCTTTACAGAACAGCAGTCGACGGGTATTGCTAATCGATTCCGACATCGCCTTCGAATGTCGAGGAGAAAACTCGCTAGTGGACATAGCAAAGATAATCGATTGCATCCAACATAATCGCGGGCGGGGGCATAAATATTGATAACAAAAATTCTCGCACGCTTAATCGCTCGTAATAACGGATGCGTCAATGATAGGGCTCTCGCTGTAACCGAAGGATAATACACAGTTTAATATAGGAATTTTTGAAGGGACAGAAAAAAGTTGTCGGTATAACGGGGTTCTTGTTATATGCCATACTCGCTATGTCGGACTTCTACTGTAGTTTCATAATTTTAGTATGTGGTTGGAAGATCAGTTTGACTTCATTCACATTCAGTCATCTATATCTCTAGGCAAAAATAAGCCTCTATAATTTAATATATTTACAAACTTTAATAACTAAACTATGCAAAGAATCTCCAATAAAAATAAACTACACAAATATAAGATGATTTGAGTACTTACCAGTAGCATATAGGAGTCCAACACTCGGCCACCTGGATTCCTCGCTATTACTGAAATCGAACCTCCTTACCGCTCCTTGCAAGCATTCTCTTTGCTTACAAGTTGTGCAGAAAAGAGGGTCTACGGCAAGGAATCCAGGTGGCCGAGTGTTGGACTCTTATACGCTACTGTACTTATCTGGGTGATAGTTGTTGCATCACATGCTGCTGGGATTAGCCGCTACGTCCCTGGACTACGACACGCCATAATGGGCAGTTAGTGCATATTCTGCATTGTATAAAATCCTTCATTTAGGTTTCCATTATTATCATACTTCTCCATATGTATTACCTGCAACTGACAAAACATAATTAAGTAAATTTCCAACAATATACGTGTCATAGTAAATTTTAAGACCACAACAATATTTTTTTTTATTATATGTATTTTAATGTTATAATTATTCCTGGAATATTGTCTTTGTCTGGTATACATATGTTTTAGTTATCACATGATCTGTTTAATTCTTATTTGGCTGAAGATGGCCACTAATTGGCTGAAACTAGTCCCAAGACTATGTAATATTATTTACTTGATATATTATATTGAAAATTTCTTGTCAATTTCTTACAATTGCACTTCACTACGGAACAAAAATGAAATGAATAGCTTATAATTATAATGTGATAAGTACAAGATGCCAACAAATAACAATATTTATTCGAAAAGCATATTTTGCTTATTTTGGTACCATGTTTGGAGATAAGAGTAGAAGTCATTCACTCCACACCTTGTGTGTCATACATGCGTTGTGCAATTAAGGAAGTGGAGTGAAGGTAAAATGAAGTGTTTGAACTTCTCTGTTCCCATCATGTGGTGCGAACAGAAGAATCACGTGGATGATTGTTTCTTCTGTATGACGATAGTAGCAGGATACCAGCAAAACAAACGTGAACAGAATCTTTTAGGCGATTAGGCCTGTCCTTCATGGTCCAGGGCTGCCGATCCCCTCTCCACCATCATCAATGGATACATTTGAATTCTCTGAACCAGAGGTAAGTGGTGGAAGTAGTGAATCTGACTATTCCGAGTGTGGTACTGATAGTAACCCAAAACCTCTTACTCGAGCAGAACTTAACAATTTGGTGAAAGACTTGGGACTGTCAAGACATAGCACCACTTCTGAGATCACGTTTCTGTGAAAATAATTTACTTGCACATGGGACCTCTTCTGTAGAGAAATCTTGATAAAGACTTTAGGGATTTTTTCTTTTTGTTGACTGTTTAACTCTCTGAGCGCCAACGTCCTTTTGAAAGCCCGTTTGATTTCCATCTGAAAACTACCAACATCCTTTCAAAAGGACGTTCAGTAATTATTTTTTTATTATTATAAGTAACAGTCATTTCCTTTCAGAATTTCCCAATATAGTTAATTAAAGACTTACTATTTTTGCAATAAAGAGCCCCTTTTATTTTCAAGGCCATTGTTTCAGTATATCAGTCCAATCAGCAGGCATATTTATTGGCGCGGCAATGACACTAGCAGTCTTGCTGTGTACCTTGTCCGCTCTGTGTCTAGTGCTCTCGATCTTTTACTTGTTCATTTATTGCTGTGAAAATGATTATATATCCACTGTCTTTGACAAAATGTGTGTTTGAGAGAACTTATAAAATGTATTTATACTGAATTTAATTATTATTATTATTATTATTATTATTATTATTATGTAAGTGTTATGTAAAAGAAGTTTGTACCCTATTTCATTAGTATTGACATAAACCAAACGAGTGTTACTAGACTTGTATTTTTGGCTCATTTGGATATGTAAACTAATTATTTTTACTACAGATTTATTTTAGGTACAAAATTAATGAACTTTTCAGTATAGCTTCATAATAGGTTGTACTATTCAATAAATATGTTCGCGATGTATAAAAAAAATTTGTTCTACCTAAATTTTATTGCTTAACTTTTGTTTTGTTTTATTTTTAATTAATATTCTTGGGTTTTTGGCTGCCAAATATTTACTAATGATCATAAATGAACTAAGTAAGGCTTTATTTGTATAGGCAATCATGTTAGTAAAATAATAACGAAAATTTCAATTTTCTACCTACAATAACAGCGAAGTGTGAGTGATCAAACAAAAGCTTGCAAAAAACGGAAACTAGCTTTGGCGCTCAGCGGTAGGAAAACCGTATTAGCACGCGGCGCTCAGAGGTTTAATGGTGTTCAGCAAAGACATTGCTGAATTAGTGATGAAAATGGGAGTTCAAAAGTATGACATTAAGCAATGGAGGTCATTTATAAATTCTTCAAAGCAAAGTTTGATATTAGTATTACGACATACTGGAAATTAGCTAGCATCAATTCCAATTGTGTATTCAGTACACTTAAGAGATGTACAGTACCATGAAACTACTCCTTCAAAATGTGAAGTATGAAGAACACTAGTGGCTTGTATGTGGTGACTTCAAAGTGATTGTCATCCTTCATGGCCAGCAAATAGGCTACACCAAGATGCCTTGCTATATGTGCGTGAATGGGACGGTAGAGCATATCATGAGCATTGGATTAGGAGAGAATAACCTAAGAGGGAAAACCTGATGGTGGGATCAAGGAACATTATGAATGAGCATTTGGTTAATCCAGATCACATTTTATTGTCTTCCATGCACATCAAATGAGGACTGATGAAGCAGTATGTGAAAGCATTGAACAAAACAGAAAAGTGTTTTCAGTACCTGTGTAGCCAATTCCCAAATCTATCTAACGCACAGTTTGAAGAAGGAATATTTTTTTGTTCGGTTATACATAAGTTGATGTCTGATGAACACTTTGGAAGTACAGTGATGGAAATATAACTGCAAGCTTGGAGAAGTTTAAACATCAATATTGTGCATCATTTCCTTGGCCAGTATAAGCAGCCTGATTACAAAGAAATAATGCAAGATATGCTACAGTCGTTTAAACAGTTAGGATGTAAGGCCTCCCTAAAACTACATTTCCAAATGTCACACCTAAATAAGTTTCAGGACAATTTGGCTGAGGTATCAGAGGAACATGGTGAATGGTTCCATCAGGAATTTAAAAACTGTGGAACATCGTTATTAAGGTCACTGGAGAATAAACATGTTTGGCTAGTGCTGGTGTATCACATGTGAAGAAGTGTCACACAAAAGGAAGGACATCAAGCGTTCACTCACAGACAAACGTAAATGGAAGTAATGCCTCCACCCAGCCCCAGTAAGTGTCCAAATCACCATATTTGCTTCTTCTGATTTATATGTCTCTTACGTTACTTTTTTCTTTTTACCATTTTGTTGTTCCATTTTTCCTCTATCTTCCTGTAATTGATTTCCAATTTCATTGGGTAGGTATAGATTTCAATGATGATGATTGATTGTGCAAAACCCTGACGTGCTGTAGAGAAGCAGTCTTCAGATTTGTGATCAGCAAAATCGAGTTAGAAACTCATATTTTTATGCAAACCCCAGACCAAAAGGCAAAATTTGTCAACCTGTGTAATCGTCCACTAAGTCAGGTTTGAAAATATCTAATTTCTTGATAGAACCTTCCTTCCCTGTATCCACCATTCCCACCGTAGAGTGACAGTAAGATAAAACTGCAACTTGTCTTCCAGAACTCCATAATACATATATGAAATTAATAGACTATCATAGGGGGATAGTTGCGTGACTTCCATTTCTCCTTCTGTGGGATGGTGTGAGTGGTTTTTTTGCCGATTCTCGATACCCCAACTTTGTTAGTTCAAACCGTTCTAATTGCCTTAGTTCCTTTATTATGGAGAACTATGAACAGTTTGGAAGAACTGTACCAATTGTCTAGATACACTGTTCTGCCCTGGTTTAGTAGTGGGTCCATTAGATGTATTACAAATGATCCTGAAAGCTCTAGGTTCTGGTCTCTCGTAGTGTCTATAGCTTTCGCCATGTAAATACTGCCATCATAAAGATCTCCAACCCACTCTTGCATAAATCAAAATTTTCTATTCAAAATCGGGCCTCCTTTTATCCTAATGTACAGCTTCTACCCCTTTTACAGCCCTCAACGCTCCTCTATGGTGACTTTTTTACCGGGCAGTCTCTAACTTAATTTATGAGGTGCGTAAGTACAGATCGGATCTTGTGTAATTTGTCGTCATTTGGTGGTGGTGGTGGTGGTGGTGTTGGTGGTGTTAAAATTTGACTGTCGTATCAGCACACAATCTTAAGTTCAGAAATGGTTTTTCGGTTCTAAGGTCCATCATTACAGTCATGAAATATTATTTAAAACATGTTAATCCACATAGATGTGTGATGGTGTGCCATCACATCACTGATAAAGTGGGGAAGTTGAAGTGTTGAAGAGAACCCATTTTCTGACATACATTTCCTGAGGAAAGATGTAGAAAGCATTTCATCAGTTAACTGATGGTTTCTGGATGATACCCATTAGTATAATAAATGATAAAGGCTATAAATGCCATTATCAACATCATCTACCCATTTGTGAATCATTCTGTTCAGCATTAATTTTTCATTTGAGATAAGATTTTCCCTCACATTTCCCTGTTATAAATTTGTTTCTGTAATTATCGTATTGATAAGTTCATCATCAAAGAAATGTTCAAAAATTCCCGTTGGGATATTGTCAACAGCCAGTTCTGTTCCATCTGTGTATCTATGAAGTGTTATGTTCAGGCCATTGTTGTCTGTGCTCCACATATCCGATTTCTCTCTCATCACTTCAGGAACGTGTTCATGTCGTTCCCTATTGCCATTTCAATTAATAGCTTCTCAAATATTGTTTTCTAAATCACTGTCACCAAAGCTGAAATCAATATCACTGTTGTTGTCTAGTACATCTTCATCGAAGTCCAAGGTAATTTCTGTGCCACTATCACACTGCATGCCGTGAATCGTTTGAGACTCCTCTACTTGTTTAACTGCTCAAGCCAGTTCGACATGTACGTGTACGGACCTACAATACATAACCCAGGAACAGTTTGACGTGTACCCGTGTGGACTAGGCTAACGATGTTTTAGATTTACATATGCGTGCCATCTGTTTGTTGTCAATGTGAACTTTTAGCACAGCACAGGGTATCATTCTATGCAGGGGAACATCTTCTACCGTAATGCAGCATTGTGTTGGCGTAAAAAGATTTGTTTCGTGAACATTGATCGTTGTAAACAACATTGCAGCATCCTCATATGTTCTGTATTTATCTAATGCAGCTCTCAAATGCATATTAGGTGAAAGTAGTGATGAGAATAATCCGAGTGATAATGAAATTGTTAGTGATGATGATTATGCACAGGAAGAAATTACGTGTGATGTAAATAATGTTAGTAATATAAGTGAATTCTCACCCGAGTGGTCATGGACACCTGTTGATTCTAATTTTATTCCAACAAGAAGGTATTTTGTTACTTTGCATGCTGCTTTTTTGTGTATAGATAAAACATCTGCATGATGTGAACTGCATATCCACTTATTTTAAACAAAATCATATAAGTTGTTTAGAAGTTATAGCAATGTTTGTGACAGCATATAAAATTGTGATATATTTCTCAAATTTATTACCGCCGTAGGGTAAAACTCGGCTAACTTTTAATACCGGCTTGAAGGTTTAAGCTATAGTTACGAATGATCTGATCTTAATTTTCAGAGCGTATTACTAATGCAATTTCATGTGCTATCTATACATCTGTACATTTATTACAACATAAACAGATGCGTCAAACTGCAGCTTTCCACTTTCATAATTCGTAGCGAGACACTTTTTGAATTTAAAACCAATCAATTTTCAAATCTTGTACATTGTAGCTTGCATCATCTTGCATTTCGGCAACCAGCTTTTTTTCTGCAGGAAATTCACCCTGGTTGTATATTACCAAAATTTTATGCCGCAGAATGCCTTTATTGAAATAATCCTTTCCAGTTTCTTTTCTGCAGCTCAGAAGCAAGGATTTGCATCATTAACAATCCTCTTGACAGTTGTCACCCCTACTTCAGACACACGTGCTTTAGCAACATCATCCACCGGCCCACCAGCTTCCTTCTCAGGCAGAAAGTAGCTTTGTACCCTGTAAATTATCTGCCATGTTTGTCTGTGCAATACTGCACACCTATTACCTATTTCTGACATCTCACAGTTGATCAACAACACCACAAGACTCCAAGCAACAAAAAATTAACTTAAACTAATTCCTTACAGAGCAGTCACCAGGACAATACTGCACACTATCAGATGAAGATCACATGATTTGCCAAGGCACATACCAGGCCAGGTGTCTTCTGAAGTGATGACTGGTTTAACTAATAAAGGAAAGGTCCTTTGTGCTGTTCTTTAAATGATTAGTTCCTTTTTATCACTGAACTGTCTGGTTACCTATGCTTTTACATGTTTTCATAAGCATGATTTGGCTTTGAGTAACTTGCTCTTCCCAAAGTTAAGATACAGTATAGCTTATTGTTGCGGCCACCAAATTAGGCGGGTCAAAGAAATTACGCTGTTGCCAAGGTTATGTGGCAACTGGCGAAGGAATGTCTAACTGAACACATTATTTCGGAGCACGAGGCAAGTTGTTCTTTCTCAAGCTCCTTATGTTACTTCATACAATGTTTCAAAACAAATTGTACTACAGGCTTCAGAAAAGACTGCTGATTTTAGTGGTATAACTATTTTCCATATAAACCACTTTAAATAATTATTAAAAATAAGATCTTGAACGAGTAAATTTAAATCCGTAGAATCTTGTATTGAAAATTTCAGTAAGCGACCAAGTTTTTATTTTAGCCAATAAAATTTTGTCTGCGGGAAAAATGTAAAAAATCGCCTGACTTATATTTTTTATCTGAAACATATTTCTGTGAGTCTTGTAGTTTTCCTGGAAAATGGCCCGGAAAGCAATCGTGTAAATGTCGCTAGCTGAGGCAGTTTGGGGCGCGCACGCCAGCACAGGCTGCAGAACGCCGTAAATACTTTCGGATTACATATTAATCTGTATCAGTTTTATTGCATTATAACTTTAAATATTTTAATACTGTATATTGTACTGAGTAATATAGAAAAATAACTTCTTTAAAGAATAGTTTCACATTAATTTACAATGAATTAAAAATCGTTTCTCGCTACAAGGCATTGTAAGATTTCTTAGTCACTGTCATCACTCATCTCAGTGTCGAGTCGTCATTTACACTGATGATGAATGGCTCCATTCTTTTGTCCCTTACTATTTCCTTGGCCCAATCCTCTGTTTGAAGACTTTCCACCGAGCTCGATAGCTGCAGTCGCTTAAGTGCGGCCAGTATCCAGTATTCGGGAGATAGTGGGTTCGAGCCCCACTGTCGGCAGCCCTGAAGATGGTTTTCCGTGGTTTCCCATTTTCACACCAGGCAAATGCTGGGGCTGTACCTTAATTAAGGCCACGGCCGCTTCCTTCCTACTCCTAGTCCTTGCCTGTCCCATCGTCGCCGTAAGACCTATCTGTGTCAGTGCGACGTAAAGCAAGTTGTTTAAAAAAAAAAAAAATTTTCCATGCGATTGAAGCACTTTTCCCAGTCTGCAGCAGTCACACGGTCGATGGCTTCTGACGCAAGTTTTTCTACGTCCTTTATTTTGAATGTCTTGCTCCTCTCTGCCACTTCTCTCTTGGCTTGAGCCCAGATCAATTCAATTGTGTTGTATTGGCAGTAGTAGGGTGGCAACCTTACTACCTCATGGCCCCAAGAGAGAGCTAATTCATCAAGCTCGTACTTTTCTCCTACTTTGAAGGGAGCAACTTATTCCAAAAGTTCAGCTCGAGTTTCTTGTCCACTAAAAGGTATATTTCTTTTCAGTAACCACTATTGAGTTTCTTTCTTCTTCCAGCTTGTATTGGGTACTTTTTCAAGTAAAGCTCAATGATATGGAGCATTTTCCATAACTATTATAGACTTCCTCCAGACTTAATAGTTTGTCTTCTACAAACCACTTTTTAAAAGATGCCTGGTTCATTTCTGAGTGGTAGTCCAGGCTGTTCTTCTTGGATAGGAACACCCACTTACACTGGGGTATAAAACCTTTAATACCACCTGCGTGGCAAACAATCAGTCTTCCACCTTTCCCAGTGGGCACCTTCTTCAATCCACCACTCTTATCTGAATGTTGCCAAATAAACTGTTTACTGTGCGACAGATTAACCCAGGTCTCGTCTAAATAAATACGTTGCCTCGGGTATTGTTCTTTTTCTCAATAATCGTCCATGAGCTACGACAATGTCCTGTCTTTCTAGCAGAAATTTCTTCCATCGTTAGCCCTCTTGTATTTGAAGCCTAAGTTGTGCAGTACTCGTCGCACTGAACGTACACTTTCACTATATCTCTTAGCTGTTTATGCACTTTTCCGCTGTAGGAAATTCCCCACAGGCGTAAAATTCGACCACAGTTCGCCTAGCTACATCGCAGTGAAGATCATTAAGCACACTAAGCTTTTTTCCCTTCCGTAATTTTTCCTTGGAGATGAAAGTATTTTTTGGTTTGTGAATATTTTCCTTCATTAACACATCTCTGGACCAAACGAAGGCTAACATTACACGTTGTTGCAGTCAACTCTTGGCTTTTCTTGAAGTTCACAGTGTGCAAAATATTTGAGTCGGCCAACTTCTGCACATATTGCAATACATTCTCAATTACGGACCTTGTCTGGCTGGCTAAATCCTTCTTCTTAAGCCCTTCCAACCGACGACGCTTCAGAGAAGTTTCTTGTTTGTTAGGTGCAGCCCCAGCATTTGCCTGGTGTGAAAATGATAAACCACGGAAAACCATCTTCAGGGCTGCCTACGGTGGGATTCGAACCCACCATATCCCGAATGCAGGCTCACAGCTGTGCAACTCTAACCGCACGAAGAACAGTAGCTTTATTCTGAAATAATTAATATAGCAAGTTGAATGACTATTGTATTTACGTGCGTAGCAAGGAGCGAGTAGTTTGACAACTTTGTTCTCAGACCCCATGGAGAGAGAGCACACACACACTGCAGTGCTGGTGCTTTGCGCTCCAGTCCACAGTACGATGTGGGAGAAATCGGTCTATTGCACTATTGCTGCAAGAAAACTTTGAACCCAAGTCCAACCGTTAGTGACTGGTCTCATGAGCGTTAGCTCTGTGCAGGTGTGAGTGCTCAAGCTGCATAGACAGTATTAAACCTCTCTTGGCAAGTAGCAAAGAGTTTCAGAGCATGTACTAATTACAGATGAATATATTGTGAATTGAATAAAATTATAACTCGCCTATAACAGCTGTACTGAAAAGTTACTATTTAAGTAATTATGTTTACTATTGGAGGTGAAACATTAAAAGTTGCTTTGTTTTCACAGATTTAACACATCCAACATTTTTGACACTTGCATTTTGGATGGGCTGTGAGAGAACACAACAATTAACCTAGTATTGAGGTTGTACTGTTGCCTAGTAACCTGTCTTCAATTTGTCTGAACAGCTAGAGAGGCTTTCATCACAGTGTGGAATTCATGTACTTACCGTTAATAATACATTTGTCCATGTTGTCCAACACAACTTTTTTTTTTACAGTCCACTGCAATACCAGGAGTGATTTCAACATACCACTCTGTAGGGCTATCTTATACTCTATTTCTCCTATTGCCTTATTATTTTGCTTGGTTCCCACAAACTGGAAAACTATATGAATACCGGCCTTTCTCTGTATCAAAGTTAGATATAACTTGAATTAAAACTCCTCACCCACTTCCTGTGAACAACTTCATTTGTAGACATGCTAATCTTTTGGGTTTTTGCTGAGTGAAAGAAATAAATCAACCAATTGTGCTTTACATTTCACAAAAACTTTGCTCTGCTTCTTCAGAAGGTAAATTCGGCACTTCTTATTTATTTATTTCTCCCGTTTACTCTGGTCTTTTTAATTTTCTTTGTTTTATTTCCATCTTCTCTGTCCCCACACTGTTTTTGACTTCTGTTCATTCCTCCTGATGCCCCCTTCCCATCTTTGATTAGTCTGATGACCTTTTATTATCTATTCTGCAACTGTAAACATGGGACATCTGATTTGGAACAAAGATGGCAACATCAGTTCCTGCTCAGAGTATAGTAGTAGAGAGGCATCTGGTCATAAATCAATAGAGCAACCGTTGCAGCCATAGTCAGACGAGTTTCTCTTCTGAGGGCACAAAGCAAAGTCTTTGCAAAATATAAACAATTCATGTCATTCAGCCTTGTAATGAAGGACACATTTAACGAACCAAATTCCTTAAAATACAATCAGTCATCAGAGAAATAAATGTTTCATATTGCAGTTTTGTTCACATTGATCAGGATACATAAGTCAACACTAAGTTCTTCACCATGTTACTAGACAATGATGGCAATTTTGGTGACACGGCTAGTTAAGATCAGAGAACTATTTCAGCACTTATTATTATAGCTAGCCAAGTTTACCTGAACCCTTGTGAAATACTCTAGATTAACTCTCATCCCTTGGCACTGTACTTTACAGGATAGCCTGTGATTGGTTGCTGCTTGCAACCCATGCAAGTGCAGATCATGTAGTGCTACCAAATTTTGTAGTCTTATTCTTCGACAGCTCGTCGCAGGGTACTCTTCATAAGAGGAGTACAATTTTGTATTGTACTTTAAAAAAATATACTTATTACATGAAGGTAACATTACTATATTTTATAATACACTGTTCAACAGTGCTGTATTTTCCTCTTAATTTAGATAACTTTCTCATTTGTTTGGAACAAATACCAATTTAAGGACATTTGTAGCAGCAGTGGCCGTGAAATTACTGTAAGTTCTCTACCATATCCTCACTCAGACCAGTCGTCGCTGGCGCATCTTGCACGCAACGTGGCCGGGAACGCTAAATTCAATTTCTTATGGTGGGAATTACGGACATACTAAAGAGTGACATAAATGTGCTCTACAGGTTTCTTTGCCATATATTTAATAGGACATGGACTGGGACGTTGGAATAAGGATGTAATAACCAGGTAAACGTGCTAGAGAGGGACGTCTTAACCAGTTTCGACTGTAGGCCCTATATTACTAGATCAAAATCACTTTGAGGATTATTTAATTCAGTACTGGGGAAACGTGGGTCTGTGTCTGCGAGCCCACGAGAGTATAAACAACAGCGTGCACTATGCCACACACACCGAGGTTTTTCCTGGATATCATTTGATGCCAGCAGACATTACTGTGATGTTATTATACAATAGTGAAAACAAGTTAAGTAACCATTAGTAATAGACTAAAAGATTTTGTTTGTTTCACAGGTGGGAGCATGTTTTGCTACTAGTATTCTGCGCAGCAAGACAGTTGTCGAGTATGATGCTGCCTTAGCCTGTCGTATAGTGAATTTCCTAGTAACTCATGAAGATGCAATAATGCAAGTGCCATCTGATTTACAAACTGAAGTAATGCATGAAATTAAGGAGAGGATACGACAGCAAGTAAGTTAATTTCATCTCTAAATAGTGCCAAGTTTATTTACAATCTCTACCTAAGCAATTGAATCTTTAACTTCTAGTTGGAAAGAGATAAGACTGCCTGCTCTTTCCTAAAACATGTGAATATTTCCTTACTGTAGTGTATAAATTATTTTTGTAGCACGGTAAAATACTTCAAAGCTGAAAAATAAAAAACTGAAATAGTTTTGCAAGAATGTGCATATTAATCCTTGACATAATCATTTTATAAACTGACAGTTCTAAAGTTTAATGTGTCACAAGCAGCAGTTCAAAACTCCAAGTGTAAGAATATTAGTCATTATTACTGCAAAATACAACCTTGTCTGGAAAATTTCAAGATTGAGACTGTAATTGTGATAAAATTAGAATTTAGCAAGAGATACTTTGCAGGAGACTATCCTCATTTTTCCGTATTGAAAATCTGTTAAAGGAGAACAATAAAACTTTGATTTCCACCTATTGAATACATTAAGAGCAATTATAAAATTAGGATCTCATCCTTATTTTATTGCTTAATTGTTAAAACATAGGACATGTTCCGTTCATATTTTGAACATCTTCAGCTATAAACATTCTTACAAAGTTAAACCAGTAACATTATTATAGAACTTACACTTATGGTTTGCCATTAACAAACTTATCCATAATAAACTTCAAAAATCTCTTAAATATAAAGCGTTTATATATTACATCATCTTATTAAAAACAATATAACTATTTGTTGCATTTGAAACTTTAAAACCTTATTCTAATACACTGACTGACAGAGCAAATGCAACACCAAGAAGGAGTGGTCAGAACTTTATGCCAATTGCAGGGTAGACTGACGTCACTGAGGTATGCTCATGATGTGAAATGCGCCGCTGTGCTGCGCACGTAGCAAACGATAAATGGGATACGGCGTTGGCGAATGGCCGACTTCGTACCGTGATTTCTCAGCCGACAGTCATTGTAGAACGTGTTGTCGTGTGCCACAGGACACGTGTATAGCTAAGAATGCCAGGCCTCCGTCAACGGAGGCATTTCCAGCAGACAGACGACTTTACGAGGGGTATGGTGATCGGGCTGAGAAGGGCAGGTTGGTCGCTTCGTCAAATCGCAGCCGATACCCATAGGGATGTGTCTACGGTGCAGCGCCTGTGGCGATGATGGTTGGCGCAGGGACATGTGGCACGTGCGAGGGGTCCAGGCGCAGCCCGAGTGACGTCAGCACGCGAGGATCGGCGCATCCGCCGCCAAGTGGTGGCAGCCCCGCACGCCACGTCAATCGCCATTCTTCAGCATGTGCAAGACAACCTGGCTGTTCCAATATCGACCAGAACAATTTCCCGTCGATTGGTTGAAGGAGGCCTGCACTCCCGGCGTCCGCTCAGAAGACTACCATTGACTCCACAGCATAGGCGTGCACGCCTGGCATGGTGCCGGGCTAGAGCGACTTGGATGAGGGAATGGCGGAACGTCGTGTTCTCCGATGAGTCACGCTTCTGTTCTGTCAGTGATAGTCACCGCAGACGAGTGTGGCGTCGGCGTGGAGAAAGGTCAAATCCGGCAGTAACTGTGGAGCGCCCTACCGCTAGACAACGCGGCAGCATGGTTTGGGGCGCTATTGCGTATGATTCCACGTCACCTCTAGTGCGTATTCAAGGCACGTTAAATGCCCACTGCTACGTGCAGCATGTGCTGCGGCCGGTGGCACTCCCGTACCTTCAGGGGCTGCCCAATGCTCTGTTTCAGCAGGATAATGCCCGCCCACACACTGCTCGCATCTCCCAACAGGCTCTACGAGGTGTACAGATGCTTCCGTGGCCAGCGTACTCTCCGGATTTCTCACCAATCGAACATGTGTGGGATCTCATTGGACGCCGTTTGCAAACTCTGCCCCAGCCTCGTACGGACGACCAACTGTGGCAAATGGTTGACAGAGAATGGAGAACCATCCCTCAGGACACCATCCGCACTCTTATTGACTCTGTACCTCGACGTGTTTCTGCGTGCATCGCCGCTCGCGGTGGTCCTACATCCTACTGAGTCGATGCCGTGCGCATTGTGTAACCTGCATATCGGTTTGAAATAAGCATCAATTATTCTTCCGTGCCGACTCTGTTTTTCCCCAACTTTCATCCCTTTCGAACCACTCCTCCTTGGTGTTGCATTTGCTCTGTCAGTCAGTGTATTTAAAATACAATGCCATTAGTTAGTCTCTGTACAAATACAGTTACAATCTGTTAAAATTGCTGAATGTCTTAAAATTAATTGTTGAAATACACATTAAAACATTTTGTTACAATTGGCGTGAACTTTTCCACACGTTGTACCATATGGAAATGAAATCTCAATACACTCTCAAAACAGCTGAGTTTAGGCGTGAATATTATTCATTTCGTCTCGTTTAAAATCATAAGTCCATCTGGGCTCAGCAGTAAAAGAAAAACAATGCAGTTTCATTGGCATTGACAATATTGTTCGGTGCGTACAAATCGATTATAATATTACGAACCATGCTTTCCCGCCAACTGTTGGCATCACCAGTGTTCGCGGATTCTGCTTCTCCACACACTGCCTGCTGCGTGATATTGTGGCTTTCCTTAAAATGCTGCATACAAAAGAATTAAGATTTCCCTCGAACATAGCAACTATGAAACACTATAGACACATCAAAGTGAGTGAAAATGCAGAAAGCTACCTCTACACATTCCAGAAGACTCGTTCTATCATTATCGGATTATCATGATACGGAGAAATTTCTAATTTAAATTACTCTGTAAAAGACTATTTTTAAAAATGTAAAGGCAGTTTAGAATTAAAAGTCTGAATAATTTTCTGTGTAAATATGACATATAGGGACAGTTTTATTCCATCTGAGGTTACACAAAGCATAACTGTAAACCCAACATCAAAATCTGACTCCGGGATTTTCTTCCTCACTCGATTGATTGTTCCAACAATACTAGTTTTGTTCTCTTTTAGTCTCTCAGCCAACTTTACCGATGTAAAGAAGTTACCAGTGGTCACGTTATGTCCTTTCATAAGGTATGGGTCCATAAGTTTCATTACAACATTTTCAGGCAGTGATTCATTGGCAGGTCACATTTCGTCTGTCCCAAGATTTGGAGGTCGATACGCCCATGTAACATTATGCCTCCCCATACCATAACACTTGGACCACCATAATGATCATGTTCGACTATCTTCCCGGGCGCATTAAGTGTTCCCACTTCTCACCAGATGAGGGTAGGTCTAGAATCACTACTCAGACTAAATCTGCTCTTAACTGAGAAGAGCACGCGATCCCACTCCTTGTCGGTCCACACCTGATGCTCTTAGCACCATCACAAATGGTGCTGCCGAAGTGTGGGTTTCAACGGAACACAACATAATGGTTGTCACGCAAACAGACCACCCTCATGCATTCTCCCTGCCACTGTGGAGCGTGAAATTGGGTGCCTTGCAGTTCTGTTAAATGTGGTTGCTTTTGCACCCGCTGTTTGACGTGAGTCTCTTCTTGCCTTTTGCACAAAGTAACGGTCATCTCCTGCTGTGGCTGACCCCCTCCTTTCCTTTGGGCGGCAGTGCTTGTGGTTTGGAATGCTCTCTATGCACGTGAAACAATGCTGTGAGCAATACCATACTCCTGGGCTACACTCGTCACTCTTCGTCCTTCCAGTTTCCCAATGATTCTTCTCCGTGTGAAGTCATCCAAATGCCTTTGAGCCATGTTGTAATGAATAACACTAACACGGTGCATTGTAACAGCTCGTTGATTGACTCACACAGTTTCGTCCCGTTCCTTCAACTGCCGGACCCATTTGGCGCTATAGTCACGCTGACCTCGCGCCAGGTTTCTATGCGCGTGTGGGAGGCCTCTGGCAACATGTTACTGCACTTTCATTCATTTCCACTGAGTAGTTATGTTACGTTGCTTTATCTACCTCGTCCTTAAGTTTTGCACAGCAGTATAGTTACTAGAAGAAGTTGAGCAATCCTAGTTGCTTATGATGGTCTAAAATTATCTTACTAGCTCAGAAGTCTAGAAGAGAGAGAAGCTGACTCACGTCCACTTTGGCTAGCAGATAGCTTCAAAAACATATCAGATGTAAGGCTTTTACTGTGCCTCTTATATGGGCTTCTGATAAGTTCACCTGCATACACCCCAGCGTCAGTGGGTAGAGTCTGACACATTCCACTCTGATGAGTCTAGTGTCAGACCTAAGACAAAACGCTGGTTAATAGAGCAAACGCCAGAAAAGCCTTACATCTGATATGGTTTTGACATTTTTGACATCCTCTATTGGTGAAAAATATCTAATTCCCTCCATGGGAATTTAGAATTTTCCATTAGCAGATAGCAGCCGGTAACCTAAGTTTGTTTAGTGGCTCGCCAGAGCAAACGGTTGAAAGTTGAATTATGAAGTCCAATTACAGCACGGAGTAAACTGGTACACCTTTTAACGGTTGAATAGTGGGATAATGTTCCACCTTATTTATCAAAGACAGTCAGTAGTTGTACAACAGTTCATGGTATATTGTTACTTGTTCCTTTTAAAATAGGAGAGTACAATCACTCATGGTTATGATGAGAATAATAACACTAACCATTCTTTTGAATTGGTGAGAAAGAAGCCTCACTTTTTTAAATGTCACAATTGGTACTTGAAATTGAAATTGTAATGCTACAAACATCATACTTGTAGTGAGAGTGTTTGAAAACCGAGTAAATGTTAAGGGATGGCATGCAAGTGAAGCTAAGATTGCACTAGAATACAGTATATGAACTTTCTAGATGTCAAACTTTCCGAAAGAACAAAAATTCCTAAGATTGCCAAAAAACAGTTTTATCACAGTTGGCAAATAATTTGTCATCCTGGCTGCTATCAACAAACAGTGAATGCATCTGAAAACTACGATGTTGTTATAAATTATATTAAGGTCATTCATCCCAAATTCTGGCCTAAAGATATATCGATCATCTACGGAGCAAATTAGATTTTTTTCCGCCTGTGAAAGATTTAAGATTAATAGCCCTCGTGATATAGTAAAAGACTGCAGGGAGTACAAGCAGGGTCTGAAACCAGTACAATGCAGAGAGACACCAACAATTCGTGAAGAGCCACCAATGTTCAAAAAAAACATTATCAGTAAGAAACAGTATTGCAGTGTTGAGTGCCGAGTGTGAACGTGGCTTTTTCGCAATGAACTTGATTTACGGTACCACTGAGATCTTCACTCTACATGAGCACTGTTTGTGATTTATTGCACATCGGACTTCTGGGACCTCCTGTGGCTAGATATGAATCTGAGCAACATGTAAAGTCTTGGCTGGCGAAGTTACATCATCGTGCACATAACACACAGTAAAAAACAAAAGACAAAATGAGAAAGTGAATAATGAAGACAGTATTGTATTATGGAAGTGTTTTTCTTAATTCAACACTGTTTGTTTATGATTGTCTTTTAAGTAATTTTGCAATGTTTTTCTTTCTTTTTTTGAGCCACTGAGGTATGAACTCTTTCTATAACTTAAGCTCAATTAAAATTAAATGCTTTAAAAATGTACTTGTTAATAATAAATATACAAGGAAATGTAGCTTTGTAGTGATCAAAAATAGCAAAATGTTATAAAGAGGTAATGGATATTTTTTATTCCATTGGTTATATTTAGAAGCTTCTTTACTTATTGATTTATTTATTTTATTTACTGCTAGTATACATAAAACTTGTTATTCTTTTTCAGTCACTATTATGAAAGTTACGGCAAAATCTGACTGAAGAATATTACATACTGCCTGTTGTTTGTATTAAATCTTGTGGTTTTAGTGATTTGATAAAAGAAATCTTTTTACAACCTAAATCTCAGGAAAGTATTATATAAAAATTGATTTCTCATTGTTTTATCACAAGTTTTCAAATATTGAAACTTGTGACTTCATGGGAGAAAGGGGAGTAGTGTATGGTTGAAAAGGGAGCAAAATGTGTGGATATGTGTTCCAGCACCTAAAATTTTACGAATTAAGCACTGGATAGGGCCCCATTTTCACAGACGCACAGGTCGCCTACAAGGCATCCGTTTGAAAGACCTGCACCAGGCCTCTTCGGAGGCCTTACACTATTATTATTATTATTATTATTATTATTGCTGCCACGAATTAATTAAGAACCTGTTTAATGCCTGCTTAATTATTTAATTTAACACAGCAATTCGATTTTACTTAGCCAGCCCAGCGGTGTACGGGTAGCATGCCTGTTTCTTACCTGGAGGCTCCGAGTTTGATTCCCAGCCAAGTCAGGGATTTATACTTGGATCTGAGGGCTGGTTCTGTTGTGTGTGTCCTCCACCGCCTGCAAACTCCGCAGCCCGCCCAGCATCGACGCTTCGAGATACCACGAGGTGGACTGCAGAGCACTGACGTAATCATCTGTGACGTCAGCCAGCACTATATATTGGGCGACGATTTTTACTCTCCAGGCACTCCCATAGTGTCCAGCGATCAGACTACACCGTATGTCAGACACAGAGATACCCTCTTAAATAAGTGTTCTGAACAGGTGGAGTACTCTGGTCTGGAGGTGTCACCTCAGGACATAGCCTCAATTATCCTGCCTCCCATATCACCGACGTGCATCCCATCCTAGCATTCTGCTACTCATGAACTTTAACACAAGTTCCCTGCAAGTTCTCCGACTTCAATCCAAGCATTCTGCTATTCATGAACTTTACTGCAAGTTCCTTGCATGCTCCTCAACTTCTACCTAGCATTCTGCTACTACAGACTTTACTACAAGTCCCACTTGTAATTCTGCGTACTACAGATAGTCACCAGCTATCACGAACAATCATTCATTCGAGCAGCCTATCTGATCTAGATAGAACTCAATGTACCTACAAATGTTAGTGTATATAATTGTAAATAATTCCCAGACCATCAGTCTGCTAATTTATGTTATTAATTAAAATGTTATTAATTAATTAACTACAAACATCAAGACAAATTTCGTTTCTTTTATGTACGTACTGTATGAATATTTCCAAATAATAAACTTTTATGTTGTGCTTTGTATATTAAGTTCCTTCTGTACAACAGGTTCAAGGTCCACTCAGCCTATGTGATTACAATTGAGAAGCTATCGGATGGTGAGATTGTGGACCCGGTCTAAAAAGCCAAGAATAACAGCTGAGAGGATTTGTCGTGCTGACCACACAACACCTCATAATCTGCAGGCCTTCGGGCTGAGCAGCAGTCGCTTGGTATGTCATGGCCCTTCAGGGCTGTTGCGCCATGTGGTTTGGTTTTGATCCGCTGAAAATTAATAGTATAATAAAGTAATATTCACCGCAATGGAAGCCTCATCCTCGTGGCTGTACTTTTCACACCCAGTCACTGTACAAGACTCAAACCTGAACATATCATGTTTTCTTATAGTGCAACATGTGTCAGACAGTGAACCTAAAAAATGTTTTACCAGTTTATTGATATAAGATAAACAGTATTCAGATATTCTTGTCAACAAATGTCTACAGTGGGTAGATACAGATTTTCATTTATTTCATGTGCCACTTTTCAAGTTTTGAATATACAGGAATAACTATGAATTTTAACATTATGTGGGTCATATTAAGTCTTTTCTTTTTGTAATACAGTAGAAGCCCAATATACTATGGATTTGAATTTAATGCAGTGAAGAGTATGTCCCCCCCAAAAATATACAGTATTAATTTATGGGTGAAATTCTTATTTTCCAAAGTCAGAAAATTAGTTTGCTTAAAATTCGGAAACCCCAGAATACCATTTTCGAGATGGCCAACGAGCAGTTAAAATACACTTCACCGGGCGAGTTTGCCGTGCAGTTAGGGTTGCGCAGTTGTGAGCTTACATCCGGGAGATAGTGGGTTCGAACCCCACTGTCAGCAGCCCTGAAGATGGTTTTCCATGGTTTCCCATTTTGATACCAAGGAAATGCTGGGGCTGTACTTTAATCAAGGCCATGGCCGCTTCCTTCCCACTCTTAGCCCTATCCTGTCCCATCGTCGGCATAAGATCTATCCATGTTGGTGCGACGTTAAGCAAATTCTAAATAAATAAAAAACTACACTTTCTTCCGAGTCCAGCTGTATATGCAGTAGTTCCAGATGATGCGTTAATGCCCTGTGCTATGGCGGTTGTAAAACTTGTTTTATTGTTTGGTGTGTTGCCATTTCACTACAATAATTACACTAACGCTGTAGGTCAGTAATTCTTTCATCTTTTCAAGGCCCCGGCATAACAGGAAACAATGCAGTATGGTACCTATACTGGTCGTAGCCTTGGGGGATGTACGACTGCATTCCTGGGATATCACAAAATTAACTGGAAATAATTCCTGAGCTATGTACAGCATTTACATTTCCAAGAATTCTTGCCAAGGCAAGCAGCAGTGTTCTTGGAACCAGCCAACAAAGCCCTTACTCCACCTCCCCTCCTGTCATCATGTGTAGGCTATAGTACTGCATTGTCGCGCATTGTGTTGAATTCCAACTTCATGCATGCGCAAGACGTCACAGGGAAGGAAAGCATATTCTGTGTTTGATGAAATAATTGATTGTATGAAGAATGGGAAGTGAAAGGCAACTTTATCATGGGATTAGTATGTTGTATTAATTTTTTTCTTGTCCTTCTGCCACGTCATTTTTCACTGTCATGCCACATTCAGTTGAGCTACAACACTGGGCAAAGTATGTCTCCGGACAGCCACATTATATTGGGATTCTACTGTATACTTACACACACGTGTTTCTCTGTTCTGCTCATTATAAAGCAAGCAAGCAAAGCAAAGGAATTTTAATTAATTAAAGACTGAGGAATAAAAGAATACTGCAAGTACATTTGGCTCGTCACCTTAACTGGTGCTCTTTAGGATAGTATCAATAGACTTTTTTTTTTTTTTTTCTTTTTTTTTTTGCACATTGTGGTCGATAGAAATGTTTGCAGGTGTTAACTTCCGGTAATTAGTACTCTCCGTGCATTGCTTTTTCACAGTTACCCCAACCACAGGTAACGTACTGTGAACAAGTGTCCAGCCACCAGTTTGAACAGCAACGTTTGACAGAATCTCAGCTTGCACTCTCTGAACTTCTGGAACAGATCCTTGCTGACAATAAGATGGGCCCCAAAGAGAAGAAGAAACGTATAAAAATGGTATGTCTTGAAAATAATCTAGCCTTTTCTGCACACAATTCAATATTTTGGTAATTTACATTGAGTGCCTCAAACTATATAAATCCTCCATGATACCTCTGGATTCGGACTTAGTATTTTAACTTCATTAACTATGGATATTTCTCTTCAACTTGCAGATGATAGGAATTCTTTAATCCTTCTTTTCTGTCATAACGTACTTCACTTGTGAGGATATTGGGATGTTGTTTGTCTTGTGATAATTTACCATGTTTCCTCAGATGAGGCGTAAATCATGAACAACATATGCATTTCATGAGAATGCCTGTTTTATTTCCAAAGCATTGTTTTAGATTACCTATTTGGTAATACTTGTACTGACATTTCATTAATTGCTAGGACTACTCCCACAAGTTTTGAGTGTAGGAATAGTAACAACTCAAGCAGGATACTGACTTTTCAAGAGGTTATTAAATGTTGACCCAAGAAACATAATGGAATATGATTTGAAAAATGATCAAGTCTCTCTTCTTATAAACCAAATTCCCATCCTACGAGAACTTTCAATGTCAGAATACCTTGAACCATACACAGTGTTTAGGGATCTAGTTGGTAGTTCCTGTAGAGCAGGTACAGATATTGATGTGCTTACCATTCTTCTTTCTCTGAAAGCAGAATATAGGTACTTTGAGGAAGATGCAGTAGAGGCTTTATGCATCCCAGTCAGTAATATTGATAGTAACAGGTCATTTTCAACGTATTGTTACATGATATTTGACAAGAGAACCGTTCTGACTCCCAGTAATATGGCACTCATGATATATCTGTATTTTTCAGACTGATGTGTAAATTATTTACCTAGGCTAGGTCCCACTTGTTAACGTGTCTGGATAATTTGTTTAGATATATGTAATATGTGTTTTCATCAGAAGCATAACTCTCGTGTTTCTTGTTCATATGTAGAAATAAACTATAATGTTTTACTGCAAATTGTTATAAGCTATCTTTTGGTTTAGCTTTTATTGCACCGAGCTCGATAGCTGCAGTCGCTTAAGTGCGGCCAGTATCCAGTATTCGGGTGATATTGGGTTCAAACCCCACTGTCGGCAGCCCTGAAGATGGTTTTCTGTGGTTTCTCATTTTCACACCAGGCAAATGCTGGGGCTGTACCTTAATTAAGGCCACGGACGCTTCCTTCCCACTCGTAGCCCTCTCCTGTCCCATTGTCGCCATAAGACCTATCTGTGTCAGTGCGACGTGAAGTAAGTAGCAAAAAAAAAAAGCTTTTATTGCTGAAAATTGGAAATAAAATTCAACAAAATTATTGCTAAATAAAAGTACCAAAAAATATACCAATTTTACTTTTTTTAAATGACTAAATTAACCAAAAACAGATGCCTCTACAGATAGGTCGTATGGCGAAGGAGTGGGAAGGAAGCATCCTTGGCCGTAATTGTGGTACAGCCCCAGCATTTGCCTCGTATGAAAATGGAGATACCATGGAAAACAATCGTCAGGGCTGCCAACAGTAGGGTTCGAACCCACTATCTCCTGAGTGCGAGCTCACAGCTGCGCGCCCCTAACGCACGGTCAACTCACTTGTTAAATGTTACACTAAAGTGGTCCTATAGCCCCTTTACTGATGAGAACTTAGAATTTACTTGCTATCCACCGTCAGTTTTGAGTTGAAAAAATCCTGAAATAATTGAAATGTTTCTGTGGGAAAAGAAGTAAATACCTTAACATATATTTCATCTTATTTCAGAAATATAGTATTTTAAGCTCATTTCTGTTATTAAAATGTGCATGAAAAATGTAATGATTTAATTATTCCATATATTATAGTACAGTGCACAATAATATGAATTATGTGATGACAAGAGTCACTGTAGTATAGTATTTAGGGGCCTGTAGTAAAACTATCGTATTTACTTGCGTATTAGACCCCTTTTTTCCCCCCACTTTTACAGCCAAAAATAGTAAAGGGGGGTCCAATATGCGATAACCTCAAAATTTTGTGCAGCGAACACATGACTTCTAGTCTATAAAGAGCTATAAATTGTACTTGCAAATATCCTATACTGTTCTTTAGCAAACTTAGAATGTATTTAAGTTATACTGGTTATTTTCGTCGGAAGGCAGTATTTCTAAACATAAAAAGACAATAAATGGTAAACACGACTTTGAGGCCTACGGTACATATAAAAGTTCAATTTAGTTACTCATATCACGTCATTCATTACATCTCATTAATTCCTCTGGTGAGGTTGCTGTCAGGAAGGGCATTCGGCCGTAAAAACTCGCTACGAAGATTCGTCTCGCTTAATACTTGACCCTGTAGGGGAAAAAAGGGATACGGGTATTGTGTTATCATATACAGTAGAAGTCCGTTATAGCGAGAATTCATAACAGCGAAAAATTTACTCGCTATAACGGATTGTCGCTATATCCGATTTTTGTATAAAAGTCAGAAAACCCTTCATGCACTTTAAAATCGGTATGAAACTGCAATCAGTTTGTTCAAAACTTGTGTTTCTGCAGATGATATCCCCACTACGTCTTACTTGTTTGTTATTTTTCGTAATCCGATACTACGTGAAAGTGTATGATTAATTTCATTCTGAAAAAAATATAGTACCGTATTTCTCCGAATCCAAGATGAACCCCACTTTTTCCTTCAAAAATGTTAAATCAGGCTCAAAAAGAAGTTTGTAAAATCATATGAATGCCTTGTTGTACAGTAGGCCTACGCATTTTAAGATTATTTTTAGACGCCGAACATTGACTTTTGCCACGCCGTATTTATTTAATTTATTTTTTTATTTTTTTTTGCGGCTGCACAATTATTCTTTATTTCTGCGGGTTTAAGGACCGCTAACCTAACATTGGCATCATAATACCGAAGAGAACTCGTTGAAAATTTTCCGGCAGTACCTATTCCATACGTCTCTACAATACAACGATCCATCGGGAAATTATTCTTGCTGTCTATAAAACTGTTACTTTTACACAGCGTCAGATATAACCGGCTGCCGCTACACTCACGTCTCGCTTCTCGGGTTTGGCCAAATTCAGCGGCTAGCGATGTATAGGCCCAATCGCGTACGTTGAAAGTCAACGAACGAGTTTATTGCGCCACGGTATGGCCATTCCGCCCTTGCGTTTTTCGTGCACATGCCTCACAATTTCATCTTCGACTTTTTTAAAGTGTCCTAGTTGCGGACCACTGAATGAATTTTTTGTACAGTACGCATTTTTTTTAGCTCTTTGTCTTCACGCTAACGCCAAATACTGGCTTTAGTTAGGCCTATGCCGTATTTTCTTGCGGCTGCACAATTATTCTACATTTCCGAGTGTTTAATAAACATTAACATAATATCGACTAGAACCCGTTGAAAATTTGCCAGCAATACCTTTTCCACGTATCTTTACAATACGACTATCCATCACGAAAATATTCCTGCTGTCTGTAAACCTTAATTTTACTAAGCGTCAAGTACAATATACGCGTTATGACTGCACTGAGTAGCCATGGCTTTTCTAAGAATTTGATGCCATTCTGTAGATCTGAGAAACACACAGGCTCTGTACAACCGGTTGTCGCGGCTAGCGATGTGTAGTAAAGAGGCGGTCGTTTATTGTCAACGACTTCTGTGTGCGTTTGAAAAGAAGCAGCGTGGTTACTGCGGTAGTTGCCAGTGGTATCCATTAACTTACTGTTAGGCCGGGAATGCAACGACCCTTGAGTTTTTGCATGAGATTCTGAGAAGAAGAAAAAAAAAAAAACTTGGATTTGGAGAAATACAGTATAACTCCAGAGATTTCTGTGGCAAACACCTCAGCTTTCTTCTTCAAACAGCGTCACCTAACCTAACCGTATATGTAGCCTATCATGAAAACATGTTTGAAACGCAAGTAGAGAAATAACCTCCCCGCGAAAGATTTACATGTAAATAGCCGTAAATAGATGCGAGAAGATATGAAATATCCTCTGAAATCAGTAATGTACTCTGCCATATCTTGAGGTGTATCACATTCTTACTTAATTTCCGTATATAACATTAAAATTAAGATATCGTTTACTTCAGTCTTTATTTTTAACAAGTTAACAACTGCTATCAGCCACGTTATTTACGCATTTATTACGAAAACATGTTATCCTCTTTTATTTTGAATTTTCTTTAGAGAACAGCAGTCGATGGGTATTTCTAATCAACTCCAACATCGCCTTTGAATGTCAACGAGAGAGCTCGCAAATGCACAAAGTGAGACCGTACCGAAGATGATCGATCTTATTTTTTTGCAAACGTTTCAAGTTTTCTTATTCAAACAGCGTCACGTATCATAACTTAACCATACTATACGTATGATGAAAACACACTTCAAGCGCCAGTAGAGAAATTATACCTTTCTCGCTATAAATTTTCATAACAGCCTTTCCGTAATTTAACCAGACGCGACATAATATAAGCTAACCTCTGAAATCAATTAAGCACTCCGGCATATTTCGAGGTGTATCCCATTCTTACTTAATTGCAGTATTTAGCCTCAAAATTAAGCGGTCGTTTAGTCAGCCTTAATTTTTAACGAGTTAACAACTGTTATCGGATATGTTATTTACGCATTTATTACGAAAATATGTTCTCTTTCATTTCGAATTTTCTTTACGGAACAGCTGTCGACGGATATTACTAATCGACTCCGACATCGCCTTCGAATGTCGACGAGAGAAATTGCTAGTGCACATAGCGAGTAAACGATGCCGAAGGTAATTGATTGCATGCAATATCATCGCTGGGGTGCATAAATATCGGTAACGGAAAAAAACGTGCGCGTTTAATCGCTCGTAATAACGGGTGCTCCAGTGATAGGGTTCTCGCTGTAACCGAAGGAAGATACACAGTTTAATATAGGAATTCTGAAGGGAAAGAAAAAACTCATCGCTATAACGGAGTTCTCGTTATATGCCGTACTCGCTATAGCGGGCTTCTACTGTAATTAAATATTGATAAAAAAGAACTTAATGGCCAGTCATTTGTCTCTGTCAGTTCAGTAGTAGGCCTACCACACAGTAAAAATTATCACTGCTTTCATTTGCATTATCGCCGTGCGCCGCTAACATCCCTGACCTGCTACCGGCGTATCGGCAATTCAAGTGACGTCATCTTCACTTCCATCTCGTCGGCCATGCTTCATTCTCTTTGAGCCATGCAATGCAATCGAGAGCATATGAGGTCCCGTCTTTTTTAACCTTTTAAAAATAATTTTGTTCCCGACTATAGAGTCTAAACAGTGTGATTTTATTACCAAATGGTTTCTGGAGAATGTCTCTGATATTCCCTGTTGGTGTATATGTAACAGAAGCTACTCCTTCCGAATAAAGCTGTGCTGTAGAAGGCATGCCAAACCATCAGCTGATAACTAGCATATATTACGAGTTGTACTTCCGAATGTAATACATAGTAACTGGAAACATTCTTTTGATAACTGCAGCTGTTGAAACACAGACCCTCATTTTAAGTACATTTCATGCTTGTTCTCTGCATTTATCACATCAGGATTTACGTTAACAGCTGTCCATGAGATAAAACAAACCACATTGTTTAGGTTAGGTATATTATCACCCTAATAGTTCCTCGACGGAAGAAATAACAATAAATAACAGGAAAATGTACCGCTCTTTTTTTATTAACGCATAACCTGGTATGTTTTGTTTGGCGTCTCCGAAAATAGTTTAAAGTATGTGGGGGACATAAAATTATTTTTATTATTAGTATTATTATTCTTATTTGTTAGGTATGTTGGCGAGTAAAACAATCGTTTTAATTGGATAGCTTTTATCAAGTTTTAAACTTACTTCTCTCCAAATATGTACCTATATTGGCCCGAGTTACGAGATATTAAACGACCACTTTGTTAATGCTCTTGCCTGCTGTATAAACAGCAACAACCGTGAATATTTCTCAACTAAAGTAAACTCATTTCCTCATCCCGTGGTGGTACAGCTCTTTTTAGACACACCCCCAGTAGAGGGGAGTTTCATGTACCGCTTTTACCGCATATCAACCTCCTTGCCATTCGTAAATCTCTGGCAGTACGGTACCGGGAATCGAAGTCAGACTCCTGAGAACAGCAACTAATTGTGCTAACCATTACGCTGGCGGACATTATTAACTACAAAACAGGCATATAGCATGACTGATGCATGCTTGCATGCACGGGTCAGACGCGAAGCTAGGCCTATTCACCTATTTGTCCGACATCATCAGAGCTGCAGTAGACGTATGCTACGGAGGTGGACATTTCTTAACTACGAAACACAGATGTACCGCATGGATTTGACGTATTTTCATAGAGTACGGCGAACGGACGAAACCATTCACAAATTTGTGCAATGTCATCAGAGCTGCAGTAAGACTTGTACCCGCTTCGAAGCGGAATCGTTGTTCTTCTCTGACTAATTACGTTGGGGGTCTTGTATGCGAGATTTATTTCTTTCATTTTCTTCATCTCTAAAAGCCGGGGGGGGGGGGGCTCTAATACAGGAGTAAATACGGTAATCAGAATTAAAGAACAACTACGAGGTTTTCAGTTGCGCAAGGCAACAACCTGCAAAGACATTTAGAATAACCAATAGGGCATATGGTAAACGCAAGTTACCACAATTTGAAAGTGATTTCAAAAAGAACAGTTATTTCAGAAAGTTCTATCAGAACTTCAAAAAAAAAAGGGGACAAAACTGAAGTAAACAATTACAGAGGCATGTCACTTTTGCCAGTAGCATGTAAGATCCTGTCGAAAGCACTGTTTGGTAGATATGAACAGCAAATCGACAAGAAATCAGAGAATATTAGGCTAGTTTCAGGAAGCACGATCATATGCTGAACAGATCTTAAACTTGAGGAACATAATCCGAGGCAAACTGGCACAAAATAGAGAGTATGTGATAGTATTCATAGATTCAAGAAGGCCTACAATTCAATTGATAGGGAGATGCTGATGAAAGATCCTGGTAAAGTTTAGTGTAGATGACAGTTCACAAAATCTAAATGAACAGACCGTCAGCACTGCAGTGTCAAAGTTTAAGTTCATGGCAGAAATCTTAAATTCATTCAAAATTAGACCGAGCCAGTTGGCTGTGCGGTTAGGTTTGTGCAGCTGTGATCTTGCACTCCAGAGATAGTGGGTTCGAATTCCACTGTCGGTAGGCCTGAAGATGGCTTTCTGTGGTTTCCCATTTTCACACGAGGCAAATGCTGGGGCTATACCTTAATTAAGACCACGACCGCTACCTTCCCGATCCTCGCTCTCCATCCTTCCGTTACCGAAAACCTTTGATGTGGTTTTTTTTTTGCTAGTGGCTTTACGTCGCATCAACACAGATAGATCTTATGGCGACGATGGAATAGGAGCTTGGGCGGTGGAGCCCTGGCCTTTTCAGCTCAAGTTGGCAGGTTCAATCCTGGCTCTTTCGAGTGGTATTTGAAGGTGCTGAAATAAGTCGGTCTTGTGTCAGTAGATTTAGTGGCACGTAAAAGAACTCCTGCGTGACAAAATTCTGGCACCTCAGCATCTCCAAAAACTGTAAATGTAGTCAGTGGGGCTTAAAAACCAATAACATTATTAGCAAATGAAACAAGCACATCGAGTCAGGCTTGGGCGAAACATAAAGGTGTCTCCATCAACTGCCTTGCCTTTGCAGATCTGGCAATCCTTGTGAATAACATTGAGTCGGTAATGAGATGAATCTACATTCTTCGAGATGGGGCTATGAAGACTAGTCGAAGAAACAAAATTCATGACAAACATCAAGTCAGCTCTAAGGTCCATGAAGTTGAAGGAAAAATTGAGAAATGGAAGACCTTCAAGTATTTTGGCGAAATGATCCAACACAGTGGTACAGAAAAGGAAGCTGTGGAAGCAAGAATCTGGAAAATGGAACTGGCATACCACTTAACAAAGGATGTGTACAATAAGAAATTCATTAGTTTGAGGAAAATAATCAGACGTTATAGCATGGTTATCAAGCCGGAAGCATTGTTCGCTGCTGAAATTTTGAACCTTATCTGTAAAGGAAAAGAAGATTCTAAGACTTGAATATGTTGATGGACAATGGAGACTGAGACCAAACAGTGAACTATACAAGGAAACAAACAGAAGGAATTCCTTAAAGTATATACAGAAACTCACTATTGTGGAACTGATGAGGAGGAGATGAGCCCAGTTTTATGTACATATCCTCAGGATGAGTGAAGACAGGCTCACGTGAAAGATCCTGACACGCTTTGAGTGGGGGGAAAGGTTTGCTTACAGAAATCTACAAGGATTAGGAGGAAAATATACATTGGAGAAGAAGATAGTAAGGATCGAAGCAAATTCAGAAGAATGGGATCACATCTTAGCGATTTAAAAGAGGAAGTTGGAATAAAACCTCCAAAGGTAGTCTTTTTGGAAGAATGAAGAAAAGAAGTAAGCAACTGAATGAGGGAATACTGACAGAATATCAAAGCCAATGGAGGAAACAGATGAATGCATACATACCCAGTATGCTGAAGCTGTTATACTGTGGTCATTAGTAACAAAAACCAACACGAAGATGAATAAAATTTCATTAATATGTAACTTACAATTGCCAGACTGAGTTGGTCACTCAGCAGAGCACTGACTTTCCGAGTCCAAGTTAACAGGTTTGATCCTCCCTCAGTTCGGTGGTATTTGAAAGTGCTTGAATATGCCAGCCCTGTGTCAGTAGATTTACCAGCACATGAAAAATATTCCTGTGGAACAAAATTCCGACACCTGGGCATCTGTGAAAGCTATAAAAGCCGTTATTGGGATGTAAAATCGTTATTATTAAATAGTTGACTGTGATGGTAATGTTCAAGGATTCTTATGTTTCAAAAAGTGACTCTCAAACATTGTCGTTGGCTTGCTGGGCGGGATGCTGCTTAACCATATTCCTGTTAACCATTACTGTATACATCAATGCTTTTTTTCCTATGTTCCATTGTTATATTTGATATTTTATCATTTCATAAAACTGCCTATGGCTTTTCATTCTTACTGTACTCTAGTTCTTAGCTATGCATCCTAATGTATCTTTCCTTCTTTTGAATGTTCCTTTTTCTTGATTTATTTCTTTGTATATATCTGACATTTTGGACTTCAGCAATAGCTTTATCCATAATAAAAATAATAATAATTAAAGAAAGGTGATAGTATATATCCTTTGTCATTTTGACAGCAATAGTTTTATCTAGTGATGGGTTGCGACTGGAATCACGAAGAGTCGATTCCATATGCCTGCGGAATCAGGTACCCGATTCCGGAATGGATGATATAGATGTTGATTCTCATAGAGAATCTGAAATATTTGTCCTGAATGAGTAAATTTATAATACCAATATAAATGGTCCATTATTGGACATTATAAATTTTCCAGCTAACTCATTCCTGGTTGCCAGCGTTTCACCCTTGTGTGCTAGGTTGGGCTCATCAGTTGATACCTAGCACACCTACCAAGACGCTGGCTAGTGCATACCGTGGAGGCCACTGCGTAGGCTACCTGGAGCCACCGGCAGTGCCAATGCTCTATGAGAGACTTTGTCTCTTTACCAAAAATAGATGCCTGCTTGGCTATCAGATGATATCGATGTTGATTCCCATAGAGAATCTGAAATATTTGTCCCGAATGAGTAAATTTATAATGTCCAATAATGGACCATTTATATTGGTATTATTATCCGGAATCGATTCCGAAGAACTAGTAGCACCATCTATTATGCAGATGCATAAACACGTGCAGCACGAATATGTTCTGTAATGCGAGTTTGTTTTGGTTTATAACCAGGTCACTTTACAAGCCATGCCTGCTCTTGTTGTAGTGTCCTGGAGTTATATACTCTAATGCTACTCTAATTTGATCAGGAAATATGATTCTCTGTTTGAAACTAATCAACTTATATGGATTGTAAACAAATCAAAATTTGTATAGGGATTATGACATAATATAACACTATTTCATCAAAATACAATTGTACTAAAGAGACAACCTTAACTAATGTTAAGCAGTGATGAAAACAAAAATAGTAATTCTGACAGTTCCTCGTAATAATATTTAGCAGTATTATGAAATGATCATCTTCTTTTTGTACCAATTTTCTCACACCTGTGGGGTTGCGGGTGCGAAATGTATCTCACATGTTTATTTGGCCCTGTTTTACAACCGGATGCCCTTCCTGATGCCATTGCTATGTGGAGTGTGTTGTCTGAATATGAAGAGGAAAATGTTGGGACAAACGCAAACACCCAGTCTTCGGGCAAAAATAACTAATGAGAGGCGGTTAAAATTCCCACCTGGCCGGGGATCGAACCCGAGACCCTCTGAACCGAAAGCCTCAACGCTGACCAGTCAGCCAATGAGTCAGACAGTACCACGAAATGCTCATATCAAATTAAATGTAATGGAAGACAGGTATGCTACGAAACAAGTTGTGTAGTTACTTAATTTCACAGACTTTATACATTTAAACTAACAATATTTGAAAACCACATGAGAAAAATACAGTATAAGCATAAATAACAATGTCGATTGCTACACCCAGTGTCAAAAGGTGTAATGTGATTTCCAGACTACAAGGATAAATTGTTATTTCATTATTATGTGGCATAATTCATTCATGAAAACCAATAAGACATTTCACTGTATACAAAAGAAATAGGAAATATTGCACGTTCGAATTTGCCCCACTTATATACGGAAGACTCACTCTAATGAGTGCACCTAGCACACTCTGGTGACGTCATCGGGAACCGATTCCTCGCATGCGACATTGAGTGCGACTTCGGAGTCGTAGAACCGATTGTCGCGATTCCAGGTGTCATTCACGCACATCACTAGTTTTATCCATAATAATAATAAACAGCAAAGGTGATATCCTTTGACATGGTATATCTGATCTTGTTATCCTATCCAGATTTATTTTACAATTCCTGATTCACCGCATGATTTCTTGGTTCCTTCCTCGTGTTTCCTGATGTTATACTGTCTCTTCCATTCTCAGTAGTGCATTTGGATTGTCAGTGTCCTATTTCTAAGGCTGCAGTCTCAATCACAGCTGAGGTTGGTGGGCATTTGAGTGTGTTTAAATGCAACCATTGCATCATTGGTTTCTGGCTCATTAAACAACTGTGAGACATTGTGGCATCTCTTAATATCTGTAGCATTTGGAGGGAAGTAAAACAAATGAGAGAGAGAGAGAGAGAGAGAGAGAGAGAGAGAGAGAGTTTGCACCTGCTCACCAACTTAGAACATACTATTCAAGCCGCTTTTTCATAGTGATTCCTTTTACATTAACATTGTCTCAATTTTCAGTTGTGGAATTGGGTTTGGAGTTGATATAGTTGTACATATTAATTTGCTTTGGTGGTGGGTCCATTATAATGATAACTGATAACGGTTATTAATTTACTCGCTATATCCTGTAAAATTCTGGAAAGGTGGAAAAAAAAAAAAAAAACAACAACAACATTAAAATCTAGATGAAACAGCAGTCAGTTTGTTCAAAACTTTTCGTGGATGTTTTTCATATTGCGGCTTACTAGTTAGTTGCGGTATTTTCTAATCCCATCACTCTGTGAACATGCATGTTCATTTTCATTCTTAAAAATGTAATAGCATCAGTCCAGAGGCTTACGTGGCAATTGGTTCAATTTTTTTACTTAAAACAGCATTGCCTAACCTAACTACCATGCATGTGAAATGAAAATACATTTCAAGCCCCCTGTAGAGTAATTATAACCTCTTCGTTACAAATTTACATGAGCAGCCTTTCTCAAATTTAACCATATAGGAAAGTATATAACCTAACTTCTCAAATCAGTAATACACACTGCCATATCTTGAGAAGTACCACAATCTTTTTTAATTTTTGTACCTAGTATTAAAATTAAGCAATCCTTTACTTCAGCCCGTATTTTTAAGGAGTTAACTGCTGTCAGCCATGTTATTTACACACTTGATGCGAAAACATGTTCTCTCCTTTCATTTCGAACTTCACTGTTGACACCAGTCAGAGTCATGAGTTGACAGATATTGCTATTCGATGTTGCAGCACCTTTGAATGTCGGTGAGGGCTCACTTGTGCACATAGCGAGAAATCAATACAGAAGGTGATTGATCGTATTCATTGTCAACACTGCAGTGTATAAATATTGATGATGGATAAATTAGCAAGTCCTCATCTATTCGTAATAATAGGTGAATCAGTGAAACAGTTCCTGTGACTAAAGAATATTATACAGATTAATATGGGAATTTTCGAGGGGCATAAAAACGAAATGGGGTTCACGCTATATGCCGTACTCGTCATAGCGGACTTCTGCTGTACAGTAAATAGGTAGGATTTCCTAACAGACTAACAGTGGAGGGTTACAAAAAAGGCTGGGTTAACATTTGAAGATGATTCGATTATGTGCTCTGTAATTTCAAGGCAAAATTGTGTAGTGATTAGAAGTTTTTAAACCGAGCTCGATAGCTGCAGTCGCTTAAGTGTGGCCACTATCCAGTATTCGGGAGATAGTAGGTTCGAACCCCACTGCCGGCAGCCCTGAAAATGGTTTTCCGTGGTTTCCCATTTTCACACCAGGCAAATGCTGGGGCTGTACCTTAATTAAGACCATGGCCGCTTCCTTCCCACTCCCACCCCTTCCCTGTCCTATCGTTGCCATATGACCTATCTGTGTCGGTGCGACGTTAAACAACTAGCAAAAAAAAAAAGAAGTTTTTAAGCAATTCATAAATTTATGACTGAATGCTGCAAGACTGAATAGCATATTGCAACATTGATCCTTTTATATGCTTACATTTAATATCTGGTGACATCATTAAATATCTTTTCTGCAATTTGCTTTACGTCGCACCGACACAGATAGGTCTCATGGCGATGATAGGATAGGTATGGCCTAGGAGTGGGAAGGAAGCTACCGTGGCCTTAATTAAGGTACAGCCCCAACATTTGCCTGGTGTGAAAATGGGAAACCATGGAAAACCATCTTCAGGGGTGCTGACAGTGGGGTTCGAACCCACTATTTCCCGGATGCGAGCTCACAGCTGCGCGCCCCTAACCGCATGGCCAACTCGCCCGGTTAAATATCTTTAGACAGCTGAAATTAAGTTAAACTGGTATTATTGGAGCAATAGTACTTGAGCTGTAATGGACTAATTGTGGTTTTCAGTCCAGACTGTCACAATGGATGTACAGTGTTTGCTGTTACTTAGCAGTATTTTAGTTACTTTTACTTTTCATTCGTGCATATTGTATATTTCCTTTTCTTTTTTTTTTAAGTTTCTTACATTACGTTATGTCTGCTGTCTAAGCAGTATACCAAAAATGTAAGTGCATTATTCTGCTTACGAGAAGCAAGAGCTATTTAAAATACTTTGAGTCCTTTCATTGTTTGTATTACTTGAATAGATCTTGAGAGTCATCACTTGCCAGCAACTCCTTAATTTATTCTTCCTTAGTATACTAGAATGTGTTCCAAATATCACTTAGGCTTTTTTTTTTTTTTTTTTTTCCTGTATCAGGATGTTTGTAGTTAATGATTTCTTGCATTACCCTGGGATTTCTTTTATGATCTATCATGAAGTCGGCAATTTACCTTATTCTCTGAATCCTTTTATTGAGGAATATGTCTCAAAATTAATTGAATCATCTTCAGTAGCTACACATCAGGTGTAAGGGCATAAAGAATTTTCTTGCAGTCCAAAAAGCAATCGTATTTAGAATTTTGTGATCACTTACAAGTATAGACTATAATATTCAGAAAATAAGTCAAACATGTATGATTATAACAGGGAAGAAACATAAAATATTTGACAGAGGCTTCAGAATTAATCTTGGATAATGGCCAAATCACTCCTGGTTTTTTTATAGAAATGGTATGCATGCTCTACCATTGTTCTCTAGTTCCTCAGTTGTTCTTGGGTAGAGAGCCCTAAGCTCTCTCTCTGATTTGTAGGCCAAGATAAATTGCGTTTATTAGAAAAAGCAATGCTCAGATGTCTCGTGAAAAATGTTTAAAACAAAAAGTCCCACCTCATGCTGCTACCGCCTTGATGAGCCTTGGCTTACCAGCGACCGTTGCTCGGCCCAAAGGCTTTCAGATTATGAGGTGATGTATGATTAGCGCGACAAAACTTCTAGGCCGTTATTCTTTACTTTCTTGACCGGGGCTGCTATCTCGTCATCAGATAGCTCCTCAATTGTTATCATGTGGGCTGAGTAGACCTCAAATCAACCCCCAGATCCAGGGACAAAATCCTTTACCTAGCAAGGAATCAAAACCAGGGCCTCCAGGTAAGAGGCAGGCTCGCCTCAAACCACTGGGCTGGTAGCTGAAAGTTTCTAGCATCAGAATAGAAGTACCATAAGGATTATGAAGAATTGAGAGGTTTTTTTCTGGTATGCTCTTGAACTTTCAATATTAAACATTCAAAATTCAGCATTGTTTGTAATCTCATTTGTGCATAACTACAAGGAACTACTGTAAGTTTTTTTCCTCAATTTTGTTTTGTGTCGCACCAACAGAGATAGGTCTTGTTTTCCTTTCAGTGAATGTAGTTTTTAGCTCCTGTATTAGGCATTTAATTCCTATTTTAGATTTTTTTTTTTCAGCATCGTTTATTCCTCATGAAATGTTATCTGACCCCAACTTGGCAGATTCGATCCTGGCTCAGTCCGGTGGTATTTGAAGGTGTTCAAATATGTCAGCGTCATGTCAGTAGATTTACAGGCATGTAAAAGAACTCCTGCAGAACAAAATACTGGCACCTCGGCCCCTCTGAAAACTGTCAAAAGTAGTTGGAGGGACGTAAAATAATAATAATAATAATAATTATTATTATTATTATTATTATTATTATTATTATTATTATTATTATTATTATTATTATTATTATTATATGAAATGCCATCTTGTTAGCAATTCCCAAGAATCTAGACAATTCAAAGCATAGCTAGATTTTTCTATGCAATTCTCCTTTATATTATTCCATCCAGAGCTATTCTTACTCTTAATATAATTCTGATTGTATAGAATATGACACAGTGACTCAGTTTTAAATAAATTAATAAATGTATTTTAAATCAACAGCCGGCCCCGTGGTGTAGGGGTAGCGTGCCTGCCTCTTAGCCGGAGGCCCTGGGTTCGATTCTCAGCCAGGTCAGGGATTTTTACTTGGACCTGAGGACTGGTTCGAGGTCCACTCAGCCTACGTGATTAGAATTGAGGAGCTGTCTGATGCTGAGATAGCGGCCCCGGTCTAGAAAGCCAAGAATAACGGCCGAGAGGATTTGTCGTGCTGACCACACGACACCTCGTAATCTGCAGGCCTTCGGGCTGAGCAGCGGTCGCTTGGTAGGCCAAGGCCCTTCAAGGGCTGTAGTGCCATGGGGTTGGGGTTTGGGTTTGGTTTGGGATTTTAAATCAATAATACTTAACAATAGAAAAACCTGGTTTCAAATTTTCTTTTGATTTTTAATATTAGCAAAGAAAGTTCAACCAAAAATTCAAACACCAGATAACCGACATGCCTTTGTATAACTTTCTGATAAGTGGAGTTAATTTGAGATTAACAAGCTAGTCCTGTTGTATTTAAGATCCCTGTGACAATTGCAATATTAAATTACTTTAGAGTGAATATTAATTTTGTTAGTCATTTTTGGATCAACCTATGGTAATTTCCTAATATGCTGTACATAGACATCAAATATTTATCATATGTTCTGGCTATGACAGCTTATAGCCTGAGAATCCAACTTAATGGTACTCGTACAGAATCAGTTAAAATTAAGAAAGTTATTAAATTGAGAGTTGTGTTTTTCAGTCAGTCAGTATGAGATAGTCCTAAATAATATGGGTGTGTGATAGAATTAACCCATTCACTGCCAGGCAAAAATGCAAAGATGAGGTCTAAAAATGCTAGGCTGTTTTAATGGAAAGCCTATACAATATCTGATAGTGATGTTGTTGATATTAATAGTGACCGGAAAGAAAGGAATGTTGACCAGGACAATCCTGCACAGGCTCCACAACATTTTCTGGATTCATTAGTTCTTTAATTTCCTCCTCTCTTACACAACTCTTCTTACACTTCGACGCCATGCTTTTACAAGTCGCACGTAAACATGTCGAGGAACTTCACACATCGCTCGAGATTATGGATAGACAGAAAACAAGAGAATGTTGTCATAACATGGTATTTTGAACTCTCTTTAATGGTCATGTCAAGATTAGGGGCCATTTTCAGTCTAGAAGCCTATCAAACAATAAAGAAATGCAGCTTCTCTCAGAGCGTCGCTGGCAAGTTTCGTTAATATTTTGAGGATCACTCCCAGCAACTCTGGCACTAAGAGGGATAAACAATAGCATAAGTAAAGCAACACTTGTCAGGTAGAAACGAAACAAGAAATAAAGGCCACTGCATTAGTAACTGACAAGAAACTAAAATGAAAGGTCCAAAGGAATGTGAATGATAAAACAACAGAAAAGACAGAGCCCTTTGAAGAAAAATATATTAGAGGGCATAACCATATGTTAGGTGACAGGGCAAGGGGGAGGTTAATGTTTTGATTTTTCAAGCAATTGTCTTCTAAACCAGGGAAATTATATCGATTAATTTTATTAGTTTCCGAATAACTTGTTGAATTATTATTTGCAATATGTTTAGTAATGGAGTTAACATCTGTAATGGATAATTCATAGTTTACCAAATTAACTTTCTACTGCTGGCAGTAAGAGATAACACTAAGCCCTCTTTTTAAGAGGATAATGATAAAAAGATCCTGTACACATTTATTTTTGATATGTTACTATGTTCTGATGGTATGTCAGTTGAGTCCAGGGTTGTCAGATATCCTGTATTTAAGAGTAATGTCCCCTGTTCCTTACAAGTTAGATACAGGAAGCCGATAATCCCAGGGTTTTTTTTTTTTTTTCCTTCAAAATAGGAAATAAAGATTTTGCTTGTCACCTTGTCAAGAAATGTACACAAAAGATATTTTAAAAGAATAATTGTCTTCAATATACATTTTAATGTAAAGTACTTGAGATTTTGCATTGTTGGTTCAAGTAAAAGAAAGCTCAATAACAGACATCTGTTTGTTTGCCCATCCCTAGCACCTTAACAGAAAAACATTCTACTTTCTCTGTTGCCTCTTTTTTATGTTCAGATGTGGTGAGATTTATTACAGCCTAGTTAATAAAACTAGAACATCCACATAATGTCAGGTAAATGGAAAACGGATGAGGGTGGTGGTACGAGAAAATTTAAAAAGACTGCATGTATTTTTTTATCAGCAGTAGCTGTTTGAAGAAGGCTTAAGGAATATGAAAATCTACATTAAGCAGGCTGTAAATAAGTAACAAAATAATCTTCCACTGCTTGTGGTAGACAAAGTGAATGTTTCAATATAATTTATTTATTTATCATATGATTCATACAAAACAATAAGAAATGCATTTACAAAATTTACACAGTTTACAGCATTGGGACCCTATTTTCTTATTTGGATTGAAAGGTTTTGTAATCCATGTGATTGCCTTGGGAGTTGTAGAATGGATTTCATCCAAAGAACCAGGGTATGATTGTAGAAGGCACTCCTGCATGATATGCTGCTTGGTCTGCATTTCAAATCCAGTCACATTGAGGAGAGTCAATCCAACCCCATTGATGTATGAGAAACAGAGGTAGATAGAGTTACTTAAATACAGCTTCTCAGCTGTGACTTATGGTAAAGGATGAGAGTGGAGTCACATTGTCCAGTTATAAGTAGCACTGAAATGCCAACTTTTGCCATGGGAAGTTCCTTTAACTGGCACACCCTTAATTTTGCCCCATCCTGCATAGCACAGTGGCCTAGCTACTAGCTTTCCACCCTGATGGCTGAGGTTCAAATCCTGGTTGAACCAGAGTTGAAATTTTCACCTGAATAATCACATGGGATCAGGAAAGGCATCTGGCCAAAACCAAAAAGAGCAAAAGTGATTACAGCATCCGTATAAAATATCCAGGATAAGTTAAAGAATGTTTAATAGGAAATTTATTCAGAAGTCTAGAATTATGTCCTCTTTTTTTTTTTAATGCTGCACTGTCACAGATAGGTTTTTCTGGTGACGATGGGCTGGAAGTGGGAAGTCACTATGGCCTTAATTAAGGTACAGCCCCAGTATTTGCCTGGTGTGAAGAGGGGAATGCTCAGAAAACCGTCTTCAGGGCTGCTGGCAGTGGGGTTTGAACCCACTATCTCCTAATTTCAAGCTGACAGCTACTTGACCCAAACCACACAGCCATTTGCCTGGTAGAATTGTCTAATAATATTGCTCAAGTTTTCCTCAACATTAATTCCATTTCTAAGCAAATTGTAAATTATTGTAAGTAATAAATTGACAGGTTATTTTCTATCTAATATGAGGTCTAAAGATAATTGCTTGACAGTTGAAGTGTGTGACAACTCTCTTACTTGTTCCTCTGTATGTCTTCATCTTCCAAATGCTTAGTATTTTTACTTGTTACTTTTTTTTTTTCACATAATTTTTGGTTCCATCTTTTCAAAATCTTCTAAAACTTGTGCTAAATCCTTTTATTTATTTTTAGATCTCACAATTTCATTTTTACTGTTTTAATTAGATTTGGAACTTGTTGACCAACTGAAAAGCCCATGTTTTTTTAATTCTTAATATACAACACTGAAAAATGTTGCTTTGAATTTTTTTTTTTTTTCTTTTCTTCAAAGGGCTCTGTCCTTTCTGTTGTTTTATCATTTACATTCCTTTGGACCTTTCATTTTAGTTTCTTGTCAGTTACTAATGCAGTGGCCTTTATTTCTTGTTTCGTTTCTACCTGACAAGTGTTGCTTTACTTATGCTATTGTTTATCCCTCTTAGTGCCAGAGTTGCTGGGAGTGATCCTCAAAATATTAACGAAACTTGCCAGCGACGCTCTGAGAGAAGCTGCATTTCTTTATTGTTTGATAGGCTTCTAGACTGAAAATGGCCCCTAATCTTGGCATGACCATTAAAGAGAGTTCAAAATACCATGTTATGACAACATTCTCATGTTTTCTGTCTATCCATAATCTCGAGCGATGTATTGCACGGTGATTCTGTCTCCCCTTTTCTATTTAATTTAGTCCGACTCGTTAGCTGAATGGTCAGCATACTGGCCTTCGGTTCAGAGGGTCCTGGATTCGATTCCCGGCCGGGTCGGGGATTTTAATCATAATTGGTTCATTCCAGTGGCTTGGGAGCTGGGGGTGTGTGGCGTATTCAGCATTAGAAATCATCCTAGGTAGAGCCCTCATTTTCGCAGACATGCAGGTCGCCTAATAGGCCATCTAAGAAAAAAAGACCCGCACCAGGCCTCTCCGAAGGCCATACGCCATTATTAATTATTATTATTGAATTTACACTCTAGTTATACGTATTAAATGAGATTTCTGTGTATAATATTGCATGAACGTACAGGTTTAAATTATCTGAAACAATGACCGAAATTGATCAAGTGGCTGCAGGTTTTGGCTCACGTATTGGTCAGTTTGTATTCGGGAGATGATGGGTTCAGATTCAACTAATAATGGCTGAATATTTGGTCCGCCCGGTCAATATATTATTAGTATTTGAATAATTTATACGTACATGTTTCGGGAGCCTTAACTCCCTTCGTCAGCGTATTTACATCAAAATCTACCTTATCCAAGTCTCAAGATACAAAATCTCATCACATTAACATTAAGCATTTTCCTGTTTAACCTCAACACTAGTCACTATATGTACACTTTGTTGTTTTTTGTATAATAATGCCTGTTGTAACCCAACACGTAAGACATGGAACATATTTAGAAACACTCTTGAATTGTCCACTCATTCCTCTTATCCTTTACACTCATACAACGTGTATCATCACCCTGGATGGATCCATTAGCTGAGTCAGCCACTGATAAAATGTTCCTTGTCACTGCTTGTATTGTTGCTGCCACTAGGAATCTACCATCTTAACGTCCAATTTGACATCCTTTGAAGTTAATCCCCTTATAGGTTGCAGTGATATGTTAGTCTTTGTATACATATTAAAAATTTTAGTCATGTATGTGCCGTCAGGGCAGAAGACGTTTGCTCGATTGTTGCAGGACCGGACTTTTTGAATCAGAGCGGAACAAACCTCCCATTATGTTTCTGCAAATGCTCCTCTAGTACTATAAAAAAGAATAAAGAAAGTAAAGCTATTTTTACCTAGTTAAAATGTATATTAAAATACTTTATGATATAAAATATTAGGACTTACATGTGGATAAAGCATAGGAAACTTATCCGCTCGCCGGCCAGCCACTAACAGAAAGTATACTACCCATATAACCTGACCGTTTAAGAGGAGGGGGGGGGGGTTAGCGGTGGGGAGTGGGCCGGACGGTTATAATTGATGCTCTGTCATCCTTTTTCTTTTTCTTCACATATTGGTTAGCCAACTTAAATAACGGATTTTCAGATTTTCTTCCTTAATGTGTTCATTTAAATTGTTGTCAATATTTTGTTTCTGATCTATGTAAGTTTCTAATTTCTCCAGGATGTCCATGTACTTCCCTTTGTTGAATGTGTTAATTTCATGTTTTGTTCGATGTTGGTGAATGAGTAATTATTTTCGTGCATGTGTTCACACATAGCTGAATATTTTCCGTACTTTTTGGCGTTTATATGTTCTTTATATCTAATGGCTATATTTCTTTCCAATTGTCCTGCACTTTTTATCTACTTCAGTCTTTATTCGCCTGTATTCTTTTCTGCCCTCCTCATTTTTTGCATTCTTATACTTTCATCATTCGTCAGTCAGGTCTGGAGGTCTAGTATCTCTTCAGTTATCCACTGCTTCGTAGTTGCTCTTTCCTTTCTTCCTAACTTTTCTTCAGCAGCCTTATTGATCTCATTCTTCATGACTGTCCATTCTTCCTGTACTATATTTCCTTCGGCCTTTTCATTTTGTTCTAGTGTTACATATTCCTTGAAACAATCGCTCACACTCTTTTCTTTCAACTTGTCTAGATCCCATCTCCTTGCATTCCTTCCATTAATCATTTTTTTCAATTTCAGATGGCATTTCATGACCAATAGGTTGTGGTCAGAGTCCACATCTGCTCCTGGGAAAGTCTTGCAATCCAAGACCTGGTTTTTGAATCTCTGCCTAATCATAATGAAGCCAATTTGATACTTTCCTATGTCTCCAGGTTTTATCCATGTATACAGCCGTCGTTTGTGGTGTTTGAACCAAGTGTTAGCAAGAACTAAATTATGATCGGTGCAGAATTCAACCAGCTGGCTTCCTCTTCCATTTCTTTGTTCCAATCCGAATTCTCCTACTATGCTACCTTCTCTTCCTTGGCCTACCACTGCATTCCAGTCTCCCATCACAATTAGATTGTCATCGCATTTTACATATTGTATTAAATCTTCTATCTCTTCGTATGTTCTTTCAATTTCTTCATCAACCACTGAACTAGTAGGCATATAGACTTGCACTATTGTGGTAGGCATTGGCTTGGTGTGTATCTTGACAATAATAATTCTTTCAGTATGCTGGTCGTAGTAGCTTACCCGCTGCCCTATTTTCTTATTCATTATTAAACCAACTTCTGCATTTCCCCTGTTTGATTTTGTGTTGATAATCCTGTAGTCGCCTGACCAAAAATTCTGCTCTTCCTGCCAATGTACTTCACTTATACCAACTACATTTAACTTTAGTCTATCCATCTCCCTTTTCGGATTCTCTAACCGAGCACAACGATTCAAACTTTTGAGATTCCACGCTCCGACTCGCAAAATGTCAGTATCCATCTTCCTGATGATTGCCCCCTCTCGTGTAGTCCCCACCCGGAGATCCGACTGGGGGACTATTTTACCTCGGGAATATTTTACCGGGGAAGAAGCCATCATCAGCACATCATTCATACAAAGAGAGCTGCATGTCCTCGGGAGTTACTTACGGCTGTATTTTCCCATTGCTTTCAGCTGTGTAGCAGTGTCAACATGGCTAAGCCATGTTAAGTAATATTACAAGACCATATCAGTCAATCATCTAGAGACTGCCGCCCTTGTAACTTTCGAAAGGCTGCTGCTAAACCCCCCCCGTTTCGATGTACCCTTCGTTAGTCTGGTCTCTCGACAGATAACCATCCTATATGGTTGCACCTACGGCTTGGCTACCTGCTTCATTGGGGCACGCAAGCCTCCCCACCGCGGCAAGGTCGTGTGGTTCACAGCGGTTCTATCAATACTTTAAGCCTTATGGGAAGCATTCTTGCAGCTAGTGAATATAAAAAATAAAATACATACCACATTGTCATTCGCTCTAGAACTAGTAGGAAGTCATGACCTTAAGCTGGTAGGGCACCCCCCCAGTGTTTCTGTGGTAGCGATGGTAAGCACGTTCTTGATGGTCTTCCATTTTAGTCTTTTTGTTGTGTGACCTCAGTCACTTGGCCTCTGCTTCTGCTTGACTGATCCATATTTTGTTTGGAGCACCGCGTACAATTTTCCAAAGAGTTTCCACCATCATGCTGATGTGTTCAAACCAAGGGAGTCGCATCTCCCTAATTTTACCTTTGATAACTGTTTAATTAGAACAAGTCTTTCTAATCTGCAAGTTCCACCAACGGTCGAAAAGCAGGATGCCGAGAATTCTGTGTAAGCACTGCATTGACCAGCCCCAAATTAATTCCTGGGGAACTATAATTACATTTAAATTAAATGCTACATAGAATTCCAAATAAATGATGAACCAACAAGACAGTTCCATACTTAACCCGTTCGGTGGGCGATGCGGCGAGGTCCGCGGCTACAAGTCCCTTGCTCGGCAGGGAACGGGGATATATCCGCTGATTCGAATTGTTTTTTCTCTGTTGCCTGCTGCAGAGGTTTATTTCTTTTTCAGCAACGTATTCTGGATGAGTCTGCCCTCTGGTAGGAATTTTTTCAACTATGTTCTCCCAATACCAATGTGTCATCCACAAGTTGTAACATAAAGAACGCAGCTTATGTCCGAGCAAGAACGACCTAAAGCCTAATAGCTTCGCGCTGAAACTTTAGCTCATTGCCTAATCGTCTCTTGGATGTAATAATATTGCTGTAGAAGGGATTTCTAGGGATTATGATACTGAACAGACCTCTCTGATGACATTTTAGAACTGTGACCTGATTTATTATCACCGGTTGTGAGTTCTTCCTTCATGGCTGGAGTGTGTGTTTACCGCGAGTTACACAACATTTATTATCATATTCATCCGCAATACAGGCACAATTCATGATTTCCATCCAAACTGCAGAGACCAGGGTTCTATTCGATCCTTTTCTTAAATATTTTCCACTAAAATGTCTAAAAGGAATTACCAGCCCCCACCGTTAGAGGAAGATAATTTATGGGCCATGATAAACGAAATGTTGGAATTTAGTAGGTAGAATAGTGATCATAGTGAAGTAAGTTCTGCCGAAGGGGAATTCATAAGTGACAGGAACTTACCTAGAATAAGTACTGCAGCTGAACTAAATGTTCAGCAGTCGTGAAAGAGACAACACGTGTTCAATTCCAGTTCAAGTAGCAATCATGACAGTGACCGTGGTGACAATAATACTGATTACAATCCAACCAGTGCTAGTTCCTTGTCAACTTAAACTGAAAATGAACAAGGAAGGTCCCGCATTGATCCAAACTTCCATCGTGATGTAAAGGGAGAGTTTTAGGGAAAACAAAACTGAGCAAAATTATGAGCTGATGACACGGAAGAGATTTTTCTCACCAGGCTGAGTGTCCCTGCCGGTTGAGGCGCTGACCGGCCTTCTGACCCTAACTTGGCAGGTTTGATTCTGGCTCAGACCGGTGGTATTTTAAGGTGCTCAAATACGTCAGCCTCTTGTCAGTAGATTTATTGGCATGCAAAAGAACTCCTGCAGGACTAAATTTCGGCATCTCAGCGTCTCTGTAAACTGTAAAAGTAGTTAGTGGCATCTAAAGCCAATATTATTATTATTATTATTATTATTATTATTATTATTATTATTATTATTATTATTATTATTATTATTATTATTATTATATTTTCCTCCACAGCTTTTTACATATCTCTTACAATGAGGTGAATAATGGACAAATTCCTCTCAAAATGTACAAGATGAATCCAGTATCTGACCACCTGTTGGCAAAATTTTCGGAAGCTTATACCCCTGATGGCAAAGTGTCAATTGATGAGAATCATCCATACATACCAAGAAAACCATCGCGTTTTGGAATGGAATCATACAAATTATGTGAAGCCAAGACAGTTTATACAACATGATCTGTTTCCATGTGTATCATAATGAACAGCTGTAAAAGACATAACACTGTGAAGTTTGTAAATACAGTAAATATTACCTGTAGTGTAGTGTAATATAGTCCGTGTGTGTCACTTATGAATTGTAGGTATATAAACTTGATCCCTCACAAGCGTTAACCAACATAACAGAAAATTTTGTATTATAATTTATTCCATTGTAAATCTTTTATGTACATGTTAACTTTGTAAATCTACAATTTACATATACAGAAACATTTATTTCCAGGCAGATATTGTTAGTAAACTGGCTAAAATATTCAGGTAAAAGTTACTGTATAAACAAAAACCAGAGCTTTGCTATTAGGAAGAAGCAACCTCGATAGTGCAGTGTGAAAGCACATAGTACATTCTTGAACAAAGTATTGAAAAATTAAAATAATAGGATTTTTCAACAATTAAATACATTATATTCAAGTAAATATTTCTCTTAGGGCCCTTCAATAGTTCATTTTAGTCTAAGATTGTTTTTAATCAAGTAATCAAATATTTTCTTCAATCAGGGAAATCGCTCCCTGCCTGGGAGTGAGCTGGTATGTACCGAGCTCCCCGCTTAAGGAGATAAAGGAAACTACTAAATGAGGAATATATATTATATTGTGCACTTAACCTGTATGAAGACCAAGGAGTTGAAATATTGTGCAATGCACTTACAGCAAATTCTTGGGTGGTAAAGAAGGAAGGCCTCTCAACTTCCAGATGGAGGGACATGTTGAACATTATAGCAGTGGTTGTACCAGTAATGCACAGTCCACTTCAGATATGTCCATAAAACCCTTGCTTGTTTTGAGTTGTTGTTCTGCAGAACTATTAACAAACTAGCCATGTGACTCTTTGCCCTAGATGCATGGTAATGCCCTTCAAGTCAATAGACGAGAAGGTTATGGAGAGATCCTCTCTATGTCTCTGTGGCAGTTATCAATGAATTGAATTATGAAGCTGATAATCTTTTTGTTTTTCCTGTTAAAACAACAATCTCTACACATTATTACAATCATTCAAACAATGGCTGAAGCAGAAATTATTGACACTGCTGTTCAGTTTGAAATTTTGAGTGCACAACTAACAGAAATTGGCAAAGAAATTGAATCCTTTAAAAGCCTGTGATACCACGTATTGCAGATAAGTACCATCTTAGTAACATTAAAGTGACAGGTTTGTGAGGTAGTTTTGTGGGAATAATGTTTCAAAATCCCTGTTGATTAGTGAAAATATACAAACTAGAAATGATTTCCTAAATTGGATAGAAATGTGTAGGCTTGGAATGCCTGTTGTGAGTCCGATTGTTAAAGAAATGGTGAAATTCAGTACCTGTGTTTAGTGCAGATGACTTAAATGCTTGTTGCTCTTGTGATTTCTTTTTAATACTTCCTACTGCCTATCATCCTGCATGTGTATATACAGTAAACTCTCGATTAACCATGGCCCACTAGAAAATAACTTCAATATTAAAATATGTTTCAAGTGCTGCAACTTACACTTTTGACTATACATTACAACTGTAAAAGACTCATGAAGTTAATGACCTTGATTTTCCACAGTAAGTGTGACTTCAGTTTTGTAGTTCGATTGATCACCTACATTATACACTATTCATTGGTTTGTGTCTCTGCCACCAAGCAAGTTGGCTGTGCAGTTAGGGCTGCACAGCTGTGAGATAGTAGTTTCCCATTTTCACACCAGGCAAATGCTGGGCTGTTCCTTAATTAAGGCAATGGCTGCTTCCTTCCCACTCCTAGCACTTTCCTATCCCTTCGTGTTGATGCGACGTAAAGCAAATTGCAAAAAAATAAAATAAAAATATGTCACTGCCAAAAAGTGTCTGAAATATGTATAGGGTATAACAAAAAATAAAAATATACTGTGTGTGAAACAGTGATGCAAGATATCTGAAGCTACAAAAATTACATTTAAATATATTAGTTTGTCATAACATAAACGTATGAAGGTATCTCTTGGTGCAGAATCTGTAAAGGTTTATTGCCTCCTCAAAGTCACCGCTACTATCCAAAGCATATTAATGTTGCAATTTTGCATGGTAGCATCTGTATAACTTCATTAGTGGGTTATCTTGCTGTTTCCGGTTATCTTAGGTTCTTCCATCCTCCCCAGTTTCAGTGGATAATTGAGAGTCTACTGTAATACCACTTCTGTACTACTTGCCTTCAATATTTAAAGGAAAAGATATTTGAAGTTTTGAGCTTCAGTTGGAGTGAAGCTTCTATAAAATTAATCATTGTGTTGTATAACAGTTCATTTTTCATATTTCATTGCAGGAAAATGGCAAGATGTCTCCTAATTGACTGTTTTTTGGCCTTTAACCTACCCATTATACTGTCCATAAAAAACTTTTTTTCGTCATGTTTATTGGCCTTTAAGTATTCAAATACTTGACATAAAGGAAAAACTACGAACATTGAGAGAGGTGAGAAATGCAGTTCATGGTACTCTAGGAACTTGTAGTTCTTGCCTGTATGGACTTATCTTGGTATGAATATGGCTTGCAGTGTAGATGCTATTAACAAAATTGAACACTTGCTTGGTATATGGAGGCTTATTCAGAGTCACTTCAAATGGCAGCTTGCTTTTTCGGTAGAGGCCTATCCAGACTTCCTTTACTTCAGATCAGTCTGCTTTGTAGATTATTGTAGAAATTTATTCAGAAATACTCCTAAATAATAGGTTGTTGTTGTTGTTGTTGTTTATTTGTTTTTCATTGTCTGATCTTTAGGATTGACTCTTATCACTGTAGGGAATATTGTCTTTTTAAATCAGAGGTCTTTGATTGTTTGATTCAAACACAATATAAACATTCAGGTAGTTCAGATATAGAGTAGTATACTTTTATTTAGTATAGCATGTCACTTATGAGTATATTCATCTAATCAATTTATATATTATGCTGAGTGGTGAAAGAAAATACTGTAAATAGAGGTTTAAAACTGTAGTGAATTCATAGCAAGTTGAGATTTAATATAATTTTAATTTTTTTAAGGTATTTTTCTAATGGTCATTATTTTGTAATTTAATTGAACATTCTTGCAGAATCCTCATCTAATGCTATAGCAAAGGAAGCTGAAAATCTTTGTTTTCCCCTCATTAAAATTATTACAGTATCCATGAATTATTGTGAGTAGCATGGATTTATATTTGAATTTTCTCAGTTATTTTTTTAAAGAGGAAGGCCAATTTTATAATATGTTGGCAATTTAATTTTTAAAACAAAATTCAGTATACTGTACTATAAAACTAAGCTTCATTGAACTGGAGTATCCACATATCTTTAAACACCTAATAGTGTCCAAAGATAAGTTTTGTCTGGGAGGAGTAACACATGTATTTATGTTTGTGTCTTTGTGTTTTTCTATTTTCAAGCACCAGCTATATTCTGCCATCATTGCTGCAAGGGGAATTGCTTCTGTTCTTCCCACTTCCCACACATCAAGTGGCAGGCAGTAAACGAGAGCACTCCAGCTGAAGTGCACTGCAGTAGCCATGAACTTTAATGAATTAATTAATCGAGTAGGGGAGAAGAAAACCTAAGACAAACTGTATTATGGCCAGCGCTGGAAGTGCTCTCCATTAGGCTAAAGTCAAGCATTGTAGAATGAGATGATATTCTGGTTAACTCTCTGCAAATTGGACTCCAGTACTAACTACCCCACAAATAAGTCACAGGTCATTAAATTGGGAGAAAAAGCTGTCCACAAACCTACACTAATTATTCCATCTCATAAATCATTATGCCCTTTACTTATTTGTGCTGTTGCTTAATCTTGTAGGAAATATTCAAGTGTCCTTTCTTCTTCCCTAAGTAATGAGGAAAAATTAAGAATGAATTCAACGTACAAGTTCATATTAATGGTAGGTTGAAGTAAGTCGATCGTAGAATGTTGCCGGACCAAACACTAATTTTTGGGTTGTAGAGTTTTGTGAGTTCCTCATGTGCTCAGTACCAGATATTTTGTAAATTTACTCCTGTTATCGAATGAAGAAGTATTCGCAATAACATCTTCTTGGGTTTAAACTTTGTTCTTCGGTTACTTGGTAAAACTTGCATTTTCAGTTCTTTGATTGTCCTCTATGCAAAAGAGTATGAAATATTAACTTGTTACACGTTTCTCCAACAGGTTTTCTTGGGAATCGCTGTTGTCTTTCGTGAATTTCTTGAAGCTTTTCATATTCAGCCATTTTATTTACACTGGACCCGCAGTTTATTCGCAATTTATTTTATTCCCTCACACATTAGCAGTTGCTCACAGAAAGTTGATCATGAAATTCCCTTCTATCTCTTCCAGCTAGTGATGGCCAATGCTCTCGCTCAAAACTCTCGAGACTGATGTTATGGATCTCGAGACAGATTCTACTGTGCTGTAATCTGTGCAACGTCCCAGTAACTATGAGCATATACTTGATAGTATATCATAAGCAGTTATTGCGTGAAATAACGTTCTCATATGGAAACTTGTGTGCCGATAAATTTTGTCAAAAGCCTGGTAAAGTACTCATGTTCAACTATGAGCCACTTAATACCATTAACAAAAGAGAAAACAGAATTTCAGTACCTTAAAGGGTTCACGAGTTACTTGAGATGGACATCTTAGCTGAATAACCCTGCATAATTTGTGAATAACTGTAGATAGGATGTACACCCACCTGGATAGTAGAGGCGTATATTGTTCGAACTTGAGACGGGTGACCAACATGAAGTAAGATGTGCCCTGCTGCATATGCAACCTCCATTATGCACGAGTGGAACGTGTAATCTAAAATGCTCGAGTTCACTCCAATTAGTTCGACAGGGCATGCTGACTAGGGAGGATGACCTTGCTTGCTTTACTGACGTTGCAAACTACCTTTGTATGTGGTTCATCCAAATATGATAAGCCCTTGTTTACAAAGAGCAAAGGCCGGGAATTCGGAGGAATAAAGGGATGCTGGAATGGTTGAGTTAACCATTAGTTTTGAGCTAAAGTTCACCATGTCTCGTGAATCGACGGACAGCTTTATGGTTAAAATTCAAACGGTGAATATGAACTTACCAAGAGAGAGACCGGGCCAGAGATGTTCTCTGTGACAATTCCTCTTCAGCAATGATATGTGTTTTTAAGTGCTGGACCATCCCAGAAGTATTTCTGCTGATGTATTCTACTTCTTTTGAATAAACAATATGGCAGACTGTGCTTTGTGACATCTATTCAAAATAATCCCATGTCCACGACTTACGTTGCATTTCGGACATCATCTTAAAGTTGTTGTTTACAATTAGAAGACACAATTACACATTGTACAGTCATGTACCAAAGTACCTAATTATGATGCAAATAGTCGATAACATTGTAAGAAATTATTTCCTTCGTCACTATAATGTCGGTAAACACAAGCATTGGTCAAATGGATATTGAATGTGGGGTCTGATAAATTATGAGTGATAACAATGTACACCTACAGTAGCCATCAATTTCTGTGCAGTACATAGCCTGCTCATTTGTGTACTTACTGCTGCATGCAGTGCCAGAATGCATCTCCTTTATAACTATGTTATACTGTGTCAAAATAGATGTTGGTAGAAATGTGCGTCCTAGTCGCTTGTTGACATGTATTTATGGAATGAAGTAAGGCCCATGATTGGCTGTTCGCATACTCTGCACAAACAAGATTCACCTCAGTTTACCTGTAGGCCTACAACACACTGCTCACCACAATGCAGGAACAACGCTCGAGAAATCTCGACCTTGCCTCAGGCTGCCCATCACTACTTCCAACACATTTATGCTTTCGCCGGGCTGAGTGGCTCAGACGGTTGAGGCGCTGGCCTTCTGACCCCAACTTGTTAGGTTTGATCCTGGCTCAGTCCGGTGGTATTTGAAGGTGCTGAAATACATCGGCCTCGTGCCGGTAGATTTATTGGCACGTAAAAGGACTCCTGCGGGACTAAATTCTGGCACCTCGGCGTCTCCGAAAACCGTAAAAGTAGTTAGTGGGACATAAAGCGTATAATAAGTACATTTAATACAGTAATAAATAAGCACATCTTAAACACTTACAGATGGGAAAAAGAACCAGTAATGCTCATTCGTTCGGCAGGCGACATTCAAGATTTTGCTGCTCCATCCTTCCATTTCCTTTTCCACAAAACGTCCATAGGTACGGAACAAGAATTCTGTTTAATGTACAGAAAAGTTAAATCAAAATCCTCCTTGGCATCCACATACTTATACAGAAAGTTCATAGTTTTCATAATCCTCTACTTCAGTCTTGTCTGCACTCTGGATAACGGCCGTGATGATCTTGTTTCCATTTAGTTCTTCTTTTGTGTGCCGTCAACATCATTTTCAGAAAGCCACTAGTCAGTATCTTTGGTTTGAACATCAGGTTTCAAGGTTTGTCATTTCTCCCCAAGCCTCAGCAGTTGTGTAAATAGCATCCTCTTCCTTTGTCTCCTGTACAATGGATGTAACATATTTCCAGCAATATCTCCTCCTTAGCCATTTAATCACCCCTTGGTCCATCAGTTGGATAAGAACAGTGGTGTTGAGTGCAAGAAATTTTTTTCCTGCTTTTTTTTTTTAAGTTCCTATTCAGATTGATATGATGGCACGTTATCCAACACCTAAGGGGGATGTACAAGGAGTGGTTTTGCTTTCAAATCTTCAACTGCAGGCACAGGCTGCTCAAAGAACCATGATTTCTAAAGAATGCTGTTCATCCAGGCTTTTGTTTTATGGCAATAATAAACTGGCAGAGATGACAAATTAATATTTTTGAATGCCTTCGGTGTTTCGATTTGCCAGTTATAAAGAGCAATAATTCATGACTACCATTAGCATTGCTGCAAGTAGCAAAAGTCACCCTCTCCTTTGCAAGGTTTTCCCCCTTTTACAGTTATGTCATAATCCTTAAGAATTTTTTCCATTTGTGAAACAAATGTGTTTGAAGCTATGTCATCTTTTGATAGCTTCACACCTGAAATTGCCATGCTTCGAAGCCCGTGGTGTTTTTTTTTTTTTTTTTCACACAGTAAAATCATAATTTTCTTCTTCCAACATTTCATTCAAAATAAGTGTCTTTTCTTTGTTAATGGGGCCAGTTGAAGGAGTTCCATTTCCTCTTTCCTGTGAATACTACATCCAAAAAGCATGATCTAACCGTTCAGATTCAGACTTTATTCAAAATGTTACTATTTCTAAGTCCTTCTTCCTTACAAACCGTCATTGTATGAGTTTCTTGCTCTTTCTTCTTCTTCCTCCAATCTCAAATTGTAGTAATGCCCACATCAGCTTCATTTCAAATTTTTTGTAGGAAAACACCTTTGTCTTATCTTTCAAGCACTTATAACTTCTCTTATCAAATCAGCATAAAGTGTCTACGCTTTTTTATTTCCATAACGTGACGAATACGCAAACAGAAAGCAGTCTTGTACTGTAAAACTCAAATTGTTCATGTTGTCAAGAAATACTGCTTTAGTGGTGTACACACACACTCTCTCTCTCTCTCTCTCTCTCTCTCTCTCTCTCTCTCTCTCTCTCTCTCTCTCTCTCTCTCTCTCTCTCTCTCTCTCTCTCTCTCATCACCGGCTGACTGACTAAGTAATGTACTGTATGTAATGTGCTGACAAGTAGATTACAACGTGGTCAAAATGCTTGTGTGAGATACGTCTTTAGCGTACGGTACTATGGCCACGTAACTCCTTCATATAACCATCTATCTTGGCCCCGACTAGAAATCCGTCGCACTGTGCATTCCCTATGCCATCTCCATAAAATCCTTCATTCTTCACAACCATTTTACCTTACTTCATATTTCAAATACTTATCCTCTTATCACAGTCTTAACACCAGATCCATAGAACTGCCATCTATGATTAATCATTCACAGTGATTGCCTGCCATGAGTGGAACCTCCTTCCCGAAAATATCAGGGGGTTAAGCGCTATTCGCACTTTCAAGGAAGCACTTTGGAGACATTTTATGCACCAGTAAGGATCATCTGTAAACTTGATGCTGCTGCTTACAACCATTCTATTGTTATGGATGTCCTGGTAGAGAGTCTAAAATTCTTATCCGATTTGTATTTAAAATCAAATTTTATGTACTGCCTTTTTTTTACATGTAGTTTTAAGAATTTATCCCTTTTTTATATCTGATTTATTTAATCTTAATTTATTAATTTAATCTTAATTCATTTCATCTTAATGTAATCTCACCATTCTTGTATTATTTTTAATTTAATTTGTATTAGATCTAGTTATTGTAAGTAATACAATGCAATATATGTATATTTCAGTTCCTGGTTAGATGGAAAAGAAGGCCTGAAGGCCTTAATCTTGCCAGGTAAAATAAAACATTACTAAACTAAACTAAACTACAATATACATTTTTACGTTGCCGTATGTCTGGACGTGTTGCACGGTGTGGTTCTGTAGAAGGTTGAACCCTCGGAGGTAGGATTAACGGTCTTCTACTGTACTTCACTCCCGACGACTACACCTGATGTATAGCAACTGAACTGTTTGATCTCTTGTTTTTACACATATTTTCTCCAAGAACGTAGTTCACGTTAATAAACTTAGATCTTTTTCTGAATTACTATTGATAGATTTATTTACCCCATTTCAAGGATGCACAGTGAGATCAGTCGTGTTCAAAACTTCAAACCCGCAACAGGCTAATGATAAGGACTGAGGGAAAAGGAAACAAGAAAGGAGTTGTTTTACAGAATCAAAAGACATTGTGTGTATTAAATTTATCAATGTCTCGCTATACTTGTACAGTGAAACCTCTCTGTAATGGCTGGTTTGCACGTGGACAGTGTTTAGTACAATAGTAAGTGGTAAGTTACTACTTAACTCACGTAGGCTTGTTTAAACGTAAGACAGCGTTTAGTACAGTGGTACGTGGCAGTTTGTCACTCAAGCCACGTGTGTCGTCAACTAGATCAGAGATAAGATGGATGGCCATCAACAACGTGTAAAACTTGTTAATGACGTTATTCGCTGCGTGTCAGATAACATTTTAGAGAAAGTTGAGGATGAGGTGACCAAAGTTAGGAGAAAAAGAGAATGGGAGCGAAAATGGATTACCAGCAGGAATAATCTCGGGGCAAGTACAATTCTCTTTAAAGAATTAGCCGAGGAGGATCGACTGGAATATATGTTATCCTTGCGAATGCCAGAAGTAACATTTAATGAGTTACTGCATAAAGTTGAACCAGTGATACAAAAGACAGATACCATCATGCGTAGTGCATTATCAGCAAAGCTGAAACTGCATATCGTGGTGTAGACTACATGCTCGCGACGGGAAGCCTTCATCATTTCTTCAGAGTTTCCAAAGCCAGTATATCTTTAATAATTCCGGAAGTATATGAAGCTATATACATACTGCTCTGAAAGATTTCATACAGGTAAGGAAAAATACAATCACATATTGGTTACAGTATTATATTTAAGCAATTGTTTAGCAAAACGACTATTATCAAAGGTTTATTGCTTTTAAATTTCAGTGAATACACATCAAAAACCTATCACAATAATTAGTATTGTTTCAATTCTGCAGTGACTTAAAAGCTTCTGTCCATCTAGCCATTGTTCTCGGCAATTAGAATGAACGATCAAAAGAAAAAAGGAACTCACAACGATGATCAGCTCCGTAGCTTTACCCACAACTTATGAACTTGACTAAATTGCGCCTGTTCGCACTTGGTAAGTTGCAAGTACAGTGCTCCCCCACTACTCTGATGGGTGCGCGCGGAGCTGGTGAGAAGTCTACTTGAAAGGAAAAATAGACTGGATTCTATTCCACTTGACTAAATGGTTACTTAATCGTTTACTTACCACTTACCACTAAAGTCACAGTTCACACACTTCAAGTCACTTAAAATTAAGTTAAAAATTTACTTACTACTAAATTACTGTCTGCATGTAAACAGGCCATAACAGACACCATTGGGACTGGAAGAGATGTCTGCTAAAGACGGATGTCCACTTGAGAGAAGTTATGAGAAAATACTATTAGAATAAAAATAAATGAGGAATGCATAGTTGTATGAATGTAGCATAAACTTTTTCAAATTACTTTGAATACAGTACTACATTTGTGCAATGAGAAAGTAAATGCTCTGCTGCTACCATAACAGTATATGGAAGAGAAAAAACATTACATGGAAACCTGTGCAGTATTGAGCACACTGTACACCATACCATTCAGTAGTACACAAATTACAATTAACAATAATGTTGGAGTTTTTGAAACTTCAAATCAGACTGTACAGGATCTCTCATATAAACTGACTGTCCAAGAGGCGTTTTTATTTCTGATACGTAAGCTGCCGTATTGGAGGCGCGCGCATAGTTCATGACCTTGCAAGTAGCTTGCACGTGTTTGACCTCGCAAGTATCAGTTGCCAGTCTGAATCTCAGCTGTTAACATGGTGAGACAGATATCATTGCAACACCGTATTTTCATACGTAAAAGGTATTTTAAGTACGAGTCAGATCAACGGGTATGTAATGCATTTGTTCAGCAACTTCCTGGTGAAGTGCCACCTTCATAAGCACAGATTCACGTAACTTAATTGTAAATAAATTTAAAACTACTGGCTCAGTGCTCAGTAAAAAACATGCCCACGCGCAAACAGTTTTAACAGAGGAAAAGCTAGATGACATTGGTGCGAATCTTGAACGGTCTCCGAATAAATCACTAACAAAGTTAGTACATCAAGGTAGGGGTTTCTGCTAGAGGACCTGTGCTGCTCTGCAGCATTCATTATAAATAGGTCAAAGTGTCTTGATATGAAATTGCTCCATGCATTGCCCTGGTACTTTTTTGAAAAGTTTCTTTTAGGATTTATGAGCATTTTACCTGTTCATGTGTAAGTAATTTTTTCTGGGTTTTTTATAGTGACATTGATATTTTATAAACTTTTTGCACTTGTAAAATTATTTAATTTAAAGTTTTATTTATTTTTTTAACTTATTAAAGTTTTAAATTGTTTTGGGTGGAAGTCTGTCCTTGTTGCAGCTCATATTGTCTGCGAATTAGATGATCCTACGCGCGCGCCTCCAATACAGCAGCTTACGTATCGGAAATAAAAACGCCTCTTGGACAGTCTTAGTTTATATGAGAGACTCTGTACAGTCTGAGTCGAAGTTTCAAAAACTCCAACATTATTGTTTATTATAATTTGTGTAATAGTAAATGGTACGGACTGGACTACGGCAGGGAGATGGGCTCTCACCACTATTATTTAACTGTGCTCTAGAAATGGTAATGAGGGAATGGTTTAGAAAATGTCCCCCCAAAATAAAGATTGGCCGAAAAATCAAAACAAATTGCCTGGGTTTTGCTGACGATTTAGCATTACTAGCAGTGGACATAAAAGAAGCAAAAACCCAGATATCAGAACTTCAAAACATTGCAAATAAAATTGGCCTCAAAATATCATTTGAAAAAACAGAAATTATGCCCCAAAAACCAACACAGCTAAAAGAAGTCACCATAAATGGTAATAAAATCAAAATAGTAACTCAGTTTAAATATCTTGGAGAAGTAATAACACATAACTTAAATGAAAAAATCTCAATCCAAGTAAGAACAAATAGATTAGCTAAAGCACAAAAATTAACATGGGATATCTACAAAAAGAAATGTCTATCAATAAATACAAAAATAAAACACTACAACACAGTTATAAAACCGGAAGCTACATATGCAGCAGAAACACTCTTTTACCTGAATAAACAATCAAAGACTGACAGACTTCAGAAAATTGAAAGGAGGATTGGAAGAACCTGTATCAACAAAAAATATCAGAAAGATGGACAGTGGCGGTTAATACCTAACAAAGTCGTGTACAAAGAGCTAGAACCCATTACAGATACTATGCGTAAGAGGAGACTGGGATTCTTTGGACATATCATGAGGATGCAGGACTCGAGACTTCTGAAACAACTAGTACAACACAATCTCGTCTCAAAAAATACCACAACAGGATGTAAATGGATCAGAGAAGTAAGAGAGGATCTGAAGGAAATAGGCCTTACAACAGAAGACACCAAAAATAAGATAAAATTGAATACAAAACTCAAGAATACAAACCTCCGCTTTACCCTTACACAAAACAAACCAACAACACGCACATTTTCAACTGAGGAAAGGGCACGAAGATCGGAGCGTCTAAAGAAGTACTGGGAGGACCGCAAAGCCCGAACAATCCCTTCAAAGAGACCTGAACGACGGACTGACTAAAGTGATCCTATGTGGTCATAAAAGAAGAAGAAGAAGAAGAAGAAGTAAATGGTATGTGTTTACGCATTGCACAGTAGATATGATGTACATGATCCCAACTGTCATTGGGGCTGTCACCAATTAGGCTAGTGAATCCAAGAACAAAACCTCACACATTGGGGGAACTGAAAGAAAACATTACAAATGAAATCAGAAACAGTACAGTGGCAGAACTTGCTCATGTCAGCCAGAATGTGGTTACCAGATACAATGCCTGTATAACCCAGGAAGGACGACACTTCTGGCATCTTTTATAAGGTAAGATTTCATATAAAATAGTATACACACTTAAAGCAGCGCGGCCCCTGCGACGTAAGTTTGCCTGAGAGAACTGCCTTGGAGCAGATTACAAACGCCGTGCGTTCGGTCTTAATTTATATGAGAGATCCTGTATATGCAACAGTCTAACACTTTAAAAAGTCCCAACGTTCATTTGGTTTGTACATATCAGTTTAGCAGTGATACTTTCACTATTTACCCATTAAGTCTTCTGACATGTTTACACACTTTTCATTTTTCTGGACACTATAGAATTATTTTTGTCACTTAGCTAAGCCCTGAACCTCGCAGTGTGATTATTGAGGCCTGGATGTTGATGACGTAAAGAATATTAAAAAGTTATCTTAAAATGAATATTTAAGACCTCTCAGAAAGTAATGGCCTCGACACACTCTTACAAAGCACATCATATGGGACTCTAATACTGAATTACGGTATATGTTCTTTTAATTCACCTTAGTCCGAGTTAAACTGAGCTGTCAGATTGTCGAAAGTGAAGAATCTACGATTATCTGCCAGCAAGTTTTTTAATACCTTAAAAAGCTGCATTCTGCATCAGCTGGTGTGGCTGGAGCATACTTGAAGTGGGATCATTGGCTGTTAAATACTCCACAGTCCCATTCATGCAGTAGTTTTTACCACAGAATATATCTGAGATTTGACCCTAAGTTTCATATCCATTATTTTTTTGCAGCACTTCTTTCAGTTTAAATGCAATAGCTGTAGCAATTTTATGATGAGTGTTATCACCAGATTCCAACTGTTCAATTATTGCAATGGAATCTACCACTGCCTGACCCCCTATTTCCCTCCCCCCAGTGATCTGATAGTATCATAAGTTAAGAGCTTCATGTTCTCTCCGTATTGACATGTAATCAGGAGAATTGGTATGAGGTTATCCACCTTTCAATACACTATAAGTAAAATGACTAAATCATTAGATCATTTCACTAAATGATCTAAAATCTCTTTATCATTTTACTTATAGTGTAAATGTGGATAACCTCATACCTATTCTTGTGATCTGATAGTTGTCAACAATAATGCAAAGTACTGCAGTCCCTTATGACCTATACCTATCAAGGGCCTCATAAAACTATCATTAGGGGCTTATGACCTAGATGTTAGTTCCCTTTAAACAAGCATCATCATCATCATCAAACTATCATTAACATAATCCACTCTCCTAAATTTTTTAATAAGAAAGTAGGAGAGTGGTAATTTGATGAGTGTTCTATAGAAGTTCCTTGTGTGGTTTCCTTGAAATTTCGTTCAATTTTGCCAGTCTGTTTTGATCATGAATGATGATTTTTGAGGTTTGTTTATGGATTTTTATGGGATCATGCCAGTTTAGTGCAGTATCGTGGGAATTCCAGTTTTCTATACTTTTATGCCCTCGTTGCAGGTTTCATTCTACCATCTATGTTTGCATTTCCTGAGGGTTTACCAGTGTTTTGGGAACCTTTCAAGAGTATGTCATATTTCTAATCAGTTGGAAGGATTTTGATTGGGGATGTTGCCAAGGAAAGTATTGGAGTTTTGTTTAAGAAATTCTAGATCGATTCATGTGTTTTGGATTATTCTGGGTGTGGGTCTGTTGGATTGAAACGTTCACTGTAATTAGAGATAGGTCAGTGACTCCTTTTTTGATTTTAACTTTCATATTTTCTTTTTTGGTTTTTCTTGGAAATGGCCACGTGGTTAATTTGAAATAATCCTGTGTTTTTTTTTCTGGTGTGAAAGTGCTAGGAAATGGGTCGACATAAATTTTCGATGAAAGGTTTTGCAGAAGCTGATTAATCTTCCTCCATTTTTATTGATTCTTTTGCGAGTAGGGTAAAGTCCTACAGTAGTTCTGAATTTATTTTCTTGGCCAGTTTGCGCATTGAAGTCTCCTAGTAGATCCCAGAAGGAAATATAAAGTTCAGCACTGAGTTAGTAATATTCTTTTGAATACAAACCTGGTGCTGAGTTATGATTTGTTAACGAGTGAGATTGCTGGTTAGCCTTTATAAACTCTATAACTTCTGATTCAAAGTGTACTTTGTTTCTTCGAGTGCTAATATCTGGATGTTGAATTTGTCTAATGTGTCTGTTCATTTTCTAGCTTGCCAATCTTGAGAAGTGTATTGATGTTTAATGTGCCAATTAAATATTTGTATTTTGGATGAAGAAAGGAAGCACTAATTCATTCCTGCATTATATTCTCACTTCTCCAGAATCCGAGGACCAAGGTAGCCTAGTGGGGCCTGGGGTAGTTGCATTGTTCACTAAAATTTCTACAATGCTAGTAAATTGGAGATAATTGAGAAATTGATCTTAGTCAACCTCAGTGTTACAACTAAGATATTGAGCCTTAGGGGTTACCTGAAGGTGTTTTCTGGCTGTTCTTTCATGGCTTTTCTATGAACCAACCCTTCTCCTTTAAACACGCTTTGGACTGGCAGCACAACTATTGAAATGCTCATTCCACCCAATAGTTACTACAGGCAGAGTTTTTTTACTGTTGTTGTTATTATTATTATTATTATTATTATTATTATTATTATTATTACTTAAATACAGCATGTGCTTAAATATTTCAAATACTAGCTTTCATTCTTTATCTCTTTATTCTTTGATTGCATTCATCGAATGAAAACATTTGGAACGGATTAAAGTTTCACAACCACACAGGGCAATGTGTTTGTCAACATAAACCGTACCTGCTGCATTACTATGTTTACAAGTCTGTACTAATGTAAACCTACTGTTATTGCACTATCTGCCCTAAACTTTCATGTTTGCCCTGTATGTGTTCAGATGACATTTGAGCTTGGTATAACTGCTCTACACTCTCCTTTCAGTGGGAGCTCAGAAAGAATGCCTGCTTTATAAAGCTCCTTTTGCCCAACTCACTCTTAGTGGTCAAGATACAACTTGCAGAACATTATCTTTAAATCTGCTCGAACACTCAGCATGTTCTTTTCTTGATGATGTGATTGTTAATGAATTTGTATGACTCAGTTTTTCTTTTCCTGACAGATTATTATTTATATGTTTTTTCTTTTCCAGTTCAAGGAATCATATCCAGATATATACCAAAGACGTTTTCCACCTCCAAAACAAGATGAAAAGCGACGTGGTTTTCTGCATTTTCCTTCTCTCTCCCGGTTGAAGAGCCTCCGTGTTTAATTATGATGTAATGAACTGTTGTTTAGGTTCTTATGTAGTATTGCATGCGCATGCATGCGGTTTCTTTATATGTTATTTTTAATGCAATTTATTTTATTACACTGTTAGCTTGATTAGTCAACTGAATAATTTTTATAATTTATTTATAAAATTGAAGTGAAATAAATGTATTTCTATTTGTTGTCCATATTTTGTCTAGTGCTGATGGGGCTCATAATCACATTGTTTTGTCCCTTAAAACCTCATTCATCTCTACCACCTGATAGTTGTGCCATTTGTGAATGTTGTGATTCTTCATACCGTATATTTCAGAGTTATATTTTAATCAGACATGCAATTTCCTGCTATTAAATGGAATTTCTTGTGAATCTTGTGTTATTACATTAATACCGGTTTTTGGTTTCAAATCCCACATCGCACTCATAAGATCTTAAACATCATTCTCAAATAAATGTTTTAAAAATTCTCACATTTTTTCATGCTCCTTGTGCATAAATGGTTGGTGGCTACATATGTGGACACATACGGGAGAACAGTACGAAGTCGGACGGCGAATTTTGATTTGAGTTTTACATATTCTTGAAGGTCCTTTTAAGCTGAAACAGATAGTGGGAGTCTAATTTTTCACTGGTCCTTTGTAAGGGGGCATTTGGGAGCTCCAAGTTGGTGGTTCGCGCCTGAATTGTACCGTACATGTCAGCGCTCACAGCAGCGGCTGTCCTGCCTTGCCTTCCCTCTCCACTGATTCAGTTCTCCTCTGTCCCCCACTACATACAATTGTGTACACAGGATGGCAGGTGAAGACTGACATCAGTTGGGACATTTTATTTACAAATATGAATTTATTATGAAAATGAAATGGTGTATGGCTTTTAATGCTGGGAGTGTCCAAATTTATTATGGAGTAAATAAACAATAAAAATAGTTTACAAATCACTATTTAACATACGAATAATAAATAATCAAGTATCATCTGCATCATCATGACATTCAATGTGTTCAAGAAATGACTTTATTCTAACACAGTCTGGCATTGGTTCATTGTTCATGGCATGATAGTGAAAATCTAACACAAAATGTGAATAACAAAACACAAGAAAACAATGTGCGCACCTTATAAACGAAAAATTGGTACAGTCATTTCCAGCACACTTTTTATCAGTCAAATTATTAAAATTAGTTTGCGAGACAGCATGGAATTGTGGTATATTGTCAGTGATGGAATAACCACCCGCTTTCCAAGCATATTTCAGCATTGGTAAAAACAGTCAGCTTATAATAGGTTATGCACCAGTATTTGACTAGTTATAATGAAGAATCTGTTTTTGGATTTTAATTTTGACTGGTCGTGTAAATTCCTTGCACGTCAAATGTTTTCCATTCAATGACAGACTAAAGGTTTTAGTTGTCAGAACAGTCCAACATCGCACGGCTGGCAAAGATACGTAGTTCCTTTTGGTATGTATTCAATTTGTACATGTTTGTTCGTCAGAGATTCAAGTTGTGCATTTTTGCCCTGGCCACTGAATGAATCTACGAGAAGATGATTTCTTCCATCTTCCATCTTCCTTTCCCCATTTTCCCAGAAGATGAACAGTCATTTCCAGCACACCTCAGTCAAATCATGAAAATTAGTTTACGAGACAGTATGAAATTGTGCTGTATTGTCAGTAATGGAGTAACCACCCAACATATTTAAAGGCATCCATGGAGGCTTTGATACTTTCTTGTACCCTGGGTCCAAACTTTCCATTAATTTCTTGGAAAACGATCAAGAACAAATGTCCTATTTGTCCAGCTTTGGAAATGTGATATTGCACAGTGTGGAAGTGCGTAAAACTATTTTGGCAAACAAGCATAGGAGCGTCTTTCACACCACGAAAATCATAACTTGCCTGTGTTGCCATTTCGTACTCTAATCGAGACTGGTCCGAATTCCATATATTGGCATCCGAGATCTCTTTCTCTTCTTGCAGTTCATTAATGAATGTTACAAACTTTTTAGCCACTCCATGTCATATTTCTTTGTCTGTTTTAAACGTTTTACTGACTTGTTTGGTTACTTTCGGAACAGAATTTTCAAACTGCTTTTGAGATTTGTCAGGCTCTGGAGAGAGTGTTCGGGACAATACAACTCTCTACCCTCACCAGTACAACGCTCAGTAACTGATTTTGTGACATACAAATAACGCATCCTTGCCTTGGTAAACTCTTCCTTCACATAAGCTTGAACCATTGCACATTTCCTAATTTCTCTCTTGTGTTCAACATGGTTGACGATTCCATAAATTTGTCTCAGAGTCTTCTTATACTTCCGTACAGCGTACAGTACATAGGTCCTCGTTACTTTATTTTTTGCTACATGTTCAACAATGATTCGGAATTATAATCTTCCACTGACTTACAGGGTCTTCCTCGGCCATCACAAGACATTATATCTTCGTTAAACTCATCTCCGTGTTTGTGGGGTTTTTTTTTTTTTTGTGATGTTGTCCCCTCCTCAGCACCACCTTCGTCTTCTGAATCAACAAAAACTTCTTCCTGAATAAATTTGCATTTTTCCTCCAAAATTGCATCAAACGTCTTTATTTGTATATGCATGATTTGCTCTTTATCAGAAAACTCTGTAGCTTCCTGAATATTAACACTGTAGGCATTATTAAGAGCTGCAGTAATGTTGCAAGCAGCCATAACAAAGTAAAGAATCCAGTGCGATCTCCTGTATGTGTAATAGCCATCAGTCGTGGAGAACTTTACCCTATAAAATAGGACTCGCCGTCCATACACACAACTGTAGGCATCCATATGTGGTGGGGGATAATGGAGAACTGAAGGAGTGGAGAGGGAAGGCGAGGCAAGACAGCCGCTGGCTGTGAGCACCGACGTGTGCCGGCATGTACTGTACCATTCAGGGCCCGCACTGTCAACTTGGAGCTCCAAAATGCCCCCTTAAAAAGCACCAGCAAAAAATTTGACCTCCACTACCTGTTTCAGCTTAAGAAGTCCTTCACGAATATGTAAAAAACTAATCTAAATTTGCCGTTCGACTTCGTACCGTTCCCTCGCTAGTCCACAAATCTTTGACCATCTTTCACTTTCTGAACCTGAATGAATAGTAGTTAAATATTTAGCTACCCAATACCAGGATAACTGTGATAATAAGGAGTCAAAACACACTGATCTGATCAAAATTACACCCATACAAACTGCACTAACACAATATTTTGCAGACTAGGGAGATAAATTAAGTTGAGCATACAGAGAAAAATAAGGTGGCTACATACGGTATTTAGCCACAAACATGGGTTAAGATAGAAATGTAATTCAGTGAGAGATTACTATCATAGTGTAATATGAGCATAATTTATATTTTGTAAATTCAGCTGTTCTCTCAAAATCGATGTAACAAAAATAAGCCTAGTGTTTTAAATATATAGATATATGCATAATAGAGTGATTTGATAGAATCTGAAGATCTTCTTTCAAGAATGAAACATGTTGTTATGATAACTGTTTTCTTTTCCAGATATTTACTACAGAGATTTTTTTTAAGGTTCAACCTTTTGAGTACAAATTACTAGTTGTATAAGATATTATTTACAACATTTATTTAATAATGGTACCAGTTTCGACATTTAAATGTCATAATCAGCCATAAAATACATTATTCACACAATTGAGGAAGGATATGATAATTAAAATTGACGTTGTGACACATTAATACATACATAGCTTTTTACCAATAAAAGATTCATTAAAAGTTTTGACATGTTATCAATATATAAAAGTCTATTGAAACGCTTATTTACACTGTGTGCTAAATAAAATAGTAATAAACTTATAGCAATCACTTGATACACTGTTGTTGTTGATCTGTTCACATGCTAATACTCAAATCATCACGTCATATTTACGATTGCATTTGAATCTTTGCGTTAAATGTCGAATCCGGTACCATTATTAAATAAATGTTGTAAATAATATCTTATACAACTCGTAATTTGTATTGAAAAGGTTGAACCTAAAAAAACTTATCTCTGTGATCTCAGTTCAATATGGAAAGAAAAATGAAGTTTGTATCTTTGAGATATTTACTAGTAATCCTTTATTAGTTTTGAGAGACTAGAAAACTTGGAGGACCGAGCGAGTTGTTCGTGTGGTTAGCTTGCCTTTGGAAGATAGTGAGTTTGAACCCCACTGTCGGCAGCCCTGAAGATGGTTTTCCATCGTTTCCCAATTTTCACACCAGTTAAATGCTGGGGCTGAACCTTAATTAAGGCCATGGCCACTTCCTTCCCACTCCTACCCTTTCCTGTCCCACTGTCGCCATAAGACCTATGTGTGTCAGTGTGACGAAAACCAAATTATTATTTTTAAAATGGGATAATTATAAGGATTTTATTATTGACCATCAGACTTATTGCCTTCTCAAAAACCAACATGAGCATGAATGTCTCATGTCTCTGGATGGTGAATGTGCTGGTCATGTTCAACTTCATTGTATAAGCCAATTCTTTATTGATTATTTGTTTAGAGTACATAACAATGAGACTAACCACATTGTTGATTATGGAAATGGAAATATTATTTGCCATTTACTGTTTAGCAGCACTGTTATACAGGACACTATATTGTTATCGAATATAACGTTAATTTGGAGAGCAGTGCTACTCTAAATAAACCAGTTTGGCGAAAAAGATCATTGACCGGTCATATGGAGATTACAAATTGTTGCAAAATTATGCGAAATCATAGAAAAGATGAAGTCACTTCTATAATCCAATATAAATCTGCTATTTCAGAAACACATCAGTGATTTAAGTAATAATTTAAAGTTGTTCCCGGTTTCATAGCGGAATCATGTCCACATATGTAGCCACTAGGGATGTGCCACTCGATCGCCTGCTCAAGCAGGCTCGAGTGCTGATGTCACAAACTGGTGTGTCGAGCTTGGTCGAGCAAGATTGAAGCGCACAGAATTCCCTCGTGACTTAGGCTTGCATGGGCTTGAAGCAGGACGTGTGTGTTGTGACTCGAGCCACACTTCTGTCTTGACTCGTTCTCTTTGTTCCTCACATTCCGGCACTACATTGTAGTACATACCTGCCAACTTTCCCGATTTAGGCGGGAGACTCCCGATTTTCGACAGTTTTTTCCGCCTCCCGATTATTCTAGTATTTCTCCCGATTTTAGCTTATTTTTTGGTGGACTTAAAACATTTGTTTTCAAATCCCGCCATTTCACCTTTTTTTATGCGAGTGGCCGGAAGTCTTTCGCTCATTGGCCGCTTTCAAACGAAATATCTACGTTTATTAATGCACGAATATGCGATGTTTATTGAAACCTGTTTATCGCGACGCGGATATCGATCGTAAGTCTCTTGTTCTCGTGAACTATGTTCGTGTTTGTTCACATCAGTCTATAATACCAATATAAATGGTCCGTTATTGGACATTATAAATTTTCCAGCTAGCTCATTCTTGGTTGCCAGCGTTTTGCCCTCGTGTGCTAGGGTGGGCTCATCAGTTGGTACCTAGCACACCTACCAATACGCTGGCTAGTGCATACCGTGGAGGCCACTGCGTAGGCTAACTGGAGCCACCGGCAGTGCCAATGCACTAAGAGACTTTGTCTCATCAGTAAAAATTGATGCCTGCTTGGCCATCAGATGATATAGATGTTGATTCCCATAGGGAATCTGAAATATTTGTCCTGAATGAGCAAATTTATAATACCAATATAAATGGTCCGTTATTGGACATTATAAATTTTCCAGCTAGCTCATTCTTGGTTGCCAGCGTTTCGCCCTCGTGTGCTAGGGTGGGCTCATCAGTTGGTACCTAGCACACCTACCAATACGCTGGCTAGGTGTGCTAGGTACCAACTGATGAGCCCACCCTAGCACACGAGGGCGAAACGCTGGCAACCAAGAATGAGTTAGCTGGAAAATTTATAATGTCCAATAACGGACCATTTATATTGGTATTATAAATTTGCTCATTCAGGATAAATATTTCAGATTCCCTATGGGAATCAACATCTATATCATCTGATGGCCAAGCAGGCATCAATTTTTAGTGATGAGACAAAGTCTCTTAGTGCATTGGCACTGCCGGTGGCTCCAGTTAGCCTACGCAGTGGCCTCCACGGTATGCACTAGCCAGCGTATAGGTAGGTGTGCTAGGTACCAACTGATGAGCCCACCCTAGCACACGAGGGCGAAACGCTGGCAACCAAGAATGAGCTAGCTGGAAAATTTATAGTGTCCAATAACGGACCATTTATATTGGTATTATAAATTTGCTCATTCAGGACAAATATTTCAGATTCCCTATGGGAATCAACATCTATATCACATCAGTCTAGTCGATTCTAGAGACTAGTCGCTAAATAGGGAGTCTTTTTTAGTAATTTAGTGATAGAATTTCAATGATGACGACTAGTGACCTTTCTAGAGATTTTAGGAGCCATTCGGAGACAATTCTGACTAATTTTAATTTATCTCAATATAACTAAATAAAGTGTGTCTGTACATTGCACAGAATTTAAAAAGAATAATATTTCTGTACCGGTCATGACCACAGTAACAAGGAGAAATGAACGTTTTAATTTTCCGTAATGTCTGTCTGTATGGATATACATACGCGCATCACGAGTAAACGGCTGAAGATAATTGAATGAAAATCTGTATATAACGTCGGGAAGTAAGTTGCTACAATCCAGGCCATAAATGACTGTGTTCACGCTGAGTGAAATGGTAGTTTAGGAGAAGGCCTAAAATTTAATTCTTACATATTGGACCTATCGATAAATACTACATAATTAAAGTTATATATTATTAAATTTCCTATCATTTATGTCTTATGCATTTTTACCGTACCAGGTATGATAACAGAGGTATTAATGAATTTGGATTTTTGTTGCTAAGTCCATATCAAGGCCGAGATACGAGAAAATGGGTAAACAGAATTTAATGAAAATTGGTATGTAAAATCAGGGAATAAGGAACTACAGTCCAAGCTACAAATAATTTTATTTGCCCTGTTCAAAATGGTAGTTTAATGGAAGGTGCCAACATTTATTTTTTAATTACTATCTAATTGGTCATATCAAAAAGTACTACATAACAAGAAGTTATAAAGAGTACAATTTCTGATTATTTATGCCTTATTCAGTTTTACTGTACTGACTATTATAATAGTGTGAAGATGATTATAAGAATGAGAAAAAAGACATGAAGGAATGATCGCTTGAATAAGAGCACAAAAGGGAGTCATAAAAGAAAGGAGGACTCACTTTACATCAGATGCTCGAATATCACAGAAACGGAAGAAAACTAAATGTGAAAGCCTGCTCATAAAATTGATCAACAATAACATTACATTGACCATTGTTTGTTGTGACATGCTTTGTGTATTCTGCTGCCATTTATCTCCAATAGATGGGATTACTGCTGCGTACCTATTAAAACAGCCAGCTTGAATATTGGCAGGAAGTAGCTGGGGAGTTAGATCTCCCTCTTCTTTAGCATGCCATTTCTCTGGTTCATAAATTTTCTGATACTACTGAATCATCATAGTATTCCAGTTATTCAATCCCTACTCTGAGTCAGTGATTGGAATGAGCAGTGAGCACACTTAAATGGAATAACCACGAACCTACTACATTGGCGAAGCAGGGGGAGAGGTAATACTACCACATGGCGCGTTCCAGGTGGCGGATAGGGGGGTCCTAACCGGCTTGCCAGTGGACTTGAGCAAAATAAAATAGCTCTCATGGACCAAACACACACACCCCTATATGTGGGGTATGCAGGCGAAGAATATACCCACGGTATCCCCTGCCTGTCGTAAGAGGCAACTAAAAGGGGCGACCTAGGGATGTTTGAATTGGAACCATGAGACTACTTATAATTAGTATCACTACGCTGGGTCGCTTTTACTTGTGCATAGTACCAGTATGTTAGGCACACAATAGATTTGTGATTAGTAGTAACAGCGTGTGAATCAGGGTGAGTTTTACAGTACCTATGATTAGTACCACTATGAGCAACACCATGGGTCTGCCTTGCCTGTGGTTAGTAGCCACTATGTGAGGAACAGCACGTTTTGAATTCTGGTCAGTGGATAATTTTGGACTTTTAAATTGTCGTTACATTTCTTTGCATTTTTACCATTAGGGGCCGATGACCTAGATGTTAGGTCCCTTTAAACAACAAGCATCATCTTAAATGGAATGACGACACAGAAGTGTTAGTGGCTGTCTTCGGCCTGGTCATTCTAACTGGAACTTTGAACTGTTACATCGATACTGTGGTACTTTTCTCTAAAAGTGAGAAAATGTGCTGTTTTTCATTTTATTGAATATTTCCTATGGCAGCATTACTTTTAATCGTGACATTCATACTGACATCATTGTAATGACCTATGTTGACTTCAGTTGGTAAAACTATAAGTACAGTCTTTCTCAGAATTCCGTAGCGGAAGCACGGGTACAACAGCTAGTTATTTGATACAAATAGCATTGCGCTTCGCATAATTGCACGGGCGGTTGATGCAATATATTAATCTATGCATTTGCTAAGTAATGGCATTTAAGTGCAAGACCGATACATACGTGTGGAGCATGAGTTCATACTATTTTCGAAAGGCTTATCAGAGACCGATCATCTCACTCACATTCTTCCTGAGAGGCAATAGAGGTGTGTCATTTTCAGCCTTGTAGCCTCGTCATAGCAACAGTCGGGCTTTGAGACAATAAGTGTTCTAAATATATCATAGTATTGTATTGCGCAAGACATGTAGAATAAGCAGTTTTGACCAATTGTATCTCCTGATTTTCATATCATTTTTGGTTTTGTAAAGTTGGCAGGTATGGTAGTAGAGTAATTAGCGATCATTCTACAGAAGTACAGATGTACCAGAAGTCGTAGTGGACACATCCGTTTATTAAACCCATATATTCCCAGAACAACTTTTTGTTATCAAATGGAACTGAGTGCTCGACATGAAGATAAGCTCTGCATAGTGATGATATTTCTGTGGTTTACCTGTTGTTACTTGGTTGCTACTTCCATTTCTGGTTTTTCTGATCATTGGATGTAACATTTTAATAACATATTCTTTTCAGTTTTATTATAGTGCTATGGCACTATTTCTAAACACAAAGACATGTTTATATACAATACACCATTGGTATAACGGGAGCTTCGATATTTAATTTGTATTCATTCAATTTATGATTATATTTCTGCCGTATATGCTAATCAGGAAGAGAGAAAGGAGGGAGAATAGTAATAATAAGAAAATTTGAACAGAACTGAAGTCCTTAGTCCGATAGGATATAACTGAACTTTCAGGATTTTTTAAATTACATCTCACAATCCATAGATATTGCATGTTGCGAAAATGCATCACTGGGCACATAGAGCTGGTATTATGTTCCTGTGATTCTAGTGGATTAGCCATTAATAATTCAACATATTTCGATATAAACATATTTTATTACCACGACCCTGCAGTATTTGACATCAAAGAGCAAAGAAGATTGCCACGCAGCTGATTTAGTACAAGGATATCACTCATAGATGCTGGGTCATACTCCTGCTCGACCTACATCGAGCTGTGATGTCACCAGCTCGAGCTGCGCTCAAGCCCATCCCTAGTAGCCACCAACCATCTATGCACAAGGGGTATTCGTGACAGCTGTATTGTCGGCCAAACTGAAAACTGGCACGTTAGTAGTGTGCTCGTTAATATCAATAAAACTCTGAAATTGCATGGTTTCTTTCTCCCAACATTCAACTTGCCTGTTATTACTGACATACACTTAAACGAGCAAACAACACAGCTTTCACTAATGCATTTTTCATTGACGTTCTCAGAGGCACTAGAAGAACATTTATTTACCGATGCTCAAAACAAAGGAGCTGCAGTTTAGGACTTCATGTTATATCAGTAGCATGGACCGGAATAGCCGCTGTTTTGCTGCCCAGTGTTTGAGCAGTACACAGTGCATTCAAAATTCCTCTGAATTTAAATGAGAGTTCAATGTCTGGATTAAAATAAAATTCCAAAGCAGCTGACAATATTCAATTAGTATGTTGTATGTTGGGTATTCAGCCCGTTCGTAATATGGGATGAATCTCCAGTGGCAATTAGTCATTCATTAATGTGTGTGCATCGTCTTCTAAAAGATATAGTGGGAAACGACATTCCTTTTGGTGGGAAAATTATTGTTCTTGGAGGAGACTTCAGACAGCTTTTGCCTGTTGTGCTGCATGCTTCTCGCTAAACAATTATTCACAATTGTATTAAATATTCTTCTCTCTGGCCCTTCTTCAAAATATACTGTTTGCATAAAAACATGCGAGCAAAACCAGAAAAAATAGAATTTTCTGCTTTCTTGCTAGAAATTGGTAATGGCAATTACCCCTCTGTAGGTGGTGAAGAATCAAATGTTATTGAATTACCAGCCAGAATTTTAGCGCACGATGACATAGTTACTGAAATTTATGGCAAAACATTCACTTCTGCGAAAGATCTCATCAATTTCTTGAAAGTATCTATTCTTGCACCACAAAATGACCATTGTAATGAATATAATTTGAAAGTAACTCGACTTATACTGGTTCTTCTAAAACATATAGGCCTACTTGCATTAACAGATAAATTACTGAAGATGGAAGCCAGCTACTTCAAGTTCCTGCAGAATTTTTGAATTCCTTGGAATTAGGTGGTTTACTTCCATATAGTTCTTACTCCAAAAGTTGGAACCATAATACAGTAGTTATACTCCTTAGAAATCTGAACGTTTCCAAGGGGCTCGTAAATGTATCCAGATTACTTGTAAGAAATATGTATGAAATTTGGTTGGATTTGGAAGTAATACTGGGCAGAGAGCTCTAATCCCTCTAGTTGATTTAACGCCATCCGATAAAACACTTCCATTTGCTTTTAAGAAGCGCCAATTTCCAATTTGCGTGGAATTCTATATCGCACTCAATAAAGCTCAAGGGGAAAGTCTGGAACGTGTAGTTCTCTATTTACCTCGGCATGTTTTCAGCCATGGCCAGTTATATGTTGCAATGTTGAGAGTGCGATCATTTGACGCCCTTAAAGTTGCAGTAGTGCCAAAATGTAATTGGACAAAGAATGTTGTGTATAAGGAAATCCTTCAGTAAATATTTCCCCATTGACTGTCATATTTTGACGGGTTTCAACTAGTATATATTAAAACATACTGAAATTATATGCATAATGAAAGTTGTTTGATAGAATTTGATGATATTGGAGCATGGGCAGCCTCTACGTTTGCCATTTTCAACCTCTGACATTGGGCGGGGCCAGTGCGCGACCTCACCATTGGACCCATCTGCTCCTTAGGGTACAGAACCAGCCCCCCTCTTTCTGTCCATGGTGGCACAGCGTAAGAACTATGGAAATTACAGGGCGATTAACCTGGAGCTTTCGGCCTCACGAGGTTTCTATATACATCCAGACTCCAGACTGTTCTGGAACAACTTGCCCAGGTGTATATGATGCAGGAGTACCTGCAGGGTTCAGTTCAGTAAGTTAGCAAGGATCTTAATTGGAGCTCAGCCAGCGAAGGACAGCAGAGAGCTACAGTCACAGAGTCAGTACGAGTGAGTTCAGTGTGAGCTTGGCCAGTGAGTGTTGATGTGTAGTTCTAGTACATTGGTTAATAAATTTTTGCAGTAGAACTCCGCCAGGTTCTGTACTCATTTATTTACCCTGCCAACACGTTACAGTATTCTTTCAGGAACGATACATACATTCTATTATAAATTAAATGTTCTCTTTTCTAGTATTCTTGATCATGTATTAGTTTTGATACACCAAAAATGTTCCAGGTTATATCGGGCCCATTTTTACCAATGGGCAGAGCATAATTTAGGGGGCGGCATTTGTATCCAAAAGGCCTAAAATACATTATCTAATGTCAAAAATTTCATTTTTAGGTTCTGTATTGAATCAAGATTTACATTCAAAATTGTTAGGTATGGGGATCCCCATACCTCAATTCTACAAAACATTAGTGAATTTTGTGATGAGAAAGGGAAATATCTTTTAAACCTCGATATTGCTACTTTAACATTTTTTTATTACATAAGAAATGTGTTTAAAAGTTTAGTTTACCTGGCAAGTTGGTCGTGCAGTTAGGGGCGCACAGGTATGAGCTCGCATCCGGGAGATAGTGGGTTCAAACCCCACTAGCCGGGCTGAGTGGCTCAGACGGTTGAGGCGCTGGCCTTCTGACCCCAACGTGGCAGGTTCGATCCTGGCTCAGTCCGGTGGTATTTGAAGGTGCTCAAATACGTCAGCCTCGTGTCGGTAGATTTACTGGCACGTAAAAAGAACTCCTGCGGGACTAAATTCCGGCACCTCGGACTCTCCGAAGACCGAAAAAGTAGTTAGTGGGACGTAAAGCAAATAACATAATATATATGAAACCCCACTGTCGGCAGCCCTGAAGATGGTTTTCCGTAGTTTCCCATTTTCACACCAGGCAAATGCTGGGGCTGTACCTTACTTAAGGTCACGGCTGTTTCCTTCCCATTTCTAGGTCTTTCCTGTCCCATCGTCCCCATAAGACCTATCTGTGTCGGTGCGACGTAAAGCAAAGAGCAAAAACGTTTAGTTTAATTTTGCACATTGTCATTTTGTATCTCTAGGATATAATGGAGCTTAGTTGACTATAAATTGCTTTTAACCTTTGTTTTATTTTTAGTAAGGATTTAGTGACACTGAATTAATATTTGGTGAATGCAGCTGACAATCTCTAAAGTCAGCTAGGTCAAATCCCTGGATTGTTGATATTCTGCTGGTGATGTGTGGCAAACTTGACAAGCGAATATCTTCATAGCAACAATATTGTCAACAGTTGCTCTTGACATTGTATTTAATTTATGTGTCTGCAGCTGAAAGACTAAATTTCCAATCTTGCAGTTGTATTTGCTGAGTGGTCATAAGCTGGTCAGTTGGTGTGTGATCAGGTACATCATGCAACAGTATCGCTTAGGTTCTCACTACAAACAAAATGTTTAAAGTGTAATTTTATGTGCCCAATCGATAGAACAGCCTCAGATTAGTCTATTGCGATATTCCATGCAATGATATTTATTGACGGTGACAGCAGAAAAAAGATGAATAATTAGTATTTCCAGTAGCAGCTGAGTGGGGCTGCTGTATGACTAGTGTGGAGAGAGCACAGCGCACTGAAAGGCAGTGGGACGAGGGATCCTGTACTGTCACCGTCAGTAAAGAACAGAATATCATATTAGACTGATTTGAAGCTGGGCACATCAAATTACACTTTTAAAAACATTTAATTTGCAATGAGGATCTAAATGATGTTTTCTGCTGACACTGAACGTCATATGACGTACAAAATGAGCAGTTTTTGTTTTGTTCGAGGCGACTACCTACACGTTTAGCTAACCCTTTAACCATAGAGCCAGACATCTACTCAGGTCGACGTGGAGGAAGTAGACAGCGACGACGTGTGCTTCTCTATAAAGTCTATACGACCTCCATGTTTGATGACAATACAAACATTATTATAGAATTTATTAAAGTATTAAGAAACCGATGCAATCGGCATGACGTATCTGGCTCCAAATCACACGCATGGTCGGCAGATGAAGAGTGGGTCTTGGTCAACCTCTGTAATCTGGAGACAGAGAGGCTACCGTCAGCTGTCCTGAGAATGGTTTTCTCTTCTCCGGCACTAAGGCGAATGCCGGGACAGTTCCTGATATAGGCCACAGCCGCCAAACCTTTCACCTTCTCCGCACATCTTCTCCGTCGATGTAAATCTCCTGGCCTGAGGGACGGCGTCACCGTCTAGGTGGCCCGCCTCCCCCTTCAGAGGAGGAATGAAAACATTTAGTAGTAGCGCACACATTATCCAGTCTACGATCTGCAGCTGTACCATGCTGGTCTGCTGTTGGACCTGATACGAAATACTACATAAAACGCTTCATGTCTTAAGACGTGAAACAGTACTACGGACTTCGCTATATTCTTAATTGAAAACAGTACTTGAACTACTAGCAACATAGTATGAGTTAAACACTTAGATAAAAATTCTTCGATCTTCGATTCTTCAATCTAATGCCCTTATGAAGGAATTCCACAAGATCTCAAGAAATCCTAGTCTACCCGTGAATAGTGACCTACCACTTCTGAATCTTAACAGACTAAAATCACGCCATCTAACTCTGCGTGATGCCTCTAACATGGTTGCTAAGGATTTTATATCTCTTGGTGAGTGGAAAAGTAGATGGGAAGCAGCAACGGATGTGCACCTTCATACCTTCTTCTCAGGTCCCAGACTTCCAAGTGGATCCCACCTACCACGCAAGACGTGGACTACCCTGAATAGAATCAGAACAGGACATGGTCGGTGCAGAGCCGCTCTCCTTAAGTGGATAAAGCTACCTAATCCAGGCTGTGACTGCAGAGCTCCACACCAGACTGTTCGTCATATCCTCAGGGAATGTAAGATTCGAGCCTATCACGGTGATGAAGATGACTTCCTGCTGCTAACTCCGGATGCTGCACGCTGGATTGAAGAATTAGATATTCAATTGTGAAGCACAAATAACTTTATTTCTCAGCTGTAAATATGTGTGTATATATATTAAAATATTTCTTACCGAGCTCGATAGCTGCAGTCGCTTAAGTACGGCCAGTATCCAGTATTCGGGAGATAGTAGGTTCGAACCCCACTGTCGGCAGCCCTGAAAATGGTTTTCCATGGTTTCCCATTTTCACACCAGGCAAATGCTGGGGCTGTACCTTAATTAAGGCCACGGCCGCTTCCTTCCCACTCCTAGCCCTTTCCTGTCCCATTGTCGCCGTAAGACCTATCTGTGTCGGTGCGACGTAAAACAACTAGCAAAAAAAAAATTTCTTTGTGTTGACAGCAAGCAAAGAGCAAGAACATGTTTGTTTGATTCAGACTAGTGTAATAATATTTCGTTTGTGGATAAATTTGATAACCAGTTTGAAGAATTTGACAGTTAAAAGGGCTAGCAAGGTCATTGCATAACCGGTAGCATAGTAGCAGCTTGCCCCGTAATGTCATTGACAGCAAGCGAGGACATATTGTTTGGTTCAGACCAGTGTTATGCCATTTGAATTTGTGGATAAATTTAGTTGAAACTGAAGAATTGACGGTTAAAATGGCTAGCATGGTCGGACGGGATTAAGAGGATGAAATTCCAATTAATGTGAGAGGTCTCAGAAATATAGCAGACTTAAGGAAAGGAGAAATTTTCAAGAAGAGAGCAGAAATATTTTAAGTTCAACATAGTGACTAACTTTAATAGGTGTTATTTATTTTTTAGGGGAAAAAATGTATTTCAAGTGTTTTATTAAATGACAAAGTAAATGTAAATTTAGACACAAAGAAACATTTTTATTTCTTTTTAGATGTAAATAATGATGTAAGTTCAAAGAGCAGAGCAGATTTAAAAATTTTAGCATATAGTGACTAATTTAATAATCATTTATGATTTGAAAATTTATATTTTAAAGTATGTAATAAACTGACATAGTAAGTAAGTAAAAGTTGAAACACAAAAAAATATTTTAACAATTTCAAGATTTATATATAATTGATGTGTTGATAAGTTTATTTGCAACAGTGTACCAAGTCCAAAGATTATTGATGTTTTGGCATTGCTGAAGAAGAGAGTAATTGTCTCGAAACATGTACGGGAATTAGGTATAATAAAATATGTAAAGTATCGACAAGGCAGGAAAGTGTTCTATAGAAACTTCTAAGTTGACATATGAGCTTTATTTATTTTCACCTGAAATATTATCTTCGTTAGAAACGTCAATGGGACTTTATTTTCCTTCTTGCGAATGAACTTGGAAATTCAGCAGTTCTGGTTGCATTTTGGGAACTTATACTGCACTTTCAACCTCTCATTGCAATTTTTGACGGAGTGCAATCCATTGTCAAGAAAGTCGAGGTAACCTCTACAGGATACATGGTTCCATGGTGCTGATATAGGTGTCGGGAAAGAATCTTCAAATCCGTGCAGTGCTTATCGAACCATGGGAGCGAACATGATCTGCCAGCAGATTCCTCTCACGTTCACCGGTGAGGGATGTTGTCAGACATACCAGGGATCCTATTTCATCCCATGTGAACAGTTCCCATACGAGAATACCACCGCCACCGGCCTGAAGAGTACTCCATTCCTTCACATTCCTTCACAGTGGCGGCGGTTGTGAATTAGAAGGGGACAGGGGGTGCCACAAAATTATAGACAATAAAATGTTCAAAGGTAGCTACAAAAGGGTAAGTTTTTTTATGCTCCCTGAACAAATTTGTACAGATACATTAAGGTCGACAGTTTACCCAACTTAACTGCAGTAATAATAGTTTTCTTGAGATTTTGGTTGTTACTATACAACAAAACTTCCACCAAGGGAACAATTACACTAGAAGTTTAATAGAAGTAAACTTATTTTGAAAATTCACAAATGATCAATTATTTCATTCAAAAGTATACCTTGATGAAAATAAAAACCAAAAAGTGATAATTTGCCAAAGTCCAACCAGTGTTACGTCCCATTATACTACAAACAATTTAAGAATAACAAAAGGGCTGATGACCTAGATGTTAGGCCCCTTTAAACAGTCATCATCAGGAATAATGTCCGACTCGTTGGCTGAACGGTCAGCGTACTGGCCTTCGGTTCAGAGGGTCCCGGGCTCAATCCACAGCCGGGTCGGGGATTTTAACCTTAATTGGTTAATGCCAATGGCACAGGGGCTGGGTGTATGTGTTGTCTTCATCATCATTTCATCCTCATCACAACGCGTAGGTCGCCTACGGGTGTCGAATAGAAAGACCTGCATCTGGTGAGCCGAACCCATCCTGGGATATCCTGGCACTAAAAGCCATATGACATTTCATCAGGAATAATAAATTAAAAGAAATAGTGTTGGATTGCTTGTGCTAAATAATGATATTTAATTGAGATATTAAGGCAATACAATTAATTCCATTAATTCAAGTAAAATCTATATATATAAAATAACATGTCCTGACTGACTGACTGATTCATGATCGCCGAGCCAAAACTACTGGACATAAAGAAATTAAATTTTGAGGATACATTTACACTGACTGACAGAGCAAATGCAACACCAAGAAGGAGTGGTTCGAAAGGGATGAAAGTTGGGGAAAAAACAGAGTCGGCACGGAAGAATAATTGATGTTTATTTCAAACCGATATGCAGGTTACACAATGCGCACGGCATCGACGCAGTAGGATGTAGGACCACCGCGAGCGGCGATGCACGCAGAAACACGTCGAGGTACAGAGTCAATAAGAGTGCGGATGGTGTCCTGAGGGATGGTTCTCCATTCTCTGTCAACCATTTGCCACAGTTGGTCGTCCGTACGAGGCTGGGGCAGAGTTTGCAAACGGCGTCCAATGAGATCCCACACGTGTTCGATTGGTGAGAGATCCGGAGAGTACGCTGGCCACGGAAGCATCTGTACACCTCGTAGAGCCTGTTGGGAGTTGCGGGCATTATCCTGCTGAAACAGAGCATTGGGCAGCCCCTGAAGGTACGGGAGTGCCACCGGCCGCAGCACATGCTGCACGTAGCGGTGGGCATTTAACGTGCCTTGAATACGCACTAGAGGTGACGTGGAATCATACGCAATAGCGCCCCAAACCATGATGCCGCGTTGTCTAGCGGTAGGGCGCTCCACAGTTACTGCCGGATTTGACCTTTCTCCACGCCGACTCCACACTCGTCTGCGGTGACTATCACTGACAGAACAGAAGCGTGACTCATCGGAGAACACGACGTTCCGCCATTCCCTCATCCAAGTCGCTCTAGCCCGGCACCATGCCAGGCGTGCACGTCTATGCTGTGGAGTCAATGGTAGTCTTCTGAGCGGACGCCGGGAGTGCAGGCCTCCTTCAACCAATCGACGGGAAATTGTTCTGGTCGATATTGGAACAGCCAGGGTGTCTTGCACATGCTGAAGAATGGCGGTTGACGTGGCGTGCGGGGCTGCCACCGCTTGGCGGCGGATGCGCCGATCCTCGCGTGCTGACGTCACTCGGGCTGCGATTTGACGAAGCGACCAACCTGCCCTTCTCAGCCCGATCACCATACCCCTCGTAAAGTCGTCTGTCTGCTGGAAATGCCTCCGTTGACGGCGGCCTGGCATTCTTAGCTATACACGTGTCCTGTGGCACACGACAACACGTTCTACAATGACTGTCGGCTGAGAAATCACGGTACGAAGTGGGCCATTCGCCAACGCCGTGTCCCATTTATTGTTCGCTACGTGCGCAGCACAGCGGCGCATTTCACATCATGAGCATACCTCAGTGACGTCAGTCTACCCTGCAATTGGCATAAAGTTCTGACCACTCCTTCTTGGTGTTGCATTTGCTCTGTCAGTCAGTGTATATTGGGGTGTAGGTGTTCACTAAGGAAGGATTTTGGGGTATTCCGTCGCTAAGGGGGGTGAATTTTTAAAGTGAGTGTATCTATATCTCAAAAACGTAGCAGTTTATAGATGTGAAAATTGGTATTTGGAATCTTCTTTAAAAATAAGGAATTAAGTATTTTGTTTTCGGAAAATCCTCTTAAGAGGTGTGAAAAATGGGTTGGATACCTTTTATGAGGATACTTATATCTCAAAAAACTGAAGATGTTACAGTCTTGAAAATTGGTATTTGAAATCTTCCTTAAAAATAAATGAACACGTATTTTTTTGATTTTGGAAAATCTTCTTAAGAGGGGGTAAACAAAAGTGACACAGGGGATGGATTTTTAAAAATATTATATCTACGATATATCACAAAAAAGTAACATTTTACAGACGTGAAAATTGGTATTTGGAATCTCCCGTAAAAGTAAAGGAACACGCATAATTTGTTTTCTGATAATCCACTTAAGGAGAAGTGTTAAAGGGGGTGAATTTTTTAAAATGAGCATATCTCAAAAACTTAACATGTTACAGACGTGAAAATGGGTATTTTAAATCTCTTTTAAATATGAAGTAAAACGTATTTTTTGTTTTCAGAAAAAAACACTTAAGGGGGGTGGTAAAATGACTGAAAAGGGTTGAATTATTTTTATTAGGGTGCTGGTATCTCTAAAACTGAAAATATTACAGACATGAAAATTGGTATTTCGAATCTTCTTTAAAAATAAAGAAAGGTGTATTTTTGTTTTTGAAAAAGCACTTGAGGGGGGGGGCTAAAATGACTGAAAAAGGGGTTGAATTATTTTTATTAGGATAGTGGTATCTCTAAAACTGAAGATATTACAGGTGTGAAAATTGGTATTTGGAATCTCCTTTAAAAATAAAGACACACGTATTATTTTTTCGGAAAAATCACTTAAGGGGGTACGGTGGGTGAAAAGAACTGAAGAAAGTGTGAATTATTTGTATGAGGATACTTATGTATCAAATACTGAAGATGTTACAGACGTGAAAATTGGTATTTGGAATCTCCTGCAAAAGTAAAGGAGCACGCATAATTTGTTTTCTGAAAATCCACTTAGCGGGAAGTGTTACAAGAGGGTGAATTTCTAAAATGAGCGTGTCTACAGTATACGGTATCTAAAATAACTTACTACATATTACAGATCCCTAAAGTTCCTTTTATCTAGGTGTTAGAATAAGGAAAGATCTTCATTGGGGTAATCACGTAAATGGGATTGTAAATAAAGGGTACAGATCTCTGCACATTGTTATGAGAGTATTTAGGGGTTGTAGTAAGGATGTTAAGGAGAGGGCATACGGGTCTCTGGTAAGACCCCAACCAGAGTATGGTTCCAGTGTATGGGACCCTCACCAGGATTACCTGATTCAAGAACTGGAAAAAAATCCAAAGAAAAGCAGCTCGATTTGTGAGGATACTTATATCTAAGCGACTGGAGATGATACAGACATGAAAATTTATATTTGAAATCTCCTTTAAAAATAAAGAAACACGTATTATTTTCTTTTCGGAAAATCCAATTAAGGGGGGCGGGTGATAAATGAATTGAGAATTGAGTTGAATTCTTTGTTTAAGGATACCTATATCTCGAAAACAAAGGATGTTACGGACGAGAAAATTGGTATTTGGAGTCTCCTTTTAAAAAAGACACACGTATTTTGTTTCGGGGGAGGAGAGTGGAATCAACTTAAGGGGGTGGAAAAGGAGTTGAATTATTTTTATGAGGATACAAGTAAGAAGTGGAGTTAAAATAATACAACCCTAAGGGGGTTTTGACTGGGGAGTGAGGAATGATGACCAAAAAAATGCATTTATTTGAAACCGTTTGTATTATGAAGTAAAAATTTCAAGTGATATTCTAGGTGTTAAATAACAGAAGGTTTGAAGCAAATTTAACCGCACAGAGAGTAAAATGAGCCTAAAAGAAATATATTCATTCCTTCCTTCGAAACGGTTTAACGTACGAAGACAAAATTCCAAATCGTACGTGTGAAATAGGAATGAGTTGTTAACCTTCCTACCCTAACGTGTTAAATGAGGTTAGCTCCGTAAACAAAATTATTCATCGCTCCAAAACCCTTCGACGTACAAAGTTGTAATTTTACGGGAAGGCGTTCTTTTATGTCCTAGGTGTAAAATATCGTATACTTCAAAATACACTGTGTGATCAAAAGTATCCGGACACCTGGCTGAACATGACGTACAAGTTCGTGGCGCCCTCTATCGGTTATGCTGGAATTCAATATGGTGTTGGCCCACCCTTAGCTTTTATGACAGCTTCCACTCTCGCTGGAAGGTTGCTTGGTGAATGACAGCCCATTCTTCACGCAGTGCTGCACTGAGGAGAGGTAGCGATGTCGCTCGGTGAGGCCTGGCACGAAGTCGGCGTTCCAAAACATCCCAAAGGTGTTCTATAGGATTCAGATCGGGACTCTGCGCAGGCCAGTCCATTACAGGGATGTTATTGTCGTGTAACCACTCCGCCACAGGCCGTGCATTATGAACAGGTGCTCGATCGTGCTGACAGATGCAATCGCCAACCCCGAAGTGCTCTTCAACAGTGGGAAGCAAGAAGGTGCTTAAAACATCAATGTAGGCCTCTGCTGTGATAGTGCCACGCAAAACAACAAGGGGTGCAAGCCCCCTCCATGAAAAGCACGACCACACCATAACACCACCGCCTCCGAATTTTACTGTTGGCACTACAGACGCTGGCAGATGACGTTCACCGGGCATTCGCCATACACACCCTGCCATCGGATCGCCACAATGTGTACCGTGATTCGTCACTCCGCACAACATTTTTCCACTGTTTGATGTTTACGCTCCTTACACCAAGCGAGGCGTCGTTTGGCATTGACCTGCGTGATGTGTGGCTTATGGGCAGCCGCTCGACCATGAAATCCAAGTTTTCTCACCCCCCGCCAAACTGTCATAGTACTTGGAGTGGATCCTGATGCAGTTTGGAATTCATGTGTGATGGTCTGGATAGATGCCTGCCTATTACACTTGACGAACCTCTTCAACTGTTGGCGGTCTCTCTGTCAGTCAACAGACGAGGTCGGCCTGTACGCTTTCGTGCTGTACGTGTCCCTTCACGTTTCTACTCCACTATCACACCGGAAACAGTGGATCTAGGGATGTTTAGGAGTGTGGAAATCTTGCGTACAGACTTCTGACACAAGTGACACCAATTACCTGACCACGTTCGAAGTCCGTGAGTTCCGCGGAGCGCCCCATTCTGCTCTCTCACGATGTCTGATGACTAGGGATAGGCGCGACTGAAGCCTCCATCGACTCCATCAAATAGCTTAATATTATCATATTATCATATTAAGCTATTTGACTCCATCGACTCCGAACACCGGGCTCTGTTCGCATGAAGCCTCGCAAAACTCCAAGTAACCTGATGCGCACTGCGGGGCCGCACGGTCGTTTCGCATGAAGCCTTGCGACTCCAAGCTAACTTGACTCCTGTTGCGGGGTCGCTAGCATGTCGAGGCGCGGAAAATAACATGAAATATCATACATGTTGCTGCTCATTTGCCCATTGGGATTTTTAAGAGTATTGTAGAATGAAGTACGGTATCGTTAACTTAGAGGACGAGCGTAATGGTGTAGTTGAAATAAAATTATACGTGTCAAGTCAGAAAGTATCGGCATAGCAGACCACGGACATTTAATTTCACATCTTTATTTGTCGTGATCAGAAAATTGATAAACAGATATCGATGGTAAATCATTATGAATTGCACATGATCGATGAAAACAAAGCTAATATGGGTAAATCCCCTAACATAATTCGAACATAGGTTAAACCATTGAAAGCCTCCGTGGCTCAGGCAGCAGCGCGTCGGCCTCTCACCGCTGGATTCCATGGTTCAAATCTCGGTCACTCCATGTGATATTTGTGCTGGGCAATGCGGAGGCCGGCCATTTTTTCTCCGGGTACTCCGGTTTTCCCTGTCACCTTTCATTCCAGCAACACTCTTCAATTTCATTTTATCTGTCAGTCATCCATCATTGCCCCAGAGGAGTGCGATAGGCCTCGGTAGCCGGCACAATTCCTTTCCTAGCCGCAAGATGGGGGCTTCATTCATTCCATTCCTGACCCGATCACTGACTGGAAAACAGGTTGTAGGTTTTCATTATAATTCGCTGGGGCCATCAACGACCACGCTCAGTCTTGTTGCATTATTATTATATTTATTATTATAAGCAATGACTGATAATAAATTGTTGTCATACGTAATACGCTCGCCGGTGTTTTGTTATTATGTAATTGAATTTCATATTGGCGATTACTTACTATTCTGTCATAATACATTATTAATATCAAAAACAACAATTGGTGAAACGTTTGTTGTAATATTCCATTAGTAAATGAAAGTTTTTTTGTATTATGTATGCCTACTTCAAGTTCGCGTTGGTGATTATTGAAGATTATTCTCTCAGAATATATTATTATTATTATTATTATACACAAAAGCCCCTTTTCGTGACAGTCCTGGTAGGCCTTGGCCTACCAAGTGACCTCTGCCCAGCTTGAAAGCCAGCAGATTACGAAGTGACGTGTGTTCAGGACGACGAATCTTCTCGACCGTTATTCTTGGCTTTCTAGACCCGGTCTCTATCTCACCGTCACCACGAAACCTGAGATACAGGTAAAAATCCCTGACCTGACCGGAATCGATCCCGGGGCCTCCCTAGACTGCTGAGGCGGCTATTATGACTCACAATGATTGGCAAAATTTTGTTGTAAAATCATACTCTAAGCACTCGCTGTTTTTCTGTTTTACGTCATTGGAGTTTAAAAAATGTATTTCACCATATGATAGGAACCTGCGTGTTAGTGGAATTGGGAACGTGAAGAGTGTTGAATGTGAGGAAAGGAACGTTAAGGACGACACAAACATCAAGTCCCAAGGCCAGGGGTATTAATCATTTGCAATTAAAAACCCACTGACCCGGCCGGGACTCGAACCCGGGACCGCCGGCTGACAAGCGGACGCGTTACCCCCTACACAACGGAGCCGCACTTATTGAAGTAAATATTGGCGATTATGTAAACGTATACTGTCAGATTATCATTACCACTATTTTTTTTTCGTCATCATCATCGTCGCCAAAATAGACCTACAGCATTAACACTAGCCATGATAATATCCCGAAATAATACTTAATGTTTGCTGGCTGATAACAAATACAGTAGAGACAATACGCGACACTACCGGATTTAGCCTTGTTAAAATGGGAGACAATTCACAAGTGGCGCTCCTAGTGGCGTGACCTGAAAATTCGCGCTAAATTCAAATATCAGTGGAAATGTATATACGGAAATTGATAAATAATTTACGTCTAGAAAGAAAGTGTTGCTAAAATCATCATCATCATCATCATCTGTTTACCCTCCAGGTTCGGTTTTTCCCTCGGACTCAGCGAGGGATCCCACCTCTACCGCCTCAAGGGCAGTGTCCTGGAGCTTCAGACTCTTGGTCGTGGGATACAACTGGGGAGAATGACCAGTACCTCGCCCAGGCGGCCTCACCTGCTATGCTGAACAGGGGCCTTGTGGAGGGATGGGAAGATTGGAAGGGAAGATTGGAAGGGATAGGCAAGGAAGAGGGAAGGAAGTGGCCGTGGCCTTAAGTTAGGTACCATCCCGGCATTCGCCTGGAGGAGAAGTGGGAAACCACGGAAAACCACTTCCAGGATGGCTGAGGTGGGAATCGAACCCACCTCTACTCAGTTGACCTCCCGAGGCTGAGTGGACCCCGTTCCAGCCCTCGTACCACTTTTCAAATTTCGTGGCAGAGCCGGGAATCGAACCCGGACCTCCGGGGGTGGCAGCTAATCACGCTAACCACTACACCACAGAGGCGGACGTTGCTAAAATATTAACTTCAAAGTTGCTGAAGCAATTCTGGATACATGAATGAAGAATTATTTAACAGGTTATTATTTAAAGACTGAAATTAAACATATAATCAAGATGTGAAATGGACTGCTGTGAAAGAGCTTGATCTTTCATTATTATGCATTACTTTTCTAGCTTTAGCATACCTGCCTGAACTTTCACGGCTAGATTTGTATTTTTTTTTTTCTCATTTAAAAGCCTTGTACATCACATTAGGACACTTGTCAAAAAACTTTTGGCACATTCCTTACACACATGATTCAATGAATTTACATTTAAGAGCTGGACAATTTTCCTTTTAACCTGAAGCCTACTAACAGAAAGAAAATCTATCGATTTAGCCGCAAAAAACATTCCAAATGTCCGTATAAGCAATACTTGCCATTACATTAGAATAAAGCAAATTTGCATCATCATCACATTTCTTAAATCACCCAATTTTCTTCAGTGCTTGACAACGCATTACGGCATTCCAAATGGGCTAACTTGGAACACAACCAGCCACACACATATGCACATGCATTCCACAGATCACACCTACAACAACACATCGGTACTGAAGGTTAACTGCTGCACTACTACAATAAAATAAGCTTATTATATTGTAAGCCAGTTGAAGTATGGGTCGCGCAGGTCAGAAGTTTAGGAAGTAGGCCTTCTACAAAAATATCTTTGTAACTGGAAGAATATATATGCAAACAGAGTATTTACTTACATTTTCTTGTCACGAGGGAAACGGAAGACCGCGAATCCTTCTGCACTTCATAGTTATTGCAGCCAAATGCAGCACATATCTTTCCACTCATACTGACAGGAGATATAAAGGAATGACACACGCTACTATTTACTTATGTCAACTTAATGCAAACACATACCGTAAGTAACCTCAAAAACTTCACAAACAAATACACGTGCTCTTATGACAGAATCAGTAACTCTCAGGTCACTCCGCTAGACAGTGCTCTAATCGCTGTCCCTCGATATCTCGCAGAGTGTCGCGTATTGTCTCTACTGTATTTGCTGATAATCACCTTGTATTCATCGAATCACAAGTTACCAAGGGAGGAACGTAGAACTATAATTCCAAGCAGTTCCGACAATAGTTGTTAGATGACGTTAGTGCATCAGTGGAGTCGAGAGTGTCGGTCCCAAAGGTAGCAGTCTCGACTCTTCGCGACTCCTTTCGCAGCCCATCCGTACTAATGACTACTGAGGTCGCTGATATGAAGTACCTGGCAGTAGGTGGCAGCACAATGAACCTAAGGTGAAAAACATATGTTTTGGGGGTGTCCGAATACTTTTGATCACATAGTGTATTTCTTCCCTAAGGGGTTTAGATTGTGGTTGACTCTCAAAAACACAATATCCATTCTCCCGAAACCGTTTCAGGCACTAACTTACTTTTTATGAAGATTGGTCGTCTATATCCTAGATATAAATACATATTTAAAAACATTCACCCCTTAAAAGTGTTCATTCCTCCATAAGTGTTCGACGTACAAAATCAAAATTTCACAGGTTAGTCGCTTTTACATCCCAGATTTTAAATAAGATGCGGTTCAAAATATTCAAATTCTTCCGTATGGGGTTCAAGTGAGTGTTGGATCAGAAAATAAATAATCATTCAACCAAAACCATTTGACGTACGCACTGATGGCGTATTTTACAGGCTTAGCTGACAGTGGACTCTCCAAAATGTAAAACTTTGAATAATATTTTTCAGATTAAAACCGTAGCGAAGCACGGATATCTTGCTAGCTTTTCATAGTTATATGTTTAGTCTTTCTGTTTTAAAGCAACATTAAATGCTTTGTCTTTGCCTGGCGTAGACTTCCACACAGTAATCCAGGTTGAGGTCCAGTTTTTTCAATGGCCAGCTTTGCGGAGTGTGTTAGATGTTCCTTAAGCATTGAATGTTTTAAATAATTGTTCACTCTTTGCAAGACACTGAAAGACCTTTCTGCCGATGTAGTTGATACAAGGACAGTTAAAAACAGCTTGAAAGTATTTCTAAATGCATTCTTGTTGTGGACGTTTTCAGATTTAAATTGTAGCATTAACTTTGATATCAGTTTACGATTGGTTCGTTCAGGCTCTTTCCTAGAGAACACATCAATTTCTGCAGCTAAAGTATCACTTTCAATCCCAAACGCTTCCCTCACAGCTGAGCAAGCTTCCTTGATAAGGTCACTACAAACCGAATTGTTCTTCATTGAAGCTGTCAGTAGTGTTCCCACATGGCACAGTAAAGTTAGCCCCCCCCCCCCCCCCCTTGAAAACGTGACTTGATGCTTTCAGAGAGAAGTAAAAGAAGTTCTCAAATAAAAGTCTTCAGATGAGTCATAACTAGGGAGAACATCTCCTCCACCAAAGTTTCTGATGGAACGATTTGCTTGCATTGAACAGTTGGGCCCTCGAAACAGTGAATTTCACAAAAGATAAGTGCTTCGGACCAAAGTTTCTTGAATTCATGTTCATTTCTAAAATCAGCAACAGGCTTTATTATTCTATTAACAACTTCAACTACTTCATGAACCGATACATCATGGTTTTGTTTGTCGGTGCGACGTAAAGCTAATTGTAAAAAACTTTTCTGCCTAAAAACATGTTTTTATCAATAACGCATTATCTGTTGATCACAGCGTTAATCTTCTTCTTTAACCGCTTTCCTACAGCTGCGGGGTCGCGGGTGTGAACTGTATCGCACATGTGGATTTAGCCCTACGGCCGGATACCCTTTCTGACGCCAACACTATCTGCAGGGATGTATCCACTACTGCGTGTTTCTGTGGTGGTTGAAATCGCCAGGCCGAGCACAGCAGCTGTCTCTAAATTAGCCTATTATTATTATTATTATTATTATTATTATTATTATTATTATTATTATTTCTTTTGGAATTTGCTTTACGTTGCACCGACACAGATAGGTCTTATAACGACTATGGGATAGGAAAGGCCTAGGAGTGGGAAGGAAGCGGCCATGGCCTTAATTAAGGTACAGCCCCAGCATTTGCTTGGTGTGAAAATCGGAAACCCATCTTCAGGGCTGCCGACCGTGGGGTTCGAACCCACCATCTCCCGAATGCAAGCTGATAGCTACATGTCCCAAGCCGCGCGGCCACTTAATAGCTCATTAGTGTATGTCGAACTTTATGGAAATTAGTTGTACAGTGTTAGGTTTACACGCATTTCAGTAGTACAGTATTGTTCAACCGGGAGGAGTTTTAAATTGGTAGCACTAATATATTCAATATTTTATTAAAACATTTTGCTTTGAATCATATCCTCTTACAGTGTGCAAATTTTGGTGTTTAGCGGTGTTTCAATTCGTACTGTCGAGTCAAGTGTCGAAGTTTCGATCGAGAAAGTTCGACTTATTACCCCAGCCTTGGATGTTCCGGAGTGATACTTCAAAAATACTAAGTTCCGTAGATGTTGAACATATAGTGATAATGTAGACTTCCCTTCATTTTCTTTCAAAATGATTATGGTTTGTTCAAAATAAAATCACCGTTTATGAGCTGGTAGGTAATTAATTTTTTATTTTAAGTTTTTTTTTTACAAGTTGCTTAACGTCGCACCGACACAGATAGGTCTTACGGCGACGATGTGACAGGAAAGGGCTAGGAATGGGAAGGAAGCGGCCGTGGCCTTAATTAAGGTACAGCCCCAGCATTTGCCTGGTGTGAAAATGGGAAACCACGGAAAAACATCTTCAGGACTGCCGAATTTTAAGCTATTTGTTCGGGGCGTCGACCTATAGAGATCTGTTGCCCCTAGCTGGTAGGTAAATTTGCCTTGTATCTGAGGTCTCACTCTCTCTTTACTGCCCTCGAAAGAGTCCTGAAAACGCTCTTGCCCATGAAATTCTATAAAATCCTTGTGTGAAAGATTGAGAAACTGTGACTTCCTTGACTGTATATCTATTGTTTGTGTGAGTGTAGTCAGGGTTTCGAGAGGAGACCTTATTCACCATACTACTCGGTATTGAAGCCGCCATAAATTCCCGTCCTCTCCTTCAGCAAGAAGACACTACCCCTCTAACGCCAGCGCACTTCCTTCACGGATAGAATTTAGCCACAATTCCAACTTGGCCCGAAATTCTCCTCAGTAAGAACCCGAAAAGGGAGTATAGACTCCAGCAACAAGGCACTAGAGTTGGACAAGGGACTATATACTGCAGCTACAGAGTTACTATCACGTCCGCCAACCCAGCGGAAATTAAGTTAAATTCCGCGTTGGAGACTCGGCCCTGCAACAGGAAGACAACCGCCCACATCACATGTGGGCAAGAGGCCTTATACAAGAACTACGTTCAGGAAGGGATGTAAAAGTAAGAGCTGTTTAGTTTCGTACTTCCGATGGTCGTGAGATATCAAGCCCCGTGAGGCTGATCACCCCATTGGTGGGGTGGATGTGGAAGATCGAGTAACTGTCTCGGTATTGTTTGTGTGAGTGAAATCAGGGGTTCGAGTGGAGACCTGGTTCACCGATGTGGAGGTTACATTCTCGGTGGTGCAGGTGGAGTAGTGATGGGACCTTTTACACTTTGAGCAGACTGCCTTTCCCTGCTTGCTGCAATCCTTGACAGTGTGACAACGATTCAAGCACAGAAAGCAACGCGATGTCTTTTCATTTTTTCTATTCTGTCCTTAATAGCAGGTACCCGGCTGCAGCCTTCAGCGCAGTGACCTTGAACAACGCAAAATGGGGTTGGTTTGTCTTTTGCTGCATTCGGTGAGTTTTCCTGTTTATCTGAGATGTGCAATGCAACATTTGTTGGAAGGTAAGAAGCGGTGTTTGAGAATTCAGCTCGTATTTTCTGTGTTACAAGTGCTCCTTCAACTTCTTCGTTAAAAAATTGCGTAAGTTGAGTGATATTACCCTCTGAAATGCTCTCTCCTTTAGTGTGAATTATCCACCGTCGGTAAATGTCATCTGGATCTTGGGCAGGCCCTGATTTACAAATGGGCAGACTGGGCATTTGCCCAGGGCGCCAGTTTTTGAGGGGCGGCGGCCGGCGGATCGAGTAATTATATGACTGCGTGAATTACGTCTTAAATTCATTTCCCTCAAATTACTTTTACATTCCACAAATTATTCCAATTATTTTATTAGACTATATAAAACACTTTAACCTATTCTAACTTTTAAACCTGAATTTAATCTATATATTTAAGTTTTATGAAGAAAACGTGTCCCATTTCTAAAATTATTTACTTACATACAAAATATCAAACTGAACCAACGGTTTTTTTTAAATAAAAATAAAAACAGCCTCATTCTTATTTGGCTGTTATCTTTGTTTGGCTTGATAAGTTTAATTATGAGAACTGTATTTTCATAATATGCTGTTTTAAAACTCATAATCTTGAAAACTGTAATATTTACTTTGTAAACAATTATTTTTTAGAGGAACAGGAAAACGAGCAGAGGGGCGGGCGGCTAAATATTGTTTGCCCAGGGCGCTAACTATTTGAAATCGGGGCCTGATCTTGGGTACGAGTATCCGACCGTAACGATCCATAGTTTCTCGAAAGGCCTGAAGCCGCCGATTACACCTTGATACGTCTGTTAGTCTGTACATTAGGCCTACAGCTTACAATTTTTCTTATCATGATCACCAATAACATTTGAATGAAATGTACTTCAAGCGACAAGTTGTAGTCATGAGCAATCCATCACTTACAGATTACAACCATCAGTTTGACAATCATTTCTAATTGCTTAACATTCTGTTCCAGAAAAACGAATAGATAAGACATCATAATAGTGTATAATTCCCTTTTGTGCTATTTAAAAGTATGAACAGCCCATTCCATACGGCATGATAACATGCTATCACATCTTCTCACAAATCCACCCGTAAACATCTTAAATCTTATCATTCGTAGAAAATGATAGAGATAAGACTCATCACCTGCATGTTGCAAGCAATGGTAGCAATCTTAGAATGATCGAGCGAGTTGGCCGTGCGGTTAAGGGCGCGCAGTTGTGAGCTTGCATTCGGGAGATGGTGGGTTCGAACCCCACTGTCGGCAACCCTGAAGATGGTTTTTAGTGGTTTCCCATTTCCACACCAGGAAAATGCTGGGGTTGTACCTTATTTAAGGCCACGGCCGCTTCCTTTCCACTCCTAGATCTTTCCTATCCCATCGTCACCATGGGACCTATCTGTGTCGGTGTGACGTAAGACAAATTGTAAACAATTGTTGTACTTTTCCTTTCTTTACTGAAAGCGAGACACTGATATTAGCAGCATAAAATTAATATTTTGATAGACCTACTTTGGTATCAATTTAAGTTTAGTCTTTGTCGAGTTTATTTGCCAATTCTTTCTTTCTTTCTTTCTTTCTTTCTTTCTTTCTTTCTTTCTTTCTTTCTTTCTTTCTTTCTTTCTTCTAACATCTGCGACCACCGCACGGGTTAAGCACGAAACAAATTATTCTGCGATATTGGTTTGTTCTGTGGTTCATGATCATGATCAGGTTTTTATATTTATATTTTGACTTTAGAATAAATTAAATGTTAACATGTTTAAATAATCGACGCAACATATGACAACCTTGCTTTCGACAGCACTCACTTGACTTTTAACCCATTAGTGCACAGCGTCCGAAAAATCGGACATCGGAAAAAAATAAAATGTGCGATATTTATGCATGGTTTTAAGCCCGCGATACTTCCTTGTGCTTTAGAAAGGCTGTAGCTAACAAGAACCGAGAATATATCATTCTTCATTCTTACCATTCATTGTTGAATCACACTTATTGCGAGCATGGCGACAAGATAGTACAGAGTTGTGAGCAACAGGCAAGATTTTTATTTATTACTAGCTGATGTACCCGTGCTTCGCTACGGAATTCTACATTGTATACAGAATTCTAGGCTAGGTAGTGTACACGTTGTGAGCAAGATTGAATTAAACTGCACAGCTCTTAACGTTACCCTAGAAACGCGACGGGGAAGTCACAAAACGTCTTTTCTCATATGAAGACTGTGTTAGGGAATTTTCATTGTAATGACAGACCCGCTTGCCTACCATCAGTCACAACTAGGTTGGGGAATTTTCATTATAATAGTAGACTCTCACTCTCCACCAGCCATTTTACATCCTCAGAAAGAACATAGGTCATTGCAATGATGTCAGTAGGAATGGCGCGATTAAAAGCAATGCTTTCATATGAATTACTCTATCAAATGAAAGACCACACACTTTCTCACTTTTAACGAACAGTACAATGCTGGAATTCCAGAGCTGGAATGACCAAGCCGCAGACAGCTGTGATCCGTGAACACTCTTCGTCTTTCTTTTTTCGGCGGTGCGGGGGGTGGGAGGTGGGGGAAGGTGAATAGTGGAGAGTCCCAGGGCAAAACCTATGCCCTTTTATTAATCTGTTTCCTAGGAGTACCCGATGAATCGGAAAATCTCAATTCACTACACTGGCAATGGAAAAATCTATCTGAATTGGAGGCAATTTTTTTCTCCAAGCCAGAGGAGAAGCCCCCTGCTAATTTGGAATGAAATGAATGTAGAATTTAATAAAAGTGAAAAAGAAGAAACTTTTCTTAAGAAACGGCTCTTTTCAGGGTTGACTTTTGAGTTATTTAGTGAATTGTGGTGCTATAATTTGAAATAGGCTTAAATTGTATTTCTAGACGAGGTCATACTACTACTACTACTACTACTACTACTACTACTACTACTACTACTAAGTGAGCCTCTGCCGTAGGTGTGCATACAGCTCATTCAAAACAGAACAGCGCGTCAGAGTAGGGATCGAACAGCTGGAATACTATGATGAACCAGTGTGTTACGTACCTGCAGTATCAGAAAATGTATGAACCAGAGGAATGGCATGCTAAAGAAGAAAGTTTTCCAACTCCCCAGCTATTTCCCGCCAATGTTCAGTCAGGCTGTTAAACTCGGTACTGTACTCGGTACGCTGTAGTAATCCCATCTATCGGAGTTGAGCGGCACCATAAGAAACGAAGAACATCACAGCAAACAATGTCAATGTAATGTTATTGTTGATCAGTGTTATGCGCTTTCGATATTGTAGGCCTTCTGAAATACCACTCTTATCATAGACGGTACAGTAAAACTGAATGAGACATAAATGATCGGGAATTGTATTGTCTATAACTTTTGTAATGTAGTACTTTTCGATAACAGCAATAACATTGGTACCAGTATTTAAAAATTCATTTCGGGCGAATAAAATTATTTACAGCCTAGACTGTAGTTTCTTATTCCCCGACTCTATATAGCGGTTTGCATTAAGTTCTGCTAACCCATTTTCTGGTGGCTCGGCGTTAATATGGACTTAGCAACAAAAATACAAATTCATTAATATCTGTGTTATCAGAGCCGGTACGGTAAAAATGTATAAGACATAATTGATTGGAAATTTAATTCTAGATTGTAGCGGCTCATCCCCCGGCTTTACATACCGATTTTCATTAAATTCTCTTCAGCCGTTTTCTCGCGATGCGTGTACATACATACATACATACATACATACATACATACATACTGACAGACAGACAGACAGACAGACAGACAGACAGACATACATTACGGAAAAGTACATTTTCCTGTTGCTGTGGACATGACCGATACAGAAATACCATTCCTTTCAAATTCTGAGCAATGTACAAACAAAACTCTATCTATATCTATATATATATATAAAATATATTTAACAAATATTTCCAATAATTGTATACTTTGGGGTGGATTATATTGTTGACACTCCTATGAATCTACTAACACACAAAGATGTCAATTCTGTCTCATTATTGATGTGAGAGCGGCTTGTAAATATAGCTGTCCTGAAAATCGGACGCTATGCACAGGGAGTCCTACTGTCTCAGACACTTGTATTCCCTTATTAGTTTGATGGTGAGTGAAATATTAGAAATTTTGTAGGAAGAACAGACATTTGGTGAAGAGCAGCACATCAAACCTCCTATTGATGGATGTGAAACGGTTGATGATAATGACAGATGAGTATGAGGGTGATTTAAATTACCCAGGTAGAAACCTACTTCTGAGTGAATGTGAAGGGCAAATTGCTTCAACGGAATATGAAAAAAGGGAAGCTAGGTCCTGTGGTAGTCCAAATATTACTGAAAGTTCTACAGATGAAACTGAAAAACCAGAAATCCATGCAAAAGGAAGCTGTCATAGGAAAATAAAGAGAGTCATACATAAGATTGGGCCAGTACCACTGTTTCCGATATCCCTGTTAGAAAATTCAAAAGCGTTAGGAGGTCGAATTTTAACACACAGTAAGCAACCCCAAAGTGGACAACATCAAAATCTACATCTGACCCTATTCCTGTCTCTCCCCCCCCCCCCCCACCACCACCACACACACACACATCAGATGATGCGCAAAATTGTGAAATTCTGCCAGATTTCTCTCTCTGCCAGTGGCTATGGGATACCTTTCCATCTTTCCAAGTGAATACAGCAATATGAAATGAAAGGCTGAAAGAATATGGACTTGGTGGAAGTGAAGTCTAAACCTACCTCTCATTGATGCAGGTGGAACTGAATCAAACAGGGGGCATACAATATTCTTTGGCAACTACTTTACTTCCCTGAAACTGAAGACATCTGGCTTCAAAGGGAATCAGTGCAACAGGGACATATTTCAAGAAAACCAGACAGAGAAGTGCCCCCTTCAAAGAAAGGCATACAGGAAAAAAAGAGGATCATATGACTACAGGAGTTTTGGTGGTGCATCGCTGGTGTGCTGGAATGACAAGGGTTTTGTCGCTGGTGCGCTGGAATGACAACGGTGTTTTCACTACTGGTACGAACTACAAACAGATGGAGATAAAGCGGTGCATCAAGGTGGTCCAGAGTAAAAAATACGTAAATTGTCTGTACCGCAATAAAAGCTGTTCAATTCCTATAGTGGCATCTGAAGAGTGGATCGGCTTGACCAGTTTGAACTTCACACCCGAAATGCTTCTGTGGCTGCATAAACGTAAATAGCGTATACAGTATTGTGATAAGCCTGTAGTGGAAATTGTAGGTCCACTTTACAGTGTAAATTAGATAAGTTAACACTGCCTGGATTGCAACATTATTGTTCAATGTAATGCTGAGTAACTAGTGTTGTTGTACTGAGCTGAATGCATAGCGTCCGACATATCGGACGGCCTGTGTAAATAAAACTAATACTTGTATGAACATTCTGATAGTTGGAATGCGTTTCTGCAATTATTAAGAGTAGAAATGTGTAGATAAATCGAAACAAAGCACAAAAAATAACTGTATGCACTACTGGGTTAAACGACACGCGCCTCTTGTGTCCAGAGGAAAGAAACGACTGACAACCCTCATTATCACTAGGGTGGGCAGACTGACAACCCTCATTATTACCAGGGTGGGCCAAGTTTTGAGATCAGAAGATACCGTATGGGTATCCGTTGAGCGTCAGGACTATACAGAATTGTCCTCCCAAGCTGTTCTGTCCAACAAAAATGCCGAAGAAGTCAAACCACCACGAAGTATATTTTAATTTCAACTAGTGAATGAATTTGCAAAAGACGTGTTTACAACAGGTGGGAGCGTTTCATTTTAGAAATTATGCAGTGTTAAAGTGAGTGCAGGATGGAAGTTTGTTGTACAACAGTGCATTAAAGGAGAAAAACGAGTGCAAAGAATAACAAGCATATACACTGCCAAGAAAATTAATTATTTCTGTAAAAAGTAAGAGCTGTGTAGTGAATAGAACAGGGACTTATTGCTTGTAAAACCATTGTTACACAGTCACCATAATTCAGTTTGGTCAAGTATTTTCAAGTCATTTCTTACTTTTTATGGCATTTTTCGTAAATTTAAGGGCATGTTTTGTTCATATTCAGTGATATTTTAGGTCATCATCAACCGCCTCCTACTGATGAGTCACTGTCCTCGGATGCGTAATTTATTTCACAGCTGGGGAGTTACAGATCGTAAGGCTTGACAGCAAAGATCTTTCATTGCTTCCATCTCCAGCTCATTGGCTGAATGGTGAGCGCCGAGATCTTCGGTTCTCAACCGAGCTGAGCGGTAATCTTGAACGGTTAATTTCCTTGGCTCGAAGATTTGATTTTTGTGCTATCCCAGCATTCCTGCAACTCGAAAACCATAAGCAACACAATCCTCCACATCATGAACAAGCAGTTTCCCTTACTGGACACATGGTGCTTACCCTCGTTGGAGGGTCTGCCCAACAAGGGCTAGGCTAAGTTGGCAGTAGCCATACGGAATTATTATTGCTTCCATACTCTTTCCTTTCTCTGCAGCATTAGCCAAACTGATTTTATTTTGCGTGGCATAAGCCCAGATCAGCTCAGTAACATAAAATACAGTAGAGACAATACGCGACACTTACGGATTTAGCCTTGTTAAAATGAGAGACAATTCGACGCTGGCGCTTCTAGTAACTTGACCTGAAAAGTCGCGCTAAATTCAAACATCAGTGGAAATGCATATACGAGAATGGATAAATAAATTACGTCTAGAAAGAAAGTATCTTCGAGATATTAACTTCGAAGTTGCTAAGCAATTCTGGATAAATGAATGAAGAATTATTTAAAAGGTTATTATTTAAAGATTGAAATTAGACATATAAACAAGATGTGAAATGGACTGCTGTGAAATGGGTTGATCTATCATTTGTGCATTATTTTTTTTGCTTTAGCATTCCTGCCTGAACTTTTAGGGTTAGATTTGTCTTTTTCTCTTTTAAAAAACATTGTATCATCACATTAAGACAATTTTCAATAAAAATATCGGCACATTCCTCACACACATGATGCAATGAATTAACATTTAAAAGCTGGACAATGTTCCTCTTAACATGAAGCCTACTAATAGAAAGAAAATCTATAAAAACCCGGCTTTGATCTGAGAAGAGGGATAAATGAAAGAAAAGTATGAAAATGTTGTCGATAGTGATGCTTTGATGAATATTTACGTACCATTAGAGTAAAAATGTAACATACCCTCGGCTGTACAGTCGAGGATTTTTAAAGTCGCTGGCCTAGAAATGAACTGAACAGATCTTATAATTCTTACATAAGCGTAACGTCCTTTCTTTCTCGTACACCGTATCCAAATCACTTCTGTGACATTTCAAAACCCACAGATCCAGTGGCGGCTTGTGACAAAATCTTTAGGGGGTTCACAGCAACATTTTTGTTCATGTCTCAGATCAGCAAAAAAGTAACATAGGTACATAAATCACTTCACTAAAAACCCTGTAACCGAGGACAAATTTTATACTAGATTAATCTGTTAGTGTAGAACGAAAGTAAAATTCATAATAACTTTACTACACAGCGAATATTGAAGGATGCGAGCACTATTCTTGGTTTTTAAATAATCCGAAGTTCACCTGGTTGTTAGTGTAAAACAAAACCAAACCCCATGGCCTACCAAGCGACCGCCGGTCAGCCCGGTGGCCTGCAGATTAAGCTGTCGTGTGGTCAGCACGTCGAATCCTCTCGGCCGTTATTCTTGGCTTTCTAGATCGGGGCCGCCATCTCACCGTCAGATAACTCCTGAATTGTAATCACGTAGCTGAGTGGACCTCAAACCAGCCCTCTAATCCAGGTAAAAGTCCCTGACCCGGCCGGGAATCGAATCCGGGGCATCCGGGTAAGAGGCAGGCGCGCTACTTTACTGCACTGCGAACATTGAAGGATGCGAGCACTATTCTTGGTTTTTAAATAGCACAAAGTTCACCTGGGCATGACGAGAAGCATAGAAATAATGGGTACCGCATTTACCGGACGATTTTTTAAATAATTGTTTCCGAATTGACCCCAATAGTCTCCACATTATCTCGGTTAATCAGGATTCTACTGTATCGTATGTTAATTATTCTCGTCTTGGAAATTACAGACAACACTAGCAAAGGAAATTCAATACTCGCATTTTTGTCTGCATGAGAATTTTCATGTTTATTTATTTTTGCACTCAAATGAGCAAGGTCTGTGCACCCAGCTGAATTCCATACACTTCTTTCTTTGTTGAACAATAAACGGGGCAAACAGAAAAAGCGCATTCCTAGATCTACATCCACAGAGCTACTTGCGTGTTTCATACATTTCTCTCTTAAACTTACGCCTGTATCCGCGTTTGTCAGTTTTTGTAACTTTTTCTGTAATCAAATCTGGTCTGTCCGGTCGAAGCCTTTTAATTTCTAACTTATCCCGATAGGTTAATATTCCGCCGGTTAAAATTACCTGAACTGAGTTCATTTCCTCTTACACAAAGAATACCATGGTTACAAACCATAGTTACGAACAACTGTTCACAACTAGCTAGAAAATGCCTATTCAGAATTACTAGCGAAATCTTCCGGTAATGTAATGCAATAGTAGCTCCTGGGAGGCTCTGGCTAACCGTAATAGGGGAGGTGGCGAACCCTTGTGGTCAACTGTAATACTGCCTCTGGTTTGAGGGTGGCTTTAGACGGCAAGGCACATACCTTACCGTGCTCCTTGCTAATGGGAATATCAGAGCATAAACCATGACGACATCTGCTTTGCGTATGCGTACAGTCTTCAGCACAATAGCGCATTATCCAGTGTGCTCGCTGCACTGTAAGTCAAAACGAACAACTGGCGGTGTAACGGAGCTTCGATATAAGTCGAATGCTTTCGATCGATTGTCGAATTCGGGTCGGAAGGAAGAAAAGTTTTAAATTATCCATGAATGTGTAAAAATGTATTAAAACTGGGTGTTCACGTGCTCATGTGCTCCTGAGAGCCCACCGCCACTGCAAAGATCACACCTACAACAACACATCGGTATTGCACTATACCATAAAATATGCGTATTATATTTTAAGCCAGTTAAAATATGGGTCGAGCAGGTCAGAAGATTATGAAGTACTGTAAGAATCTCTTTGTCACTGGAAGAATATATATGCAAACACAATATTACTTACATTTTCTTGTCACGAGGGTAGCAAAAGAAAGACCGCGCATTCTTCTCTACGTCATAGTTACTGCAGCCAAACACAGCACATACCTTTCCCCTCATGTTGAGAGGAGATATCAAGGAATGACATACGCTACTATTTAATTATGTCAACTCATTGAAAACGCATAAATAACACCAAAAACTTCACACACAAATACACGTGTTCTTATGACAGAATCCGTAGTTCTCAGGTCTACCCGCTAGAGGGAGCTCTAATAGCTGTCCCTCGATATCTCGCTGAGTGTCGCGTATTGTCTCTACTGGCAATGGGCAACGGCAGCCAAACGAGCTGGACATCAGGACGAAGTTGTTTTCTCAGTTTCTTTTCGCGTGATCGGCTTACTCTGATTTCGTGAGTTGGTCTTGCCGTTCAGTATAGGACAGACGTGAAATATATTCCTTGCCCTAAGCTAAGAAATGATATCTGGGTTTTTCCACCATTTACTCGGATTTTTTGTGCACAGTTAATCATTAACGACAACTGATTAATGTGGCAAAAGACTCAAGATTTTAACGAACTACTCTTCAAAATGAAATGAGTTCATTTCATTGTGGTAGCTACTACTTCCCATCTTCCCAATGAAATGTAGTTTCGCTTCCACTATGTAATATTATGAAGCGCTTGCGGGCCCCAGATGTTGTTTTGAACCCTCCTCGTCATCCATGAACTTCTTTGATATGCATTCTACCTATAATGGTCGTAGTTGTTGAGGCTTGGTTTAGGGCACGTTTTCTAGCCGCCACCGCATTCGGGATGAGCAGAGTGGAGCAGTGGATCTTAAACAGGCCTGCTCAGTCACGAATGCAGCAGTCGGGTTGCTCTGCAGCACAGACATGTGCGTGCGGCCGCCGCCATCTTACGTCACTACACTATCCCGATACATTAATGTAAAATAGTAGCCGAAATGGGAATATTGGACAGAAGATAATTAAAACAATTAAAAGCACATGGAAATAATAACAATAATACTGATTAATTAGACCTATTAGCTCCGTTATATTACTGTTAAAAAAAGAAAATTTGGTATATCAATTTCCAAATGCTTACACATCGCCACCCTCTTAAGGCCGATCAATGGTCAGATTTGTTTCCAGTCAACTCTCTTACAGCATGATTCACACGTATTTCCAATAACAGTTATGAAATTATGCTAATAAGGCGATAAACATGCGTGTCCATTGGATTTAGATCTAAAGCATGTGAGCTTAACCTTGTAAGCAAATTTCTTTCAAACAAATGAGCTGTGGCTTCATTAGCTTAGATATGTCCCCTTTTATGACTGAGCTTAAACCATTACATATATTCTCTAAAATACATCTCAGTAAGTTTTTGACACCTGATCAACATCTTTTGTAGGAACACAGAGATTACCGGTACCCCTGTTCTTCAAAGAAACGAATGGATAAGGATTTTCTTTTTGTTCAACTGCTTCCTTACATTGTATAGAATTGACTAGCATCTTTACCTCAAATCTGAAGAAATCTATATAAAATGAGAGTTTTGTCTGTACATTGCTCAGAATTTGAAAAGAATGACATTTCTGTATCGGTCATGTCCACAGTAACAAGGAAATGCATTTTTTACTCTTCCGTAATGTCTGTCTGTCTGTCTGTCTGTCTGTCTGTCTGTCTGTCTGTCTGTCTGTCTGTCTGTCTGTCTGTCTGTCTGTCTGTCTGTCTGTCTGTCTGTCTGTCTGTCTGTCTGTCTGTCTGTCTGTATGTATGTATGCAGTGTACACGCATCACGAGAAAACGGCTGAAGAGAATTTAATGAAAATCGGTATGTAAAGTCCGGGAATAAGTCGCTACAATCTAGGCCATAAATAATCTTTTTCACGCTAAGAGAAATGGTAGTTTAGGGGAAGGCCTAAAATTTAATTCTCAAATATTTATTAGTTGTCCCATCGTAAATAAAATCGGTATGCAAAGTCGGGGAATAAGTCGCTACAATGTAGGCCATAAAGAACTTTATTTTCGTTGTGCGAAATGGTAGTTTAGGGGAAGGCCCAAAATTTAATTCTCGAATATTTGTGTTATTAGTGGCCTTATTGACAATAATTACTATATAAATAAAGTTACATAGTATTATTTCCGATCATTTATGTCTTTTACATTTTGACCGTACCGGCTATGATAACGGAGATTTTTTTTTTTTTTTTTTTTTTTTTGCTACTTGCTTTACGTCGCACCGACACAGATATGTCTTATGGCAACGATGGTATAGCAAAGGCCTAGGAAGTGGAAGAAAGCAGCCGTGGCCTTAATTAAGGCGCAGCCCCGGCATTTGACTGGTGTGAAAATGGGAAACCACGGAAAACCATCTTCAGGGCTGCCGACAGTGGGGTTCGAACCCACTATCTCCCGATTACTGGATACTGACCGCACTTAAGCGACTGCAGCTATCGAACCCTGTACGGAGATATTTATGAATGTGTCTTACATTCACGACGCAGACGCTTCTTGGACTAATTATTCGGCAGTACGGTACAATCAGTCACCCTTCATTAATATTTGGATCAACGAGTTTGGCAGATTTTCAAAAACAAAGTTATGTATTTTTCATCTTTAAATTCATCGCGTGTGTGTACGGAACACCTCCTAAAATGTTTGTCAGTTTCAGCTTTTACTGTACGAGAAGAAGGAAGAGAATCGCCACGTGTTGGATCGAGTATTTCAAGATGTTGCTACACTGTGAAGAGGAAGCCTACCACAACTCTACTTTGAACATCAAGGCTACAATGGTGTGCTAAAATGTAGGCGATCTCTTACATGGGGAGATAGCGACCGAGTACAGATAACCTACCACATGTTCCAGATCATCGGCAGAGATCCAGTTTCATCATTCATTTAAGTACTCTTTTCTAGTGTTTATCTGTTCATCTTTGTAGAAATAATGCTTACTTATTCGTTAGTGATAATATTTCTTCTAGTCTTGCAGTAGTTTTGAATATTTTCATCCTTCTTTCACATAGGATATGGTAGTATAGTCATTTGTGTGTGAGTGATTATTGGTCTCTATTAGAATAGCTAGAACGTGTGTGTGTCTTCTACGATTATTCTAGCTGTCCCATTTAATAGTCTATTGTGATTTAAAATTCATTGTCCTCACCGATAATTAACAATTCAATTTGAAAATATTTTTTTCGGAAGTCGTGTGGGGCAGATTTACGGCATGTTGTGTTACGCCGGATTCTATATAAGATTTTCTTCCTGTATGATTTAAGGCGTGTTAGTGACATCTGGCATATTGTCGAATCCTAGTTTTGCACGAATTTGAGATCTAGCACATCTAATAATAATAATAATAATAATAATAATAATAATAATAATAATAATAATAATAATAATAATAATAATAATAATAAATTTTCATCTCGGGTTAAATAAATGAATAAGGGTCATGAGTTTATATATTGCTTGATCTTGTGTGTAAGATGTTAATGTGTGCTCAATTAGGGTGAATATGAGCCTGGAATATGGCAGAATCTCGACGGATCATTTATTGTATTTTATTGACTTGACAATGGATTATTTACTGTGTGTTATTGGCTTGTGAATCCATTTATTGAGTCTTATTTGGAGAATACGAGTTGTTGGACGTAATTTCTTCAGGTGAAGCACGGGTTAATTGATAGACGTGGAGTTGAGTAATAATAATGTCGTGACTCATGAACCATGAAAGCGAATGCTAATATTTGACCTATACTATGTGCGTTTCTGTAGACGACAATTTTTTCAGATGTCAACCGCTGATGTTATCATGACCAACGTTGTAAATTTCATCTTCTTTAACTAAGTGATCATCCAGACTTCATCACATTTCTGAGGGACGTAAAGGAATTTTCTTTGCCCGATACCGTCATCGAGAAATTTCAAATATCTAGGCTAAAAATCACATATAATATTCAAATGCTAGAATTCGTTGTAAATAATGTAAATAATTCTCGTGTGCCTTAGTGTGAATGCTGTGTGTGTTATTGATAATTATTTCAGTGAATTGTGATATTTTCTTTGACTCTGGGTTTGACCCGGCCACGTGTTCGTTACGTTGAGTCCTGATTATCAGCATCGTTGTTTGTGTTGATCTAACTTTTTGAGAGTTAAACCTTTAGTGAATTTTATTTTGAATTTAAGTAGAGAAAGGTTCAGAGTACTATACAGTAATGAATAAGAAAGAATTATTTCAGTGGACGAGGTTCACCATTTCTTTTTGTAAAGCCTACGACGTTAAAAATTTCTTAGAAATGTCAGATACTAAAGATTGACATCACGTTTGTCTGATGAAATATTAGAGCAAGTTTCAGAGTAATAATTATTGTACAAACACGATTTTGTGAAATTAAGTCCAATGGAGATATTTTTGAGTAATATTTCGATAAGATTTTGGTTTCATTATTTTTTCAATTTAATTGAGGTAACGTTTAATTCAGTACATTAAAGAAGGAAAGTTTTATTTTGAGATAATAAATGTAGAAATAAATAGGTCTGATATTTCGACGTCCGAGATAAATATGAATCAGACAGTTTTTCACTTGCTTTCAACTTGTAAATATTAATGATATTATTGAGAGGAGGTCCTCCCATAATTTTTTGTTGTTGTTTCATTGAGCCAGAAGTAGGCTAGTATCCATCTGTATATTTACAGAATTAATGTCGTCAAGGATATTGGAGAGATTATGTGCAGTGTAAAATGAACTGGCGGAGAAGAGGAAATAATTAACGAGGGATTAAACGTGGTGTCATAGTGGGATGGAACGTGGTTCGCTGCTGGTGCTGAGTTCGAGTTCAGGCTGTACGCTGCAGAGGTTTCTGTCACCAAGCTGCAGAGCTGTGCTTCATCCAATCTTATGAGCAGAACACAGGTGATATAAGTGTATTTTACCTTTTCTTAAGTGAGTAATTACACTTAGACGATAACTGACCTTTTAATAACGCACTCAATCATTCAGTAGTGCTACGTTTGTTAAATGAAAAGTGCTTCGTAATTTTTGACCGTGTGAACTCTAGACATTGTAGGATATCATTCAATAAGACTTCAATTCATATTTCAATGAACTTTAGGTTTCTCTTCGAAGATGTGTAAACTGAAATCATTTCACAATAATGAGATGAACTGTAGGGCTTGTCATATAACAAGTGCACTATTTAACAATCTTGTATAAATTGCTTAGATGAACTGTAGGATTTCTTCAGCATGTGATTGAAAATATTTGATTTGAACTGTAGGATTGCTAAAGTAAGTGTCAGTTAATATTATGTTTAATAATTTTAGAAAGACTTTAGGTTTTCACCACAAGTGATGGACTAAATTTGCAATTTAAAAATATTGGTAAATCAACAAGTGGTTGAATAGAAGTAAAAAGGGAGTGAAATACCAGCACTCACCTGTTCGGACCTCCATAATCTAAGAAATCCTTATTATCACTATATTTCTATATGATAAAAACTTTCTCTATCCTGATATGCTTTACTTTGTCCATTGTGGCAACCCGTAATTGCGGGAAGTCGTTGATTCGTTCAATAAATATATATATATACTATATAATTAAGTCAGAAGGATGAGGTGAGAAGTATATACGATGAGTAACGCATGGCTGATAGTTAGCAGTGGCGATCTGACGGACACCTATCCTCCGGCGGTCCCCGCGCCATCAGGCACATAGGCTACAGCAGCAAGCCGCGTGCGGTGAGTCGAGAGTCTGGGCTGCAGTATCAGTCTCCGAAGCCCTGTTCTCAGAAATACGAGCGGCGTTTTTCTCATTGCTTTCAAGGTTTGTAAATGGAACAATGTGTGAGATGCTTACATTATAATGTGCTTTAGATATCCATCGTTCGCATTTGAGGTTTGGGCTTCACTGATAGCCTTGCTAGCCCTCAGTATACGCCACTGATGTAGTGTGATATTACGACACTTCGCCAAGATTTCCGGTGTTTTAAAAAGAAATGTCGAAACACGGGAAAGTTCAATTGGCACTACACAGCGAGTTGTAGGACTATTAATTATCGTTAATGAGTTGCATTTCACACTGAAATAAGTCCGAATGCACAGTTTGTACTCGTACTTTCGTACTACAGCATTAAATACGTGACTTGGAATCGCACAGACTATGTCGCAGTTCGAGCTATAAGTCAAATTACTGTAGTAATAAAATAATATCGCTTCTGCAGTCGAAAGCTCAGCCTTTCACCACACAGTTTACAAGACATGAAATGAGATACCAGCACGGTTCATAATAATCACGGCTTATGTCGTAATTTCAGTATCAGAATAACTATCACAGTCCGTAAAATGCTCGAATAAATGCAATTAATGTCACTTCTAGAACAGTCTCTTGAATTCAAATATTCACTGCTTAAGTGGTTTTTATGAATGAGTTCTCATAATAAGAGTTCGTATGACCTAATATCACCATAAAATGTCCTTAATATTCAGTTCTTTTCTTATGGTACTAATCGAATATTCAAGAAAAACAACATGAAATTTAGCCACACTCAGTCCTATGAATTACCGAATATTTGAGTGGAATAGTACTTCAAATAGCCCACAATCGCAATCGTATGTGAGAAATGCGTCTCAAAATTAATGAAATTGTCACTAATTGTAAGTGTAATTTATTACGCACAATTTCCTAATGTGCTTATCACTGTGAATGATCACGACAGATTTCAAATATATGGGGAATTAACATAGTCCATAATACTGTCGAATGGTAAATTAAACACTGGTATTCTCGGTTCTACGTAAATGCACAGTCTCTATAGCAAGATCACTTCAAGGAATCCGTAAATCTTATACGACGAAACTCGGTTTGATTGACCTTATAACATCTCACACGTCCACGAAGCGGTTGAAACTTCACTTACTACGATCTCGCACAAATTCAAAGTTTTAGAATATGACTTACACAACTCACGCGAAGCGTGACGGAGCAGTATGACTTCTAGCCATGATCGAGTTGTAGATTTCAACTGACCATACCCTTACTACTACTACTACTACTACTACTATTATTCTCGTTTTCATTCTCCACCCTAAAGGGGTGGGGCGGGCCACCTAGAGGGTTACGCCCTCGCTCTGGCCAAGAGGTGCGGGCGGGTCAAGGAGATGTGTGGAAAAGGGAAGGTGGGTAAACGAAGTGAGAAATGATAGGGTATGTGTTCGAAGAGGAAAAGTTAGATAGATGGGAAGTAGAATTGTGGAATAGGGAGGTGCATGTGGACGGTTTTAATACATGACGGATGGTATTTAATTATCGGGGAGTGTGCAAAGATTAAATTTAATGGAAAAGGAAGGTGGGTAAAGGAAGTAAGAAAAATGAAGGAGATTTGGGGGGGGGGGGTTGCCTCTTGGGTGAAAGATTTTAGACTTTATTTTATTTCTACAGTAACAATAGCTATGATAGGGATTGATCGTATACATAGATTGTTTTTTTAATTTTTTATTACAAAAGAGAGATGAGTCATTATTGAGCTGAGAATGACCGATGACATGAAATGGCGTATGGCTTTTAGTGCCGGGAGTGTCCGAGGACATGTTCGACTCGCCAGATGCAGGTCTTTTGATTTAACACCCGTAGGCGACCTGCCCGTCGTGATGAGGATGAAATGATGATGAAGACAACACATACACCCAGCCCCCGTGCCAGCGAAATTAACCAATGATGGTTAAAATTCCCGACCCTGCCGGGAATCGAACCCGGGACTCCTGTGACCAAAGGCCAACACGCTAACCATTTAGCTAAGGAGCCGGACATCGACCGATGATCCTTCTGGAACTGGAAGAGCGATGTAAGTTTGTCGCTGATGAGATACTAGAGATTTCTTCCCCCACCATTGTTCTGTTTGCTGACTGGATGCTGCAGTGTTCACTGAAAAGAAGAGATGGGGGCGGAAGGACGGACAGGGTTCAGACCAGAGTTTCCAATGGGGGTGAAATGGAAGTGAGTATTTAGGCCGGAATATGCAGTTTGAAAGTGGACATTGAGGGTTTGGTTTGCGGCAGCTTGTAGGTGTGTTAGGACGAGAGGACGGTGGTACGGGTGAATATTGTAGAGGGCTATGGTGACGAATCAAATTAAATCCTTGACGGTAGGAGATGGGAAAAGAGAGCGACTGGGGCTGGTAGGTGAATCGACTGTGCGGATAGGTGCGACGAGTTCGGGGTTATCAGGAGGAGGGGCGGGACGATCTTTACATCTGCGGGCGTAAGTCGGATGTGCTTCTCTACAGGAGTTGCAGACAGGAGGTTGCGCAGTGTTAGGGCACTTGTACTTTGGATGTGCTGTGAACAATGCCCGCACTTAGGGCGCGGAGCTCGACACTTGTTGGTCGTGTGTGAGTTGTAAATAAGACATCTTTCGCAACGAGTTGATTGCGGTGGTGGCGCACGTGAGGATTCAACTTTGTAGTGGCGTCGGTAGATGGACAAACCCGAAGCCAGCACCCTGTCGAGATCTGCGGTGGTAGGCAGTAGAATTTTCACCATGTACGTTTGGCGTGTTGCATTCCGGATTCGGTAGGCTTTACGAGCTGGAATACCTTCGGTGTTCAATTCGGTGACGATTTCCTCTTCGGTGATAGTTGGATCTATACCATGAACCACACAGCTGAAGAGGCTATGTCTGGGTGGCGGAGGTGGTGACTGGAGCGCTGGTTGTGACAGAAGCTTGAAGGGAGTGGTGGAACCAAGTTGACCTGCTCCAATTGACAGAGTGAGTTTCTGGGCAGCGAGGTCTCCATTCAGTTTGATGATGATACCGTTGGTGGTTGGCCGTATGTCTGCAATCTCTTCACGGCGCATATTAAACTTAAGGAGGGTGAAAAGGATGTTGCGTGGGGATCGAAATTGCTGAGTTGGATTTTCAAGGAGATAGACGTGGGTCCAGTAGGTGAGGTCTGAAGAGAGCGTGAATTGTTGAGAGGACGGCGGGCTCCTGAGACTGGAAGTGAGTCGCTTGTGGGAGGAAGAGGAGGTTCAGATGCAGTTTCCTGACGAGTATCTGTCATATTGACCGCCAAGCGTCGGGTGGGTTGTGCATCATCTGAAGGGGTGGTTGGGGCGGACCTTTTATACTGAGGGCTGTTGGTGTCCCACGTTGGAGATAGAACTTGAGGTAGAAATCTCGCCTGGTAGTTGGGATCAGCGAAGGGAGACATGATGGCAGCATGGTAGGCTACGGTGGCGGAGTCGAGGGCGGCTGACGCAACAGAAGTCGTCGATGTAGTGGTGGTACAGGTCCTGTTGGTGGTGGTGACGGCGTTATGATACATGACGATCCAGTTCACTGCTCTGCAATATTTGGTGGAGAAGGCAGAGACGTAGACTGTCCTCTCGGCACTGGCGTAGCCAAGTGGGGGGCCCAGTGGGGCCGGGACCCCCCAAAATATTTCCTGAAACTAGAGCGATGATCAGCCGTTGTTTTACGTACGGTACGAACAACTTAAAAACGTACGCCGACATGTTAAGTTAACGTAGCGACAAGAATCTACTAGCAGGGCTCAATAGGGCCATACATAATTCTCCATATTTGTACTGCTTGAATGAAAGGAAGACACTTAGGATTGTGATGCGCGGGGATATTTCCCTGTAGAGGCCTCAATATTGAGAATGTAACTGTGTGTTGACAAATGTCAAGACATGAAGAAAGGGGCAATTAGCAAGGGATTACTCAGTAGGGGGACGGCAATTGACCACCGAGATAACGGGAGGCCACGTCCTGAAACAGTTGCAGGCTTACAACATCGTGTCAGCTTTTGCATATCTGTTCCAGGAAACAACAATGTCCTAGGGATCCTCGGGTTGTACCGTGGTTGAGAGATGTGCTGTGTTTAAGTTGCAGCGCTGGGAAGACTGTGACAGGATTGTGAGCTGCACGTTAGTTCCTCATTTTGTGCCATATAAATAACTTTTTTTGAAGAGGGACCATTCTGTTACTGAGAAGCCAACACCATGTGCATCCTCGGTAAGTTATGAAAATGTGTTTTTACTTTTAAAATAGCAAGACACTCGTGGAGTCGTGCCTAAGTTCGATAGGTAGGCCTATATATTTTATCAAATGCCCGGGGACTGATTGGAACCTCAAATGGCACCATCAAAAGTGCGGGTAACTATTTTGTAATTGGCGGACGTGATAACTCGGTTCCAATGGTTATATCTTCTCATCAGGACGGCCCAGGCTTGAATCGCAGTCGACACATGAAACATTTTTAAAATGGGAAGTCACGTTCTATTGATACGGATTCTACTTAAAACACAGATCCCGTCCCTTACGTTTCCTTACACTTTTGAGCCAGAACAGCATCATTTATGGTGGCGTATTTTGAGTATCCAACCATTCTTCGGACTTACCTTGTACCTTAAATGGTGAGTGGATGCAGTGGCGTACCCACAAAATAATTTCACTGGGTGGGGTGTAAGTCCAGGCGAGTAGTGTGGATACAACTTTTCCTTGGAAGGGGGTGTGAAAAGATTTTTTATTTAGAATATGCTTTACGTCGCACAGTAGGTCTTATGGCGATGATGGGAAAGGAAAGGGCTGAGAGCGGGAAGAAGCGGCCGTGGCCTTAATTAAGGTACAGCCCCAGCATTTACCTGGTGTGAAAATGGGAAATCACAGAAAACCATCTTTAGGGCTGCCGATAGTGGTGTTTGAACCCACTATCTTCCGGATGCAAGCACACAGCTGTGCGCCTCCAACCGCACGGCCAACTCGCCCGGTGGATATAAAAAGAAAGCTGGTCCTACCGAGTGCGGTGACGGATCTCCAGTAGATATTGTTGGTTTTGACTGTTACCATATACAATCATAGCTTCTGTACTCTTAACATACACCGGCTGCATTATTGAAACTGTTCGTAAAATTGATAATATCGTTGTTCGTTTGTGAGGAAGTAGAATCGTTATTTAATTTGTCTTCTTAAAAAAGGAACCAGTTTGGTACTACACTCCGTGAAGGTGACTACCTTCCAGGCCGTAGATATTTCGATTACGGGAGACTCAAGGAAAACTCTGCTGCACCCTAAAACAAGGTTGTATCCTCCCGATCCCATGCCTTTCTTAACTCTGTCAGTGCCGGGAATCGAATGCAGAATGCCTTAAGTCAAATTCGAAAATAAGGAGACCTAAAAGTAACCAGCCGGCCCCACGGTGTAGGGGTGGCGTTCCTGCCTCTTACCGGAGGCCCCGGGTTCGATTCCCGGCCAGGTCAAGGACTTTTACTTGGATCTGAGGACTGATTCGAGGTACACTCAGCCCACGTGTTTATAACTCAGGAGCTATCTGACGGTTAGATGGCGGCCCCGGTCTAGAAAGCCAAGAATAACGGTGGAGAAGATTCGTCGTGCTGACCACACGACACCTCGTAATCTGCAGGCCTCCGGGCTGAACAGCCGTCGCTTGGTAGGCGATGGCGCTTCGGGGCTGTTACGTCATGAAGTTTGGTTTGGAAAAGTGAACACACCCCTGCATGGCTCCTTAGCTTCCAGCTAGTTTTTCTGTCCGGCCTCGTGCATTTAGGACAGTAAGAAAACGTACGCCTTAATAAATGTTCCTTATAAAACCTTTGTAAAAATACTAACTGCATCTATTTATAACAATAATCACAAACGCCTTCTTTTCATGTGGCTCAGTTGGTTGTGTCTCTGTCCTTCTGAGTCCGAGTTCGCAGGTTCAAATCCCGGCTTGGATCGGTAACCCTTAAAACGGTGTTGAAATGGCAACAGATCAGTGTCGTTGGTTCCTGACACGTTAATAAAAATTATACATACGAATATTAGCGTCACAAAACTCTAACTTTATACTACTATATTCTGTATCCCAGACTTGCGAGGAAAGTAATTAACAATTTACTTTACGTCGCACCGACACAGATAGGTCTTATGGCGACGGTGGGATAGGAAAGGCTTAGGAGTGGGAAGGAAGCGGCCGTGGCCTTAATTAAGGTACAGCTCCAGCGTTTGCCTGGTGTGAAAATTGGAAACCACGGGAAAACATTTTCAGGGCTGCCGACAGTGGGGTTCGAATCCACTATCTCCCGGATGCAAGCTCATAGCTGCGTGGCCATAGCCGCATTGGAAACTAATAGGACAAGGTAAACCCTACATAGCATATGTTGTAACGCGTGTTTTTCTTTACCAACTAACAAAATATCTATACCCATACGCTTTATATTATTTATTTATTTATTTATTTATTTAGTTAGTTAGTTAGTTAGTTAGTTATTTATTTATTAGTGCCTTCAGTACAGTGGAGAAGTTAGGGCTCCAGGCCCTCTCGTACACTTAACCACATCGTCGCCATAAGACCTATCTGTGTCGGTGCGACGTAAAGCCCCTAGCAAAAAAAAAAAACACTTAACCACATACTAATCAGAATCTTAAATAAAATACTGAGATACTTAAAATATTTAAAACTACATAAATTTATAGAATTGAAAATACATTTAAATAAATTACTTACTAAATTAATATTAGAAGTAATTAATATTAAAAACTCTTAAAAATGGCTAATCCTCAAGAATGCACACATTCATACTTCAACCATTCAGTCAGCTGTCCTCAGCAGGTAGTCTCGGCAGGTGACCTTAAATCGTGATTTAAAAAAGGTTGTTTCTATGACCTGAACTGGCAGGGAATTACATAATCTGGCGACAGTCACCACAAATTGTCTATTAATTTTATTTGTGCGGTGCAGTGAAATAGAAAGAATGAATCTAGAACGTGTACTTATGTAGTGAAATGATGATAAAAAGATGAATTTAGAAGAAATATACATTGGCTGACTTTCAGCTACCACTCTGATCACCATCGTTAAAGTGTGTAGCTGCCGACGTTTATCAGACATCAGCCACGTGACAGCCTGATAGTATGGGGTGATATGAACATCGTACCCGATATTGTAAATAAATCGCAGGCAGGAATTCAGTGTTCGTTGAAGTTTAAGTGTTTCTTCTCTCGTTATGTCAACTAAAACAACGACACAATAATCAAGAATAGGGAGAATGAGTGTCTGTATTCATTTGGCCTGTAGCTCAAGTGGAAATACATCCCTCTACCGTTTAAGAGGGTGAAGAACTCCAAAAAATCTTTTTACGTATTTGTTTCGTGTGATCAGACCAATCAGCTGCTTCATTCATCATTACGCCGGGATTTTAAACCGTTTTTCTGTAGGGTATAATTCAGTAGGATAGGCGGGATTGTTTGAGCAGCTCAGAAATTTTCGTGATCCAATTATAATTGTCTGAGTTTTTTTGCAGTTTAATATAAGAGAGCTTCGTTGTGCATATACAGTACACTGAGTCGTCGGAGGTCCCTGTTAAAATCTTGTCTTGCAGTGTCGATATATTTGAAGATCGTCAGCACAGAGGTCAAGTGTGTTATTTCCTGTCACAGATGGTATGTCATTGATAAAAATACAGAAAATTAGGGGCCGTAGAATTCTGCCCTGTGGGGCAACACTAAGTTTCATTTTCCATTTAGAGGCCTTGTCGTTTACTGTTACACGCTGCTGTTGACGGTTACTCAAATAAGAACTAAAAACCTTAAGCACAGCCAGGTCGAAATTTAGCAGTTCCATTTTCTTTATCATAGTCGGAATTACTATAGTGCCAAAGGCGCTACTGAAGTCAAGAAGGATACGTATAGTGAGTCGTCGTTTGTCCATAGCGTTTCTAATGTCTTCAGTAACCTTCAAAAGTGCTGTCGCGGTACTGTGACCCTTCTCAAATCCAGATTGTAAAGGGTGCAAAAGAGCATTTTTATTTAGGTATTCCAGAACTTCCTCGTATACTAAACGTTCAAAGTCTTTAGAAAGCGCAGTGAGTACGGACATAGGGCGATAGTCAGAGGGTGACTGTGGGTCTAAACTCTTAGGTACCGATATAATATTGGCTGTTTTCCAGACAGTAGGGAAAGTTCCGTTTAGTAAACAGTAGTTCAGTATGTGCGTCAGTATAGGCGAGATAGCACCCATAATGTTATGTATAAAAGTAATAGGAATATCATCTACATCTGTAGTCTTTGATTTAATCTAGTACAAAGCCTTTTAACCTGATTTTCTGTGACACTGTGAAATGTGAATGGTGGATTGGCTGGAGGAGAGGGCGGTGAGTCGGTGCAGTTAATTTGGGTAGATTGATTATTTATTCTACTAAAGTAATCGTTCAGTTTGTCAAGTGGAATATCAGGAGTTGTCTGTCTCTGTTGATGTTTTCCTATTTCCAGAGCTCTAAGCTGGTCCCGTGCGCGATTAGAATTTAATTTGTTAGCTAAATTCCGAAAATATATATATTTTTTAAAAATTTCTGATTAACTGCCTTGTGCGATTTCTTAAGATGCGGTTAGATTCGAAGTCTGTGTCATCTAGGGTTTGTTTATAATGTCGAAATAACGAGTCACGGTAGGCCATCATTCTCTTGCCTTCATCATCTAGCCATGGACAAGAAGGACGAGAAACCTGTATTCGACGTGTGTGTGTGTGTATCTTTGCCGCATTATTTGTATAAAATGTCACTTGTTTATTGCTCATCACATGGCCATTATTATAATAACATTACCGTATTTATTCTAAACCAGAATATTGTATCTTTACTCAAACTGTTTATTCTTGCATTCATTTCACTTGTACTCGGAATATATGAAATGCTGCAGTTATGTTGGGATGGGAGTAACAGAGGTAGCCGGGGGCCGGGTGTGGGGGTGGTTGTCGCCCAAGAAGTCCAGACACCCCAGGAGTTTTAACGAATGCACTTTTATTGAGCATTTTATATATAATGTACATTAATATTAGCTTACGGAGTCCGACTCATTGGCTGAATGATCAGTGTTGAGGCCATCGATTAAGACGGTCCCGGGTTCGATTCTCGGCTGGGCCGGGGATTTTAATCGCGTCTGATTAATTCTTCTGGCTGGGGACTAGGTGTTTGCCCCAACATATTCACATTCGGACAACATACTACACCACCAACTACCAAAGAAACACACAACACTGATTACATCCCTCTATATAGGGTTGGCGTCGGGAAGGACATCCGGCCGTAAAACAGGGCCAAATCCACATGTGCGCCACAGTTAGCACCCGCGACCCCACAGATGTGGGAAATGTGGGGGAAGAAGAGGAAGAAGAAGAAGAAGAAGAAAATTACTATTAGCTTCCGGAATCCGCACGAATCCACCACTCTTACTTGGATCCAAGGACACCCATTTCCTTTTTCGGTATTCTACACCACCTAAACTATGGAAGTGTGGACGCCAATCAAAATAAAATTCTGGATGAATGCCCCCCCCCCCAAACTGAAATCCTGGCTACGCTACTGCCTCTCGGTGAGCTTGGAGCAGAAAATAAGTCTCCCTGAAGTAGGAATACCAGTCCTGAGGTGAAACCTCAATTCGAGCACCACTCAGTTCACCTGTCTATACACTTTTTAAGCGACTATAAATCGCCGTGCTAGAGTTTGGTGTGCGGATGTCGACGGACGTGAAGACTTATGCAGTGGTATAAACTGTCACTGCAGTCGACGAAGGATGTGCTATATATACACTTGAGTCGTTGACCTATTTATATTCTGCTGGAAACGAGCTCACTGGGTCAGGCGACAGAGGGGTGGTTGTGCATTCCAAACTTCTACTCGTCATATCTTTTAAATTACTAGTTGGATTGATCTCAAATTTTCAATATTGTACATTTGAAATGTGGGCTATATGTTGTGTTTGTCTTGTTTTTATCCGTCGAGCCGTTTAGAGGTTATAAAATCATTTCTCGACGTGTCCATGGGGAGGTGAGATATATGTGGCGCTGACGTCGCTTGAACTTGTTCCCCTCTCTTGCTGTCTCCCGCACACTTATACAGAGCAGTAGAGACGAGAACTCGCCTGCCCCTCCTCCTCCTCCACCTACTCTCAATATGCGGTTTCATCCAACCCCAACCAATTACTTTTCCCCACCTCCGCCCCCATCAGACATTCTTCGCCTACTGCCCACATCCCTTACAAACTTCTCCTCCTTCTATCACAACATTGCACTTCACCTTTTCAATACCCACCCTGGTACTCTCCTCTGAATTTTTAATCCTTGCACACATCCCCTTAAACAATATCCGCGCACACACCTCCTCATTCCTTACTTCGAATTACCCTCCTTCTCAGACTATCGCTCCTTCCCCAATCAGCCAAAACTCCTGGCCAGGGTGAAGACGTAACCTTCAAGGTGGCCCGCCCATCCCCTTCAGGGAGGGGAATAAAAACCTAGGGGAAAAAAGTGAACTAACTTGAACAATTATAAAACGCGTACTGAAATCTAAGAAGAGTCCGAAATCCTAATGTTACGTACCTTCACAAACAACCTAGTTAGGAAAGCATAGTACCGAGCAAGTGGCAGTGCGGTTAAGGTCCCGCAGCTGTGAGCTTGCATTCGGGAGATAGTGGGTTCGAACCCCACTGTCGGCAGCCCTAAAAATGGTTTTCCGTGGTTTCCCATTTTCACACCAGGCAAATGCTTCAGCTGTACTTTAATGAAGGCCACCGCCGCTACCTTCCCAATCTCCCACCCTTCCGTCGCCGAAAACCTTCGATGTGTTAGTGCGACGTTAAACAAGTAGCAAAAAGAAAGCGTAGTAAAATAGTGAACAGATTAAATGAACTCATTTGAATGATTATAAAATGAATAATTAAATCGAAGAAGAGTCCAAGATCGGTTTTATATGTACAATAATAGACTTAACCTAATCCAGTTCAAAAAATTACTTCAAATTGAAGTTTAACAACATAATTGCCGAAATTTTTGCACTTGACAAACAGAACGTCTTCCTGTTATAGTATGACCCTGTTTTGAGGACAATAATGTCCTTTTACCGTGTAAACCAAATATCTTACATTGCGGAGAACATTGTTCTTTTAGTAACTTGACTCGCGATTCGGAATATGAAGAGTCTATTAACGAGTATCGGCTCCTCTTCAAGGCAATGCCACGCGAAATGTTCCCATTGAGGCAACGGGATAAAGAAAGCACCGTCACTGTTTCAAAGCTGTGCTGTTTCGAAGCATCGATGCAGGTGACATGTGCGGAACGAATGGACTTTCTGTTCACGCGACACGACACCGGAAGCAATCTCACTGATTCGAAACAGTGAAGCGTTGTGTCGAGGCATCGAGACAGCTGACTGCGCCGGCTCAGTATTTCGAAGCATACACACACACTAGTCAACTCTACGGTCGAGTGGTACGAAATGTCCGGGATTTGAATTTATCATGTCATATGATGCTCCTCTAAAGCAGGAAAGCAAATGATCATATTCAGTTCTTCACTTTAATTTTGTATTGCATTAATTGTGCAGAACAGTGATTCACGAAGACATATAATACCCGAAAAATCTTGTCATATAAAACGCTACTTTTCGAATACATATTTGGATAGGATTCTTCTGAAATTAATTTCCAGAAATGTAGCTTTTGCTTCCAGGGAATTGTGCATTTCAACTTTACTATTTCTTCTTCCACATTATTAGGGTGTTGTTACACAAAGTGTTTTTTTTAGAACGGAATTCATCAATAATCTTTCGACTACTACTACTAAACGTTTTCATTCCTCCCCTGAAGGGGGAGGCGGGCCTCTTAGACAGTGACGCCGTCTCTCAGGCCGGGAGATTTGTTACGGTGAAGGAGATGTGCGGAGTAGGTGAGGGGGTGGGCGGCCGTGGCCTACACTACGAACTGTCCCGGCATTCGCCTTAGTGCAGGAAAATGGGAAACCACGGAAAACCATTCTCAGGACAGCCGACAGGCGGGGCCAGGCGTGTAGTCCGGCACTGTGCCCCAGATCCGTCTCCCGAATGCAGAGCCGTGGCCACCTTTCCTCTGCTCGGTTGGCCGGTCAGAGTACAGAGCTGTTGGACCACGGACAAGCCGTGGCCTCTTAAGGGACGAAACCCAAGGGCCGAAACCCACTCTGCATCTACCGACCTAATCTTTCGTGAGGCGGCGATGTTACCAACTGAAAGGCATTCCAGACCGTTCAAGAGTATTTGCGAGTAAGCCAGATTTTGCATTCCTTGGCGGTTAACTGTCTACCTATCTAACTGTCTAGATTTAATCCCTTTTCAGTAACTCGTAAATGGTGTCAATACAGTCAATAAGTTCAGGTAAAGAAACCTTTGTTAGCATCTGTTTGCTCTGCATGAAAGATATTGTCGCTGTCAGTTGTCAGATAAGGTCGATAACGGATTATGTGAGGAACAGACGTCATCAGTTTGAGCTCTAAACATTTTTATATCATTATATTTTCTGAATGTATATCATTTTTCGGTGCCATAAATCATGCCATAATGAAACAGTACACATAATTACAGTTGTAATTATGGTGCTTTTTGGCACCACCTCGAGTGTTTTAAAATACTATCTTGTGCCACTTGAAATACATAGCGCAAATCTACTGTTTTCAGAGTGAAGTTAGGGCCAGATTAGTGATTTATCAGAGGTTCCTTTATTGTCCTTAGTTATATATACAATATTTTCGTAAGGTAAACCCATTAGTCTACACCGCGAGTTTTGGGTCGCCCGTGCTGATTGATGGCATCAGGGGTGAGCGTAGGTGAGCGTCTGCATACCCAAAAATGTCTTTATTTACTCAAAATTCAGTATCGAATCTTTCTGAATGCATGATAAAAAGTCTTGCTTTAAAAATGAAAATGTTGTTTGGATAGCATTGGTAAGGTCTTTATTTCGTGACATGTTTCTCATTATTTTCTGTTGATCATTACAATTATTGAGATATACCAGGCGCGCCAACTTCGGGTAATTATTGGGGGGGGGGGAGGCATGATTAACATGAACACAGGTATGTGAAATGAGGAACAACTATTATTGCAAACATTCCTAGATAATAACAATATTCACAAACAAACAGAAAAACAGGACAGTAATAGAGCTCGTCCCTCAAATACATTTTTGAACGTGTCTTATTTACGGAATTTTGAATAATGTTCGCAAGTAAACAGAAAAATAGAAATTGAGTCATAAATACAATAAATATTTTAAAGGAATGTTTTCTATACGAAGCTATCAAAAATAATCACAAGTGAACAGAAATAGAGTCCGCCTCTGTGTGTAGTGGTTAGTGTGATTAGCTGCCACCCCGGAGGCCCGGGTTCGATTCCCAGCTCTGCCACGAAATTTGAAAGGTGGTACGAGTGATGGAACGGAGTCCACTCATCCTCGGGAGGTCAAATGAGTAGAGGTGGGTTCGATTCCCACCTCAGCCATCCTGGAAGTGGTTTTCCGTGGTTTTCTAATTCTCCTCCAGGAAAATGCCGGGATAATACCTAACATAAGGCCACGGCCGCTTCCTTCCCTCTTCCTTGTCTATCCCTTTCAATCTTTCCAGCCCCCACAAGGCCCCTGTTCAGCATAACAGGTGAGGCCGCCTGGGCGAGGTACTGGTCATTCTCACCAGTTGTATCCCCGACCCAATATCTCACGCTCCAGGACACTGCCCCTGAGGCGGAAGAGGTGGGATCCCTCGCTGAGTCCGCGGGAAAAACCAACCCTGGAGGGTAGGCAGATTTAAAAAAAGAAAAAAAAGGAAAAGTAGAACTTGGTTCATAAATAGATTTTTCTTAATAAATATCCTATTACCGTGCTGTATATTATGCAATTCATGATACGAAATGTGAAAAGCTACCAACAAATGTACCGCCTGAACAGTCTATATTCGGAAATGTAGTTCTCTGAAGGAATGCCCGCTTTCTAATCTCATTTCTTGATATAAAATCTTCTCCAGATTTAACGCCTTAGCAGCCTCCGAAGACTACCAAGCTCCACGTTTTAAGGGGACTTAACATTGTGGGGGGGGGGGCAAAATGGCACTCTGCCCCCCCCCCCCAAGGTAAATTTTTGTGAGTCAAAGAACGCCTTGCTACCCTCACCCCCCAAATTCGGCACCATTAAGATATATACTTGCTGAATTCTGAACTCTAGACCCTTTGAAAGAATGCAGGAAATTGACGTCACGGGCATAGTAGCCGAGTGATATCGTCCCTGGTTTCCCTTCGAGGCGACCACACTTTGAATCCTCACCAGTGCATGTGTGAGTTCTGAAAAGTCACGTCCCTGCAGTTCGAATTCCACGCAAAACTGGGGTTCCCGTAATTGCAATCACGATGGAAATAGTCATGCAAAACTACAAGTTTGCTTTGGCGCTCGAGTACGCGTGGAAGTGATTAATAACCCGAAGTGACAGCCAGACAGATCTGCTATCATCAGTAGGCATTCGGTCTCAGTTCTCTCGCCTTCTTAACGTCATCAGGAGCATTTCTACAACTTGCTGCAATATGGTAAGTTTTTTTTTTTTTACCTATTTGATTAATACATTGCGGAGCATAGTAAGTTGATGATCTGTGGTATGGGCACGTGCTCAGTGTTTGGTCCAGAACGCTCTCATCTACGCCACAGGACGTGCATAAAGGTTTGAAACAATTTGACGATTCATTAGGTTCAAAATAATAATAATAATAATAATAATAATAATAATAATAGTAATAATAATAATAATAATAATAATAATAATAATAATAATAATAATAATAATAATAATAATAATAATTGTTCAGCGAGCCTTAAACTACTTTTACATTTTTTTGGAGAGGTGCTGGAATTTTGTTCCGCAGGAGTTCTTTTACGTGTCGATAAATGTAACGACACGAAGCTGGCGTATTTTAGCACCATCAGACACCACCACACTGAGCCGGGATCGAACCCGTCATTTTGAGTTGTACCGTCTGAGCCACTCAGCCCAGCTGTATAAAATAAAAATAGCCTTCATGCTTCGCTTTTGAGCTCGTTTCAGATAGAAATGTACCATACTCCGATTTTGCAACACTTCTCTTATAAGATGAGTGGCCCGCCTACCGTCTACCCACCCAACTTCTAAAATCTGCCTACGAACAGTAGGATACTTTTAAAGGGTTTCATCGAATCAAACATATGAAGCAAAGCTTCTTTACAGATTCGAATGCAGATGACGAAGAAACCTTCAGCAAAGCAAATGTAACGAAAAGAAAATATTGTAAAAATATACTGGAAGTTATTATTATTATTATTATTATTATTTTTTGCTAATTGCTTTACGTCGCACCGACACAGATAGGTCTTATGGCGACGATGGGATAGGATAGGCCTAGGAATTGGAAGGAAGCGGCCGTGGCCTTAATTAAGGTACAGCCCCGGCATTTGCCTGGTGTGAAAATGGGAAACCACGGAAAACCATATTCAGGGCTGCCGACAGTGGGGCTCGAACCCACTATCTCCCGATTACTGGATACTGGCCGCAACTGGAAGTTATAACACTACAGTTTTGGTCATTGGATTTGTTCTTAGAAATGAAGGGAATTATTGCTATATATTCGATTAAGGACGTAACGATAAATATTTGAAAGAGGAAAATTTATATTATAAGAATCTCCAGGATCATGAGACCTACCAGATTATTTGTCTGTTGGTGATGAGGAATGTAAAGTAAACGGCTGCAGCATTGTTTTATTACATATCGTTATTCATCTGGGAGATATCTTTCTTTTCTCATTTTAAAACTTAGCAACACTGCGTCCTCAGTCTGCGGGATAAATTACAGAATGCCAATTCAATAATGTCATCCTTTTACGAGAAATCCGCATCTCATTTTGAGATCGATAAAATACAATGTTGTTAACCTCGCTGAAAGAACCATACAGTGTCTAGTTCTCATAACATTATCCACAAGGGAACGATGGCAAGTTTACCTTTGGGTATTGGGAAAAGCTTCTGCCGCCGAATAACAGATACAAGTTACACTTCACCAAGTGGTCAAACCCGACTTCTAACTGGCACGGTGAGAAGCGAATGAATAACGAGTCAGTTCTGGTCACAAACTTTCACTCTATCTAAATCAAAAGCGAATGCCTTCGGTGTGGTAAATCATTCGGGGCGATCGTATCTGTATAGCATGGTGACTCAATATGCGTTCTTCAGGAATGGCTACATATCTGACCATCCTGAACCCTTCTGGTACGAAATGTTGACAGTCTGGCATCTGTTCAGACCACTAAGCAAACAACACTAATTATGAATTACTTTCTATGGTCAAGCAATCATCGTCAGACCTAGGAAAATTCTAACATCAGTTATAAAGTACCGTAACTCGTCAAATTATTACTTATAGCTATTTACGGAAAGCTTAATAACAGAATTAATGTTGGGAATAATGTATTTGCCGAGCGAGTTGGCCGTGCGGTTAGCGGCACGCAGCTGTGAGCTTGCATTCGGGAGACAGTGGGTTCAAACCACACTGTTGGCAGCCCTGAAGATGGTTTTCCGTGGTTTGCCATTTTTACACCAGTCAAATGCTTCGGCTGTAGCCTACCTTAATTAAGGTCACGGCCGCTTCCTTCCCAATCCTAGTCTGAAAAAACATTATGCACTCACTTTTCGAAACAGCTTTGAACTATCGATCAAAATGATAAAACACTATGCATGGATGACAGTGTACCCTGCTAGTAAAGCAATAAAGCTTTTAGAGTTACGTGGCTGTAGACTTCGTGACCATAGTCATGGTACCTCTAGTTTTGCATGGAATCCGAAGCACAGGGACGCAACTCTTTCCATTTCAAAAATGTCCCACAGATTGGCGAGATTCGAACGGCAGCTATCTTCCTTGCAGAGAACCCATGACAACGCCACTCGGCTATCACGCCCCCTATCTTGTTAGTATGAGTCAAATATTAACTGTTGAAACGCCCACGTTTTCTTGAACCGTACCCGCTACACAATACGGTATATTTCAGGGGAAAATCCCACGTTTAGATCAACTGTGTTTGCGATCTTGTTAATTAAAATCAGTGTAAGAAAGCAGGTAATATTGTAGTTTTACATCATCTTCTAATCATAAGCATCGGGACCAGTGAATGTATATGAAATACGGACTGTCAGTGACTATCAGTTTACCGGGTTAAGTGGCTCAGACGGTTAGAGCGTTGGCTTTCTGAGCCCAAGTTTGTCGGTTCGATTCTAGCTTAATCCGGAGGTATTTGAAGGTGCTGAAATACGTCAGAACTCCCGCGGGATAAAATTTCGTTTCCTCAACGTCTCCGAAAACCGTAAAAGGAGTAGTAGAACGCAAAACTAATAACATTAACGTTCATTATAACTATCAGTGTCCGTCTTCATGGCTAAAAGTTTAGCGTGCTGGCCTTTGGTCACACGAGACCCGGGTTCGATTCCCGGCAGGGTCGTGAATTTTAAACATCATTAGTTAATTCCGCTGGCACGGAAGCTGGGTGTATGTGTCGTCTTCACCATCATTATTTTCATCCTCATTACGACGCGCAGGTCGCCTACAGGAGTCAAATCAAAAGACCTGCACCTGGCGAGCCGAACTTGTCCTCGGACACTTCCGGCACTAAAAGCCATAGGCCATTTAATTTTTCATTACACTCAGTTTCAATATTACCACATGCATTGGCTGGGAATCGAACAAAACTAACGAGGACGTCACTGATAAGGTAATCTTCTGGATAAGTTCGAAATCTCTATTAGACACATTACACATACTTATTCTCAAAAAATTAACTGCACATGGCAAAACGAGATTTTTCCTTATTCACGAACTTATAGGGAGCGACCCTCCGTGGCTCAGGCGGCAGCGCGCCGGCCTCTCACCGCTGGGTTCCGTGGTTTAAACCCCGGTCACTCCATGTGAGATGTGTGCTGGACAAAGCGGAGACGGGACAGGTTTTTCTCCTGGTACTCCGGTTTTCCCTGTCATCTTTCATTCCAGAAACACTCTCCAGTATCATTTAATTTCATCTCTCAGTCATTAATCATCGCGGCAGAGGAGTGCGACAGGCTTCGGCGGCCGGCACAGTCATCCCCGTTAGACGGAGGCTTCATGCATTCCATTCTCACCTGGCTGAAACTGGAACAGGCTGCGGATTTTCATTTTAACGTTATAGGGAGGAATAGTATAAACAGAATGAACAGAATGAATACCTCATTTACTAGAAAGAGCGAAAAATAAATAAAGACAAAACCACTTTTTACACTATTTCACACATTGTATATTTCTTGTACGGAACAATGGCCCAAACATAAGATATTCATGCAATGTACACACCTGAATGAGCCTGCTACGTAGCCACGTTGAAACACTAGATGCCATGAGGTCTCCCAAGTTAAACAACATAGGGCTTGGTCACCACCTGGATAGGTACCTCATGCAACGTTGGCTAGAGGAGCAACGAAAATGAACTGGCCACTCTACCGCAAGTAAACTCCAGTTCAGGATGTCTGATCAGTGGTCTGTAGCCTAGGTGGGGTCTAGGTCGACCACGTTCAGGTTTGGATAAGACACGTAGTTATGTATTTTTTATTTATTATTATACACCGCTAAACATATTGTATTTTTATTCAGATAAATACATTTTGAGAAAATTAATAAAATCAGGTGCGTAATAGCCGAGTGGCGTTATCACTGGTTTCTCACTAAGCCGACTGTAGTTCGATTCCCAGCCAATGTATGTGGGATTTTGGAAATGGAGAGTCATGTCCGTGTAGTTCGGATTCCACGTTAAATTAGAGGTCTTGTGGTTTTGATCCCGATATGAACAGTCACGTACAGTACAAGCTTACTTAAAAAATAAATCAAGGACAAAGTTTGAATAAGGCCTATTGGAGACTGCTCCTTGCCGAGTGAGATACGCTCAACCCTAGAGTTCACGCCCAGCGGTATATTTTGTTGAAGTACGGTACGTTGTTGTCCGAATTAACCGACCAAGGGTCCACACCTGACAGCCTAGCTGTTTCTATGGCACACTTGGTCAAAAAGGACCATTTTGTAAAATTGGGCTTGTGAATGCCTTAATATTTGAAGATCTGTACAAGCATTTTTTGGGTTTGGGGGAAATTCACCTTTGGGTCTGCCACTAGAGTGTGCTTTGGTGGCAAAAGGCCTCTATCTACCAAGATGACAAACATGCTTATGTACAGTGTGATGATTGCAGATATCGATCCAACAACACTATACACATGTTGTCACCCTTGGTTCTCAGCACCTACTGGATGACTATGCATTTCCTACTCGAATCTTCTTTGATCAGTACTGATCAGTTTAGCAAGCAGAATCATACTATCATCCAAAATTGTTCTGATCTTTCTCGGAAGGAATCTTCCAAGATATTTGGCTCATGCTCCTTCTTCAAAATTATTTCCCCAAACTTAAGTGTGATTGCTCGAACGATAATTTATTTGGTAACGTTTCTTCAAGTTGATAGACGCAAGATTCTAACGAGTGATGTACTACTTATCTGTTGGTATCAGACATGGTGACGTAAAGAGAAGAGAAATACTTATTCTTAATATTTGTCTTGGGTGGAAGAATAGTTGATTGATCAATGGCAGTAATTGCAGTCCTTCACCATCTACTGTACTTTACGAATTACCATAACAGTAAAACGTATCCATTCTTCTTCTTCTTCTTCTTCTTCTTCTTCTTCTTCTTCTTCTTCTTCTTATTTGCAGGATCTCCATTTCTTTTACTGTCGATGGACAGCCTGATTTCATTGGAGATTGTTCATATGAAGTGCTGCTGCTTCCTGTGCGGAACGAACTTAATGTTAAAACTAAGTTAATGGCTGTATTGGACTGCGATGTCAGATCCAAGGGACTGCTACTTCTGAAGATCTCCATTGTAAATATTATTCAAGAGTATCGATTGATTCGCTTGACAATCTCTATATCTTTCGTTCCTGGAGTCCCGAACTCTTCAATCAAGAGTGCAATGTTTGCTTTTAGGTTAACATAACATGAAGACACAAAAACAATGTACTCTGCCCCTTAAAAGGGACTGTTCAGCTTCACCTTGTCTATACAAGGCTTGAAAGCAATATACGGAGTTCACAAGTTATTCCGTGTTCATTTGGTTAAGTTTTAACGGAAAGAATAATATTTTCTTTTTATCAGACGGAGGATATACAGTACGTCCTGTTGGTGAATGGTAATTATAACCATCAGTCCACATTCGATTCACCGCAAATATTTGACGGGTTAGTCATTTTAACAACCACTGGTTCACAGTTTTCATGGATCACGTCCACAGCCCCGCTGATTCGTCCATAACTGAAGAGTACAGCAAATTGTAAGCTTATGAACGGAGGCCCATCGCGCCTGCCCTTCCTCTTTGATTGGTTATTTGAAAGGATTTTTAGACACGAATAGGTTAGAATCCATACGTGTTTAAACAAGGCGGAAGTACAACTTAGCCGCTCTAAACGTATACCAATGAGTTGCATACATTTTAGGGGGTCTGATAGTTCAGATCGCTAATACTGATGTAAATCTCACTACAGAACCGTTGTGCGGGTAGAAAACACTTCCACCTCGGTTAAATACTTTTGCATTCTAACCAAAGAGGATATAATAGAATAGGGATGAAAGTCAATAATAAATTTCGGTTCCAAGACAAATGGTCCCTTGTGATTTCAGTCCGCAATAAGAGATTACGCCGTAATGCGCACCGTGTCACGGCCGACTTGATGCGTCGCTCTAGCTATGAGAGTCAACTCAAGACCTTAGCGGTCCCTTTGATGTTAGTCAGACTTCTGGTCGGTGAAAAGGCTTCCGCAGCGCTAAATAGTTCCGTAGGTTTGTTACTTGTTCCTGAAGTCAGGAGATTCCTTCCGTTTGGTTAGATATTCTAGTGAAGTGACTTGACGAATAAAAAAATTTTGCCCTGTATTAATATGGAAAAGATATCACATGTTGTATGTTATTCGGGTTCGTTACCAACTCATATTTCATACGTAGATGGCTATGAATAGTTACTGTTCTCAGTGGTGCATGTATCAAAATAATAATTATTTAATATGAGATTGATATCTTATTGCACTGTGTACTTGGTAAGCTTTGTTCGAGTTCATTCCATTGCTCATAAGTTCGCATAATATTTGCGACGTTGAAAATGGATACAAGAAAACTGTTGGCAATACTGGCCGCAACAGCGTGTTCGTGTTCAGTTGTTCAGTATTCATAATGGCTGCCAGCTGTGAGCAAGACGTGTGTGATGGTGTGCAGCTTGAGTCCCCTGTGGAATACTTTAAAGCTAACAGAAGTGGAGAAAAATTAAGTAGGAAATCTAAACACATTGTTTTAAACGTTTACAGTAGCCTACGAGATTAGAATCCGCTGTGGACTGTGGAAGACGTGGTGAAAAAGACCGCGCAGCTGACCGGCGTTTCTGTGTACAGTCCTTACGCCGCTCGCGTAGAATTTAAACTCCACGGAAAATCCAAGTCTCCAGCGAAAGGTCGAAAGGGAATTCTTATGTTTTCTTGTGGTTCTATATCGTACGCTCTCCTGTGGCTGTATGTCGTGAGCCTTTTTGATGACATGTTTCTGTAAAGTCGCTGAACATTTAGTTTTAAGAAAGTGTCTCATTATGTAAACAAGTAGTCAAGGTGATAAGGAATATTCATTCATCTAAGCTGCATGCTCGTTCGTTTGTTCGTCAGTAGGCCTATGTGCCAGCTCAGTTCGAACTATGCACTCGCCGTAAATAAAACGGGAAGGGCCTTAACACGGTATGGGAATAGGATCCTTGGCGTATTCGATAATAATAATAATAATAATAATAATAATAATAATAATAATAATAATAATAATAATAATTTGTACTTTACTTTATATTCGTAATCGCTCTCTAACTGCAGAAATGTTGTCATGAGGGGATCATGAGTTCGTTTTTACCTTCCGAATGACGAGACTACAATATTAACAACATTCCTGGAAACATTGTATTTTGCAATCCCACTCACAGGTGGGTTTTTCAGCTTGTTGAACTGCAACTGACAGTCGTAGCACGAGAGCGCAATCGTACACTTATGTTGGAAGTCCCCATGTGCCTCACACAAATTGCTTTATGAAATAAAAATAAACCTTGCTTCTCTTGCCTCGGTATTCGTCAGTAATCTGTAGGTATATATTGGTCAATAAAGGAATAGGTATGATACGTAATCAAAGTACAGCTATGTGAAAGGAAGTGATTTCTTTTGATGCTTCACTATTTGAGAATGAAGTACTTGTCAGATAGACGCACGACGTTAATAATAAGCTGGTCCTGGCGGAGATGGAGAACGGAGATGGTAAGAGGGGACGTGCTCACATGCGCCAGGATACTTTTCCTAAGCTCTTGACTTGACTTTCAGTACTGAGAGTCAACTCAAGATCTTAGCGGTCCCTTTGATGTTAGTCAGACTTCTGGTCGGTGAAAAGGCTTCCGCAGCGCCAAATAGTTCCCTAGGTTTGTTACTTGTTCCTGAAGTCAGGAGATTCCTTCAGTTTGGTTAGATATTCTGGTGAACTGACTTGATGAATTAAAATTTTTCCCCTGTATAAATATGGAAATCCCTCGCTGAGTCCGAGGAAAAAGCCGAACCTGGAGGGTAAACAGATGATGATGATGATGATGATGATAAATATGGAAAATATATCACAGGTTGTATGTTATTCGTGTTCGTTACCAACTCTTATATTTCATACGTAGATGGCTATGAATAGTTATTGTTCTCAGTGGTGTATGTAGCAAAATAATAATGATTTAATATGAAATTGATATCTTATTGCACTGTGTACTTAGTAAGTATGTTCGAGTTCATTCCACTGCTGATAAGTTCGCATGATATGTGCGACGTTGAAGATGGATCCAAGAAAACTGTTGGCAATACTGGCTGCAAGAGCGTGTTCAGTATTCATAATGGCTGCCAGCTGTGAGCAAGACGTGTGTGATGCTGTGACGCTTGAGTCCCCTGTGAAATACTTTAAAGCTAACAAAAGTGGAGAAAAATAAAGTAGACAATCTAAACCAAATTGTTTTAAACATTTACAGTACCATGCGAGATTAGAATCCACTGTGGACTGAGGAAGACGTGAAAAAGACCGCGCAGCGTTTCTGTGTACAGTGTTTACGCCGCTCGCTTGGAATTTAAGCTCCACGGAAAATCCAAGTCTCCAGCGAAAGATCGATGTGTCAGCTTAGCACTCGCCGTAAATAAAACAGGAAGGGCCTTAACACGGTATGGGAATAGGATCCTTGGCTTATTCGATGATGATGATGATGATAATAATACTAATAATAATGATAATAATAATTGTTACGGAGATATCCGTGGTAGTTATGCGTGAAAGAAGGTGCGGGCGTGAACGGGTCTCAAACTACGGAATCAAAGTTAATGTAAAATTTAACAAGGTTATATTTTCTTTTCAAAAACAAGGAAATAACAAGCATGGCAGGTACAAAGTAGCAAATCAAAAGGGTAGTTACAATATTTACAGAATTTGGGCTTCGCGCCCTGACTTAACACTGCTTGGGCAATCAGCTCAGTTTTACCCCAAACACAAGTTTCAACAGAGGGGCAGAAAACCCCATTCATGCCTAGGAGCCCTTGCTCCAAATTACACAGAAAAGCCTCCACGAGGCGTACAACACTCAATTTTCAAAAGAGCCACTCGCTCTCAAATTTAAGCCTCTCCCAGGCCACACCAAACTCCACCTTCAAGTTGTCCTCAACGGACATAAACACAGGGGTAAAATACCCAATCTACTGAGGTCTATTAAATGAAAAGCAGGTTAATTAAATGACCTCTAAAATAACAATTTGAGAGGAGGCGAACTTGCACTCCTAATACACTTTGATTAAGACCTACTTGGCACTAGGCCGTTAATACAAGGGCTAATCCCATACTAAATAGGTGACTTAAGAAGAGCAATTTGTTTTACGTTATCGAAGAATAGGTTGAGAAAAATAAGTTCACCTCAAAACAATATGAGTGGGAGCTCGAGAGGGTTAGCACTCTCTATCCCAGTATGTAGCTTTAAAAGAGAATAAATGAAAAGAGTAGTTACATTTAGGAAACGGTTACATGGTGGAAAGCTTAGAACCCGCCCCGAGAGTTAAACTGCTGAGCTAGCAAAGAAAGAAGTTATTAATCGGCCATTACCTTGTTGTTGACCGCTGCCGAGGAAAGAGGCGCTTCCCGCCTCCTGCTATGTACTTAATACACTGAAAGATGGAACAGAAGTGGCCCGGAGACCCTAAAATCAGCAGTTTATATCCTCTCGCAGAAGTTTCTAGGCGTTAGGGGAATGAAAACACCCTCCCGCACATTCTTTATTGGCTAGGGTACAGAAACATATCCAAGTAGGGGGAAGATACATCGGATTGGTCGAGAAAAAACTCAAAGAAATTCGGGATTGGATAAATCTAAAACAAGGGGAAAAAGAGGGGTATACAGCCAACTTAAACAATAACAGAAAGAAATTTAGCAAAGAACAAACATTTGAAATAAAAATTTCTCCAACAAAATAGTTCTTTGACTTCGCACTAGGTTGCACTATTGTTGATCTTCAGTAGTGTCCTCTAGAAGAGAAAGTTCACACTTCTTACTTCAAGCAAAACAAAAACACATCAAAAATGACACAGTTCAAAAACTCAAAATTTTCCACGTGGTGACATCTTCAGAGAAAGTACAGAATTAATAGCGTAGATAAAGTTCAGACTTCCTCCAACAGAGGAGTTTCAACTGGCGCACATTTTGAATTAGCGGTGTGGAGGTGTACCGCCCGGTACAGACCTCCCCCCCCCAAAAATTCCTCCAGGGGTGACACATAAAATAGTTTGAAAACAAGGTCCAAGTTTGATGTAGATATGGAGATTAATTGCCAAAAAAAATTTATAAGACTTTCTTAATTTGGTTTGATTCAGTTTCAAAATTTTGTTGTTGCAGGTGAAGTACAGTCTTTATGTTTGTAGAAGTTGAGTTCTGAAGATAAACTTTTAATACTTAAAAGTGATGAAAAATTTTGCAATGTCCACCAAATATTGCTGTTGAATTCCCAAGTGTAGTCAATGCTTATAGTAACTGTTCATGTAGTTGATGTTGATGAAGTTGGATGGCCAGACCGGCCGTTGCAGCTTGCGTCCAAAGGAGGCCGCTCGGACCCCTCAAGTACCCTGAGATACCGCTCACCCGCACTATGAGGGGAGCAGTGGTGTTGAAACACGCCGCGCCCGCGGTGAAGGAATACAGGCTGCGGGCAAGTAGCAGGTCGTGCGCCGCACATCAGCCTTGGCCGGGAGGAGAGCTCCGGCTCGCCGTGCACATGTCGTCCTCGCTGGGGCCGAGGGGGCCCGTCCTCGAACCCAGTCGCGGCACAGCGCCGCGCGGCTGCGGGGGCACTGAAACATTAAAGCTAGGCGGCAGAATTGTGTTGGACCATCATCTTTTTGAGGGCACAGGCTTGGTGAAGAGGTTGAGGGGTCAGCGGCGTGCAGTTGTCCATGGCATTTAATGCAATCAAGCCACAGTGTATATTGGAGCAGGAGACGGGAGCGTGGTAATGGCCGAGGCAAGGACAGGATGGCAGTTTAACAAATCGGGGGAGGTTTCACACAAATGCTTACATATAAAACAAAATATTATAGAAGGGGCAGAATGCCTTAAAAGTGAAACTCAAAAAAAAAAAAATATATATATAACCTTCATATTCCTTTCAAAATAATATGAAGCAAGTTAACACGGAAATTACACCGGTTTCACCTGGGACAGGTGAACTCTAAATATCCTCTCGGTGGCTGGATTACTTAACAATAAGGTAACCGGCGTAAGGAAATCCAGAATAATGCATGGCCCATGGAATCTGGGGGCAAGCTTGCCCGCGGGAACAAAGTTCTTGACCATCACCTGGTCACCTACCTTCAAAGTGGTGGGTCTCCGTCCACGATCATACCTTTCCCTAACCTTTTCATGAGATACCTTAAGATTGGCTTTAGCCTTCTTCCAAAGATCTGTAATGTTATCCGGATCTATTGTCTCGGGTAGAATGTCACTCAGAGACCAGAGGTTAGAGAGCGGCGAGTTGGGAACAAACTTGAACATCAAAGAAGCTGGAGTAAATTTATGTGATTCATGAACCGCCGAATTCAAAGCAAAAGCTAACCAATGCAGGGACGTGTCCCACCTGGAATGATCATCATGATGATAGGCTATAAGTGCGGACCTGAGATTACGATTAACCCGTTCAGCCAGAGATGGTTGAGGGTAATAAGCAGAAGTAGTTACATGAGAGATGGATAAGTCAAAACAGAATTTACGAAAAAGATTTGATGTAAACGCCTTAGCATTATCGGACACAATATATTGGCACGGACCAAAAGAAGCAAAAATAGAATTTAGGCAAGTAATGGTGGACTGAGCGGTAGCCAGCTTAGTCGGAAATAACCAGGAAAATCTTGTAAAACCATCTACACATACAAAGATGAATTTGTTGGCATTTCCCTTCGACTGGGGGAAGGGTCCTACATAATCAATATACAGGCGTTCCATGGGGCGCGATGCTTGATGCGAAGACAAAAGGCCTACCTTGGTGGACATGGTGGGTTTACTGAGCAAACAAGATTTACAAGCTTTTACAAGTTCGCGGATTTCACCGTCCATACCTTTCCAGATGAACATTTCACGAATCTTTTCACGAGTTTTAAATATTCCCAGATGCCCCCCCAATGGGGTCTCATGATAGTATTTGAAGATCATAGGCACAAGGACAGCTGGAACGACAACCTTCATCATCTTGTCATGCCTCGAAGGGCAACATAAAACACCATTCCTCAGAACATAAGGGACGACATGTTCCCCAGAAGAAAGGGTTTCCATTATCGGAGCCAGCGTCGGATCTTCATGTTGGTATTTCTCGATATCCCTAAAGAGCATGGGGGCATCCGTTAAGATGGCATTAACATCAGATAGTATGGACTCGGGAGGTATTGAACTGTCGACCGGTTCTTGGGTCTCGACGTCGTTTGAAAACATACGGCTGAGTCCATCAGCGACAATATTTTCGGTACCTCTGATATGTCTAACATCAAACTGGAAGGCAGAAATACGGATGGCCCAACGGGCTATACGACCAGTACGACGCGGCCTACCTAAGACCCAGCTTAAGGCTTGATTATCTGTCTCCAGGTCGAATTTAACATGTTCCAGATAGAGACGGAACTTCTCTAAGGCGAATAAGACTGCCAAACCTTCGAGCTCATATATGGAATACTTGGCTTCTTGAGCCGACAAGGTCCTAGATGCATAGGCGATGGGTCGCCTCCCTAGTTCAGTCTCTTGAAGAAGGACTGCCGCTACTGCTGACGACGACGCGTCGGTTTGGACGATGAATTTCTTCGAGAAATCAGGCATAGCAAGTACAGGGGCATTACAAAGAGCTAATTTAAGGTCTTCGAAAGCGGCTTGTTGAGAAGGTCCCCACTCGAATTTGATGCCTTTCCTACGAAGAAGGTTTAAGGGCGCCGCTCTATTAGCGAAGTTAGGAATAAACTTCCTGAAGAAATTCACCATACCAATAAACCTGGCGATGCCTTTGATGTCCTTGGGAGGTTTAAAATCACGGATGGCCTGTGTTCTAGAATGATCGACGGCTACACCATCAGGTGACACAATATGCCCTAGGAAAGACATAGAGGGCTTAGCAAAGACAACCTTGGACAACTTAACAGTTAACCCAGCTTTACGAAGGCGATCGAGAACTTCTCGCAGATGATCTAGATGCTCTTCAAAAGTCTCTGAAAATACGACGACATCATCCAAGTAGTGATATAAGTACTCAAATTTGATGTCGGAGAAGACCCTATCTAGCAGCCTAGTGAGTACAGCTGCTCCCGTGGGGAGCCCGAAAGGCACGCGGTTGTATTCATATAAATTCCAGTCCGTGGCAAACGCTGTAAGATGTTTAGACTCTTCGGCAAGGGGAATTTGATTATAGGCCTGATTCAAGTCCAAGATAGTAAAGAACTTGGCCTTACGAAACCATGAAAAACAAGAATGAAGGTCGGGAAGGGGCACAGATTGTAACACCACCTTCCGATTGAGAGCCCTGTAATCAATGACAGGCCTGAAGCCCCCTTGGGGTTTCGGAACTAGAAAAATAGGCGAAGAATACGCCGACTTAGAGGGCCTAATAATACCATCCTTCAACATCTGATCGATAATTTCTTTCAGAGCCTTCATTTTAGGTGGAGATAGCCTATACGGTGGAAAACGGACAGGAATCGAATCAGTGACCTCAATTTTGTATTCAGTAAGGTCAGTAACACCAAGAGTATCAGAGAACACCTCGGGAAACGACTGACACAATTTGCGAATACTATCAGCCTGCTCCTCAGGTAGATGTCTAAGGTCTAACAACATCTCATCCTGGGTAGGCGAAATAGAAGAACATAATGCAGAATTACACTTTAGTAAAGGGATGTTACAATTAGAGGCAAATTTGAAAGTGCAAGACCTACTCTGAAGATCGAGCACAAGACCAGTGTGAGAAATAAAGTCCGCTCCCAATATAATGGGGCAAGACAAGTGCTTGGCCACAAACAATTTAACTTTCCATGTGAATTTAAAAATACGAATTTTGACATATAAGGAACCGAGAATTTCTAATGGAGAGGAATTAGCCGAAACGTATTGGATCGCCGACAAACAATAGTTAGGAAGCTTACAAACAGATTTCAATTTTGAATACCAATCAGCCGAAATAATAGAACAAACACTACCTGAATCTAAGAGAGCTGTTATAGGCTCGTTATTTAACTCAATTTTGAGAAAGGGGACCGGTGCGGGGGTATCCGCCGCAATCCTAAGACACTCTTTGGGACCTTCAAAAGATAAATTTGAAAATTGCTCGTTCCCTGAATTTACAACCTGTTTACCAGGGGCTGAGTCTCGGGAAGATGGATTAGTCGACTCAGCCGAAGCCACTAGTCACTTTTTATTATTGGCATAGGTAGAATTTGCACCAGAAGTTGAGCAGGAGGGGGTGCTATTCGAGTTTGGGCAGTTCTTGGCGATATGTGAGAAAGCCCCACATTTAAAACAGCCTTGTGCTGAACCAGCTCCATTATTTGCCCTACTAGTTTTGACCAATGGACATTTATTGCGAAGATGGTCAGGCGACCCGCAAGCATAACATTTACGGGGTGTGACTGGTCGGCGAGGTGGAGGCCGAGTATTACTAAACGAAGGAGGGGGTTCTTTTGCCACACGCAAAGAATCGGCGTACCTAACTCCTTCCGCTGAGACAGCCAACGCTTCAAGTTCAGAGAAAGTTTGCGGGCACGCCGCGAAACACAAGTATGACCTATAAGATGGTGAAATACCTTCCACAATAGCTTGTACAATTTGATCCTCAGGGAAGTGCAGAGCAAACACCCTAGTATAAAACTTAATGTCCTGTATGAAATCAGCCAAGTTCTCATCCAAGCGCTGTACACGATAATAGTACTTCTGAATAAGGGAGGACCTGGCCCTAGCCGGGATGAAGTTAGCTAGCAAGTGGGCATGGAAATCCTCAATAGATGATTGCTCGGCAATGGCTCTTACGATTTTATCTGAGAGAATACCAATAGCATACGGATAGATAATTTGCAAAATTTGACATGGAGAAAGAGAAAACAAAAGGGCATGATCCTGAAATTCAACCAGAAATCTTAAAAATGAAATTACTTCACTGGTGGTATTAACCGAAAACTTAGAGATACCTCTGAGCAACATTGCCAATGGATGAGGCAAGCTGCTAAACCCGGGTGACATAGTAGGTAAAGGTTTCAATGGCAAGGAAGTTAATTCCGAACGGATGTTACTCAACGATGCACGGCGTTCAGATTCGTTGTCCAATGGGGCAGAGATAGTTTGAGCAGCAACGGTTATCCTATTGACTTCTCCCTTATGAGGCTCTTCCTCGCTACCTACATTCACTGTGGTGGGTAGATCGCTTTTGGGAGGAACCTCCCCTGTTAACAATTGAGTGACCTTGCTAGATAATTCAGACATATTTTCAAGCAGCGTACTAGCTTCCTTCTTCTGAACGACATTCAACTTTAGAGACAACAGATCGTTAACTCTATTTGAAAAGTGATATAGCCTAGCTTGCACCCGCTTAATTTGATTAGGAGAAGGATCATTTTCATCAAAAAAACTAACTACAGAAGCTAGCCCAGTAATATTCTCCGTGATCGTGGAAAGAGAGTCGTCAATTTCTTTCTCTCCCAAATTGGGGATGGAAATGGGCAAATCTAGGGACTCTCTAAGCTTGTTTGTATCTACTGCAACCGTGCCTCCAGATTGCACATTTCTAATAGTCAATTCGTAGATCAACTCCTCCTTGCGCAAATAGTTAAGATGGAGAACATCGCGAGGGCCGGGCATGATGACAGAGCAATTTTGAAAAAGTCAAAAAAAATTCCAGCAACTGAGAAAATTGTTAGAGTTCGGAACAAAACAATGTTTAGCCGTCAAAAGGGGCTAAATTGAGACCCATTCAACCACGCTCTGCTACCACTTGTTACGGAGATATCCGTGGTAGTTATGCGTGAAAGAAGGTGCGGGCGTGAACGGGTCTCAAACTACGGAATCAAAGTTAATGTAAAATTTAACAAGGTTATATTTTCTTTTCAAAAACAAGGAAATAACAAGCATGGCAGGTACAAAGTAGCAAATCAAAAGGGTAGTTACAATATTTACAGAATTTGGGCTTCGCGCCCTGACTTTACACTGCTTGGGCAATCAGCTCAGTTTTACCCCAAACACAAGTTTCAACAGAGGGGCAGAAAACCCCATTCATGCCTAGGAGCCCTTGCTCCAAATTACACTGAAAAGCCTCCACGAGGCGTACAACACTCAATTTTCAAAAGAGCCACTCGCTCTCAAATTTAAGCCTCTCCCAGGCCACACCAAACTCCACCTTCAAGTTGTCCTCAACGGACATAAACACAGGGGTAAAATACCCAATCTACTGTGGTCTATTAAATGAAAAGCAGGTTAATTAAATGACCTCTAAAATAACAATTTGAGAGGAGGCGAACTTGCACTCCTAATACACTTTGATTAAGACCTACTTGGCACTAGGCCGTTAATACAAGGGCTAATCCCATACTAAAGAGGTGACTTAAGAAGAGCAATTTGTTTTACGTTATCGAAGAATAGGTTGAGAAAAATAAGTTCACCTCAAAACAATATGAGTGGGAGCTCGAGAGGGTTAGCACTCTCTATCCCAGTATGTAGCTTTAAAAGAGAATAAATGAAAAGAGTAGTTACATTTAGGAAACGGTTACATGGTGGAAAGCTTAGAACCCGCCCCGAGAGTTAAACTGCTGAGCTAGCAAAGAAAGAAGTTATTAATCGGCCATTACCTTGTTGTTGACCGCTGCCGAGGAAAGAGGCGCTTCCCGCCTCCTGCTATGTACTTAATACACTGAAAGATGGAACAGAAGTGGCCCGGAGACCCTAAAATCAGCAGTTTATATCCTCTCGCAGAAGTTTCTAGGCGTTAGGGGAATGAAAACACCCTCCCGCACATTCTTTATTGGCTAGGGTACAGAAACATATCCAAGTAGGGGGAAGATACATCGGATTGGTCGAGAAAAAACTCAAAGAAATTCGGGATTGGATAAATCTAAAACAAGGGGAAAAAGAGGGGTATACAGCCAACTTAAACAATAACAGAAAGAAATTTAGCAAAGAGCAAACATTTGAAATAAAAATTTCTCCAACAAAATAGTTCTTTGACTTCGCACTAGGTTGCACTATTGTTGATCTTCAGTAGTGTCCTCTAGAAGAGAAAGTTCACACTTCTTACTTCAAGCAAAACAAAAACACATCAAAAATGTCACAGTTCAAAAACTCAAAATTTTCCACGTGGTGACATCTTCAGAGAAAGTAGAGAATTAATAGCGTAGATAAAGTTCAGACTTCCTCCAACAGAGGAGTTTCAACTGGCGCACATTTTGAATTAGCGGTGTGGAGGTGTACCGCCCGGTACAATAATAATAATAATAATAATAATAATAATAATAATAATAATAATAATAATAATAATAATAATAATAATAATAATAATAATAATAATCATGTGTACTTTACTTTATATTCGTAACCGCCCTCTACCTGCAGAAATGTTATCATGAGAGGATCATGAGTTCGTTTTTACCTACCGAATGACGAGACTACAATATTTATAACATTCCTGGAAGCATTGTATTTTGCAATCCCACTCACGGGTGGGTTTTTCAGCTTTTTTAACTGTGAGAAACTGCCACTGACAGTCGTTGCACGAGAGCGGAATCGTATACTTATCTTGTAAGTCTCCATGTGCCTCACACAAATTGCATTATGAAATAAAAATAAACCTTGCTTCTCTTGCCTCGGTATTCGTCAGTAATCTGTAGGTTTTGCATGGTCAATAAAGGAATAAATAGGTGTAGTACGTAATCAAAGTACAGCTATGTGAAAGGAAGTGATTTCGTTTGATGCTTCTCTATTTCAGAATGAAGTACTGTACTTGTCAGATGGTCGCACGGCGTTAATGATAAGTTGGTTGTGGCGGAGATGGAGAACGGCGACGAGACGGGAACGGGGAACAGGGGACGTGCTCACATGCGGAAGGATACTTTTCCTAAGCTCTTGACTTGAATTTCAGTATAGCTTCAGGCACTTCCAGTCCTAATTTTTAGATGGCAATGGAGGTAATTCACAACGAGCAGATAGTTGTAGGAAGGTTCTGTAGATGACAGGCAAGTAGGCATGAAAAGAGCGATTTTAATAATTAGGCCGTTTGTCTCGAAGAGAAGTATTTCAAGTCTAACCTCAATCAGTGGGCCCTTCTGACAAAGAATTAGTCGTATAACGTCAAACGTTATGGATATACTATTGCTGGATTATATTGAATCCGACTTTACCCAATCGATTAACCTTGATTGAACTAATATCGATTTTAATCGATAATTCCCATGATGCTATAGTATTTGTGTTGTTTGAATTCCAAGTGTCCATGTGCTTGTGCTGTAAATCTATGTTCCTTATGCTTGTTTATTAGAAATATATCTTCGTCAGTTCTCCTGAGATAGTAGGTTCGAACCCCACTGTCGGCAGCCCTGAAGATGGTTTTCCGTGGTTTCCCATTTTCACACCAGGCAAATGCTGGGGCTGTACCTTAATTAAGGCCACGGCCGCTTCCTTCCCACTCCCAGCCCTTTCCTGTCCCATCGTCGCCATAAGACATATCTGTGTCGGTGCGACGTAAAGCCAATAGCAAAAAAAAAAAAAAAATAAAGAAAGAAAAAAGTTCTCCTGAAATCCTGTATTTTCTGCTTGAGTACACCTCAGTGGCAGGAAGCTGAATGGTTCTATTAATGCATTTCTATATATTTCTGTTATTCTGTTATTTTTATTTTCATGCGGTACTTGGATACTGATGTGATACCCATATACTGCGTATGCTGTGCTCTGGTGTCTTGCTTTAGAAGGGATTTATTATTTGTCATAATATCAATCATTCATTTCAAGGTAAAGCTACTTTGTGGTGTGAGGTTATGCTCGGTGGTGGGAGGGATGGTGAGCATAACCGGATGTGCATCACTACGGCGGAAGTCATCTCTCCGCGCTATCTGTTGGTAATAATAGTAAGGTATTGCACACAGTAGCTGCAGATTGGAACCGTTAGACTTTCACCGGGGTGAGGATTCTAACTTATTCCTGCCTAAAAATAATGTCCCTTATTTCATTATCAGTGCGTGCTAGGCCTTAGTATTAAAAATCTGGTTAAGTTGACAAGAATGTACTTCAACAATGACGGGATAATTGTCTCTCTCCCAGTGTTGAAAGGAAATACAGTCTGGTTCTTGACCAACTCTCCATCGATAAAATCTGTTAGCCATTCCGGATAAACACACAGAGCTGAATTGCGGTCTCCTAGAACTAACTCTTCTCCCAGTGGCAATTGGTAGTTTATAATTCGTAAACGACATGCTTAACTCACATGAGACATTTCTAGTCAAGATTAATTTAAACTCTAAGGTCACTTTTCGAAAGATTCCCTGTGAGCTGAACACTACTGCCTTTATTCAGTGCTGTAAAATAGGTTATGGAAAAGTACCAGTAGATCAACTTAGAGCCAGTCTACCCAACACGCGCCTCAGCTGATCTGAGTAGTTCTGTGCAGCCAGCTAGTTTTATAAATTTCTCAGACACTGACCGAAATTGTCCAGGGTTTGAGTCAACACATACGGTACCACTGATATGCCACTATACTAAAAATTGACAACCACAGTATATAAAGGTATGGTGTATTTGATTTTTCTTTGTGCTTCTGTATACATCCTGGTTATATCTAGAGCTAAATAAGATTGACAGATTAGCATTCGTCTGTGATTAATAATAGCAGATTAACATTGCCCAGTATTCATAACATAGTTAGGTGAGTCGAAAGAATGGTTTGAAAATGTGTTACCCATGCCCAGAAGATAAAAGACACCTCGACGTTTGGCCTCTTAGTCGTCGTGGTCGTCGTCGTCATCATCATCATCATAATCATCACCATTACCATTATGGCAAACAAGAACACATTCGGCAATAAACGGCACGCTGTATATTCTTGTGCGAGTACTAAGGATGTCTCGATGCATGTTTGGACGAAATGTTTCTTCTGTACCAGCATGGTAGCGATGATGAAATCAAGACGTACACATTCTTCGACGAGGCACTGGGCTTCTGGATCACTTAACATGATATCATTGAGGGAGAATCAATCTATCGTCTCTAGCATAGTGACACGATTTATACAGCAGACTTGACACAAACTGAGTACGCGGGGCTGTTGATTAAAATATCACACGTCTTTTACAAAAAGGAACAACAAAACAAACCTGTCGTACGGGTGGTATGTGGGTGTTTTTGAGCGATATCTATTCAGACTCCAAGAAGTGAAAAATCTAATACTTCAACAAACACTATAGGCCCTATTAAGCTTTGGTACAAAGGTGGGTTGTGATGTTATTGCGCTGCATGATGTCTTCCATAATAATAAGCGCTCAGCGCCGACGTGTAAAGCTGGACGAACATCGAAAATGTAACAGTTAGGCGGAAGAAAGGCATAGATCTATCTTTCGAATTGAGACGACTCTCAACATCGTCTCCGCCAAAAGACCGTCGTGCTTACGTTCGACGACGTACGGAGAGGAACATTCTCCGTACCTGTGCTCATTTTTCGGGTTCATTCAAGGTACCAGAATGAATAAATAGTGACGCTCACGAAATCTGCTGTCTTCTAGCCCGTAACCACACATCTCGTTATATTATCCGGTTTAGGGAGAGGGACCAATGTTTTTAGGAATTGTAGTAAAAACGGCTTGTGGGCCACCCGGTGTCGTCTTTATAATGCACCATGCGTTCTGGTATGGGTTAGAACGAGTTTTTTTTTAACTTTTATTAACCTGTCCTAGTCTCAACGTCAGCATTGACAATATGAACATGGCTGAGATACGAGTGATGCTAATAACACCATTCCCTATATATAACCAGCCGGTGTGATGAATGGCGCAAAAGTGTGGCTTGCAGGGTCAGTTAGTGTATACATTTCAATGGACTTGGCATACTGTTACGTAATAGGACTTAATGTCTCAGTCCGGAAATAGAAAAGCAGCTCGATTTGTTCTGGGGTGTTTCCGACAAAAGAGTAGCGTTACAAAAATGTTGCAAAGTTTGGTCTGGGAAGACTTGGGAGAAAGGAGACGAGCTGCTCGACTAAATGGTATGTTCCGAGCTGTCAGTGGAGAGATGGCATGGAATGACATTAGTAGACGAATAAGTTTGAGCGTTGTCTTTAAAAGTAGGAAAGATCACAATATGAAGATAAAGTTGGAATTCAAGAGGACAAATTGGGGCATATATTCGTTTATAGAAAGGGGAGTTAGGGATTGGAATAGCTTACCAAGGGAGATGTTCAATAAATTTCCATTTTCTTTGAAATCATTCAAGAAAAGGCGAGGAAAACAACATATAGGAAATCTGTCACCTGGGCGACTGCCCTAAATACAGATCAGTATTGATTGATTAAGCCGGCCCCGTGGTGTAGGGGTAGCGTGCCTGCCTCTTACCCGGAGGCCCCGGGTTCGATTCCCGGCCAGGTCAGGGATTTTTACCTGGACCTGAGGTACGAGGTCCACTCAGCCTACGTGATTAGAATTGAGGTGCTATCTGACGGTGAGATAGCGGCCCGGGTCTAGAAAGCCAAGAATAACGGCCGAGAGGATTCGTCGTGCTGACCACACGACACCTCGTAATCTGCAGGCCTTCGGGTTGAGCAGCGGTCGCTTGGTAGGCCAAGGCCCAAGGCAAGGGGGATTGATTGATTGATTGATTTGATTGATTGATTGATTGATTGATTGATTGATTGATTGATTGATTGATTGATTGATTGATTGATTGATTGATTGATTGATTGATTGATTGATTGATTGCCAGGCTGAGTGGCTCAGACGGTTGAGGCGCTGGTCTTCTGACACCAACTTGGCAGGTTCGATCGTGGCTCAGTCCGGTGGTATTTGAAGGTCTCAAATACGTCAGCCTCGTGTCGGTAGATTTACTGGCACGTAAAAGAACTCCTGCGGGACTAAATTCCGGCACCTCGGCGTCTCCGAAAACCGTAAAAGAGTAGTTAGTGCGACGTAAAACAAATAACATTACTATTATTATTATTATTATTATTATTATTATTATTATTATTATTATTATTATTATTATTATTATTATTATTTTCCACCAAACACACAACACGATTTTTTGTGGATGGGCACTCTCCTTCGCATGGGGAGTTGCTTTCTTTATGGGCTGAGCCACTCTTTCCTCTTCTTTTTGTTGACATACAGGCAGGCACCATTTCTCGTCACCGGTGACAATGTTCGAAAGGAATGCTTCGTACCCATCACAAGCCAACCGGTGCCAGGCAAGCAATGACTAACAGATGTTTACTCGTTGATTTTTGTTACTGTCACTTAGCACATGTAGTACCCATATACCCAATTTCTGTACCTTACCGAAGCCTACTAGATACTAGAAGGCCTGGACAGAAAGCCAATTTCTTGCATTAAAAGCGGGGTAATAGTTTTTCTCTATTCCACCACTAGGTTCGCGTTTACGTTCTGTTGTTTGGCGTGAATTATATAACTAGCGTGTGTTACTGCAACATATTTTATAAGAAGAAATAACATATTAAACTTCATTTTATAAGGCAAGGCCTTATCTAACATGAAATATGAGGAGTTTTGTCGTTTTTTCATTTATTTGGTCTCACGATTTGCAGTATAGCCTATGGATGGTTGCTGAGATGCATTTAACGTTTGTTTAGTTATGTGCTTCCAAATTACCGTCAAGAGGGTGGTGGTGAGTATTGTTTTAAGAGGAAGTACAACTAGGCAACCATCCTCTATATAGCACTAATCAGAGAGAGAAACTGGAAGGGACCTGACACTTCGAAAAATGAAAGTATCGGCCAAAGGAAGACAAGGGCCACGAAGGGCGAGAAAATGAAAGATTCCCTAGCCCTCGGAAACCTAATAGCGTCGGGGTCGGCAAAGAATTAGAGTTGACCAAGGAAGGTCGGATAGGATAGATGAAAGTGAGGAGCCTGGCACAAGTAAGTGGAAGAAATGCCAGGACTCAGCTAAGGGCCCCGTGGTCGCCAACCCACGCTCAAAATTTCAGAGCCCCTGGGGCCAATTACCGTCAAGTTTCTCTTTCCATTCTGCAGGTTAAGATGGTTTATTGTTGCATGCCTAACTGCACATCTGACACAGTGAAGAAATATAAATGTTCATCTTTTTCCTAAAGATCCGAGTTTACTGGAGAAGTGGAGGCTTGCTATTTCTCGACAGGGCAGCAGAAAAGGATCCCTTTGGTCTCCTAATGATAACTCCAGAATATGTGGCTTGCACTTTGTTGAATCAGATTACCGTGTTAAGTAATGTGAGGGGAATTCTGCTCCCCGACAAAGTGCCTACTCAAATTCGTCTTCTTCTTAAAAATGTATTAATATTTACAATGCGGGCGTTAGGATATCTCGGAAAATGTAACCTTGTCCGAGAGCTGAAATTCCTTACCGGTCCAAAGTTTAAAGAGACCTTCCAGTGCCGCGATTGTGATCAAGCACACATCACATACGGAATACTTACAAAAATTTTCAGGCCTGTTCTTGATAATAATGCAAGGAAAGTGACTAATGACAGTGATTTATTAAATAAATTCAAGAGCAAGCCTCTGAGCAGAAAAGTGTTGAAATTATAGAAATAGGGAAAAATCGGGTGAGCACTTCTATTTAGGCCTACTTCCCTATTCTTTACTCTTGTGTGATAAACAAGTGCAAAATGAAAGAAATCTATGAAGTGTAGCGCGTTCTAAGTTGTTTTATATATTTATATCTGATTCACACCGGGCATAATGATAATAAAAATATATTATTTCGCGTTGTTGCATGAACCTTCAATATAAGGATATAGACAGAACATGAGAACAACAGAACATAAACGCGATCCAAGCGGCAATTGCCTGAACTACTTTGTTCGCCCAGAAATGTGCCAGCTTATCCAGGCCTTCTATTAAAACGTAGGCAACGACCTTACCCATCGAATGCAAATGGTGTACAATAGTTGACTGATCACATTCAAAAACTTGCGTCATTTCCTGAGTTGTTTGTCAAGGATTCTCGTGAAGCAACTCATTCAAGCGATTTTCGTCAAAATATGAAGGTCTTCCAGAACGTGGATCATTAGACAAGTCAAACTGTCCTGCTCGAAAGCGGGAAAACCATTTTTGTGATGTTCTTTCAGCAATTGTTTCATTCCCGTACACATAACAAATTGTTCTCGCAGCTCCTGCTGCACTGGATCCTCTGTTAAACTCAAAGAGTAAAATGTGTCGGAAATGCACACTTTTCTCAATTTGACAGTCCAAATCCATTTATCTGAAATATACGCAAATAATACGTTCACAATCAAGAAAATCTGTGTTTCACAACACACAAACCCCAAACTAAGTTACAACAACGGAATAACGATAAGCAATCCCTTCACGCCGCATTGTTGCCAACCCAAAAGAATGCCGCACGAATTTATGTGTCGACCCTATAAATACATAGTCTGAACATTGCTTTTTAGGTCTCCTACTTCCTCTTTCTAACTTTCTCCGTTCACCTCACATGAGCATACCACTGTGGCTGATTAAGGCCTACTTGCAGCTTCAAATAGCGTGATTGATCTAACTTGGCCTTTATTTGTTTATTACGAAGGCCTTCTTGCCATTGTGTCCGCCACTAGCAGATATTCCCGCTACGTACTTTCAATTATGTTATTCTAGCTTGATGCATGGAAGCTACCTAACAACAAAATAAGTGAGTGAATGAGTTAAACGCAAAGTGTGTCAAATAAGCTTGCTGGAGATTTCTCTAAACGATCGCTTCTGTAGCACATAAATTAAAAGAAAGAAAGAAAGAAAGAAAGAAAACACTGCCACGAGGAGTATTTATAGTGAATCCCGAGACAAGAAATGAACTGAACAGGGCATATAGTTAGTGTGGACTAGCCAGCACAGGTGAATCAAACCAGATACAGTAAAAAGAGAATATTCGTCTAATGTCCTGAGGCGAACCGTGGGACCAGTGGAGGAGAACTGCACAATATTTTGGAAGGAGATGAGGGAGGCGTTTGCCCAAGACAGGGTTTGAATTGGCTAATACGAAGAGGAAGAAGAATAAGAATATATACCGATCCCTATTGGGATCAAACTCGTTCCCTTAGGAAGAGAAGGCCACCAAATAAATAAATAAATAAATAAATAAATAAATAAATAAATAAATAAATAAATAAATAAATAAATAATATCTGGCCAGGATACCCTGCTACGGTAGGATAGTAGACCATACTGCCAGCAATTCAACGCCAAGTGTTGGGCGGCGAAAAATAACCTGACACTCTCAGGGAGCCAACGGCTTCGGGCGGTTGAGCTCCCTTTGGAGGTTGATGGTCCTTAGTGAAGGAAATGTCACTAAAATCCATCAAATGGAATCAACAGCTTCAATGGCGAAGAAGGACCACAAATCCCAACGGCAAAGGAGGTGGAAGGACTGCCTTTAAAACTTAAAGACACACATGTATGTTATCGCAACGTGCGGTGTTGTCTGTACACCAGGTGAGGTGCGGCTGAGAAATACACTCTACAGCTCACAACCGTAGTTTTAATTTTGGAACGATCCACAAACCGTTCCCCATGAAAGTCAAGTAACCTATGCGCGATGCAAACTTACGGAATAACCAGGTGGTAATCGGAAACGTTAATCCACTACGGCAGTATGCGATGCAATTGGGCCTAAGGATTCTGGAGAGCCCAGAACAGCATGCACGAAGGAGTCGGAGCTTTCTACTGCTGACCCATCAACTAACAGCAAACTGAGACCAAAACGAAAATACTTCTGAAAGTTGGAAAACTAAAAGAACTGATCAAAATTCTAGATGACCAGGAAACCAGATATACAAACAGTAATATGTTAGACTCAGAAAATTACAGTATATACTATGGAAAACCGGGGAAGAGAGTAATTAAGAACGTCCGCCACCTTGGAACTACTTTCATAGTACACAAGCGCATAGTAGAATCAGTCCAAAACCTTCCAAAAGACTGCCTCTCTTGACCATAGGAACGAAATCCACAAAATTCCTACAGATCACGTCAGAGTGTTGGAGACTGCAATGCACAAGTTGGGAGAGAAAGGAATTATAAGAAGATTGTAGGAGAGTTCCCGGCACACAAAAGAACGAACAGAAATGGAATAAGGCTTGTCGAACTATGCAAGGCTTTTAATCTCAAACAGATGCCTTTAAAAAGCTGAGTAGAAAAAAAGAACCTGGCAAACCCCAAACCCACACCTCGGGGAATTCCTAACTGACCACGTAGCAAAAAGGAGATCCAAAATGTCAAGCTAAAAAAATGAGCCAATATTGAGAGTGTTCATTACCTCACGACCATAAAATGAGATTCATCCCTCAAATTAGATACAACAAGAAAACAAACAGGAGAACTAAATTTAATGTTCAAATGTTAAGAAACAACTCGGAAGTAACCAAAATTTCAAGGAGAAGTTGGAAAAGAATAGTGCGAAGAACTTGGAGGATCTGAGAACAAAAATGATTAAGTTGCACAGGAACAGGAAAAAGAAACATAGATGGTGGAATGAAGAATGTGAAGTGGCCATAAATGAGAGACTGACAGACTGGAAAAGGTGGCCTTCCTCTATAACTGATGGAAATTTCAAGACTTTCAAGACTGTGCGGAAAAAACTTCTAAAACAATAAGAAATATGAAGAGAAAATATGAAAGAAGTCGACTCATACAAGCTGAAGAAGATTTCACTAAACACAATATAAGAAATGTTTACAAAACATTCAAAGAGGAAACAACGAAGTATCAATCACCCAGTTTCGGTTTTAAAGACGAAAATGGAAAAATCGGACTAAACAAAGACAAGTGCGAAATTTTGGCACGTTATTTTGAAAAACTACTGAAATGCGAAGAAGCTAAAGAAAGATTAGAATTCAGTTAACCACAAACAAAAATTAAACCCTCTGACCCACAAGATGAGAAAGAAATATATGACATAATCCGAAGTCTGCAAAACAGTAAGTCTGCAGGGGAAGATTTGATTATTGCAGAATTATGGAAAGAAGCAGGCAGTCATGCAGGACAGGAACGGACAAACCTAATAGAAGAAATTTGGTGAACGGAGGAAATCCCTGTTGACTGGAAGAACGCACTGATACACCCGTTACACGAGAACGGTGACAAAACAGCTGTGAACAATTACAGAGGAATCTTCCTAGTAGTAGTTACATACAGTATAAAATACTGTCAAAAGTTCTTCATAATAGAATTGAACCAATTTGGAGAATACCAAAGTGGGTTCTGAAAAGGCAGATCATGTGCAGATCGGATTCTAAACCTGTAAACTATAATACAAGACAGGGTTAGAAAGAACTAAAAGTTTGTCATAGTTTTTGTAGACTTCAAAAAGGCGTACGATTCAGTAGACGATGTTTCGCTACTGAACATTTTAGAGGAATTTGGAGTTGACACAAAATGAATTTTTATAATATAGTCAGACTCTCACTGAAACAAAGTCTAGAGTGAAATTTGTGGGAGAGATCTCAGATGAATATGAAATTAAAACCAGTGTCAGGCAGGGAGATGGGCTTTCCTCGATTATTTTCAATAGCATCCTGGTAAAGGTAATAGGAGTATGGGAAGAAAGACTAAAAAAATTAAGAAAACTCCATCATGAGATAAGATTAGGTTCAAAGCACAAAGGGGTTGGTTTAACTGCTTGGCCTTCGCTGATAACCTTCTGAAAGAAACAGCGGGAAAAGTTGGACTTCAGATATCTTTTGAGAAGGCTAAATTCATGACCAATATTATAGATTGTAGGCATACAATAAGAAGAATAACTCAAAGAAAATTAAAATCAAACACTACAACACAGTAACCATACCAGAGGGTCTGTATGCCACAAAATGAATTTTCTCTGTAAAAACCCGTGAAATAGAAGAGATAGAAAAAAGAAAAGGAAACTACTGTGGAAAATCTAAAAATAAATCATGTTATTGGCTTTACGTCCCACTAACTACTTTTACGGTTTTTGGAGATGCCGAGGTGCCGGAATGTAGTCCCGCATGAGTTCTTTTACGTGCCAGTAAATATACTGACACGAGGTTGACGTATCTGAGCACCTTCAAATGCCATCGGACTGACCCAGGATCGAACCTGCCAAGTTGGAGTCAGAAGGCCAGCGCCTCAACCGTCTGAGCCACTCAGCCCGGCGAGGAAAATCTGGGGACCATTGAAAACGAAGGAAAGAGAGTTAAGACAGAGGAGGAATAAAGATCTGTACGAGGACGAAGGAAATGAACGAATATCAGACACGGTCAGAAAGAGCAGAATTAAATTATTATTATTATTATTATTATTATTATTATTATTATTATTATTATTATTATTATTATTATTATTATTATTATTATTATTATTATTATCATACATACATACATACATACATACATACATACATACATACATACATACATACATACATACATAATCATTATAGACTGTTATGCCTTTCAGCGTTCTGTTTGCAAGCCCCTGTGAATTTACTAAACGTCGCCACAATCCTCGATTTGCAGCTAGTGTTGTGGCCTCATTTAGTTCTATACCTGTTATCTTTAAATCGTTAGAAACCGAGTCTAACCATCGTCGTCTTGGTCAACCTCTACTCCTCTTACCCTCCAGAGCAGAGTCCATTATTCTCCTAGGTAACCTATCCTCCTCCATTCGCCTCACATGACCCACCACCGAAGCCGGTTTATGCGTCCATCGAGTTCATTCCTAAACTAGTTTTATCTCCTCATTCCGAGTACCCTCCTGCCATTCTTCCCACCTGTTTGTATCAGCAATCATTCTTGCTACTTTCATGTCTGTTACTTCTAACTTATGAATAAGATATCCTGAGTCCACCCACCTTTCGCTCCCGTAAAGCAAAGTTGGTTTGAAAACAGACCGATGTAAAGATAGTTTCGTCTGGGAGCTGACTTCCTTCTTAGAGAATACTGTTGATCGCAACTGCAAGCTCACTGCATTAGCTTTACTACACCTTGATTCAATCTCACTTACTATATTACCATCGTAGGAGAACACACAACCTAAATACTTGAAATTGTCGACCAGTTCTAGCTTTGTATCACCAATCTGACATTCAGCTCTGTTGAATTTCTTACCTACTGACATCAATTTAGTCTTCGAGAGGCTAATTTTCATACCATACTCATTGCACCTATTTTCAAGATCCAAGATATTACACTGCAGGCGTTCGGTACAATCTGCCATTAAGACGAAGTCGTCAGCATAGGCCAGAGTGCTTACTACATTTCCACCTAACTGAATCCCTCCCTGCCATTTTATACTTTTCAGCAGATGATCCATGTAAACTACAAACAGCAAAGGTGAAAGATTACAGCCTTGTCTAACCCCTGTAAGTACCCTGAACCAAGAACTCATTCTACCATCAATTCTCACTGAAGCCCCATTGTCAACATAAATGCCTTTGATTGCTTTTAATAATCTACCTTTAATTCCATAGTCCCCCAGTGTGGCGAACATCTTTTCCCTCAGTAGCCTGTCAGATGCTTTCTCTAGATCTACGACACATAAACACAACTGCCTATTCCTCTCGTAGCATTTTTCAATTACCTGGCGATACTGAAAATCTGATCCTGACAGCCCCTCTGTGTTCTGAAACCCCACTGGTTTTCATCCAACTTCCTCTCAACGACTGATCGTACCCTCCCTTCCAAGATGCCAGTGAATACTTTAGCTGGTATACTAATCAATGAGATACCTCGATAGTTGTTACAATCCTTCCTGTTTCTTTGCTTATAGATAGGTGCAATTACTGCTTTTGTCCAATCTGAAGGTACCTTACCAACACTCCATGCTAATTTTACTACTCTGTGAAGCCATTTCATCCCTGCCTTCCCACTATACTTCACCATTTCAGGTCTAATTTCATCTATTCCTGCTGCTTTATGACAATGGAGTTTATTTACCATCCTTTCCACTTCCTCTAGCATAATTTCACCAACATCATTTTCCTCCTCCGCATGAGCTTGGTTGTTCGCACCACCACAAGGATGATTTCCTTTTACATTGAGAAGATGTTCAAAATATTCCCTCCACCTCTCCAGTGATTCCCTGGGATCTATTAAGAGTTCACCTATATTACTTAAAACACTGTTCATTTCCTTTTTCCCTCCCTTCCTAAGATTCTTTATTACTATCCAGAAAGGTTTCCCTGCTGCTTGACCTAGCCTTTCCAGGTTGTTACCAAAATCTTCCCATGACTTCTTTTTGGATTCAACAACTATTTGTTTCGCTCTGTTTCTTTCATCTACGTACAAATCCCTGTCTGCCTCGGCCCTTGTTTGGAGCCATTTCTGATAAGCCTTCTTTTTACGTTTACAAGCTGCTCTCACTTCATCATTCCACCAAGATGTTCGCCTTTTCCCATTTTTACACACAGTTGTTCCTAGGCATTCCCTTGCTGTTTCTACTACAGCATCCCTGTATGCCACCCATTCACTTTCTATATCCTGAACCTGCTTACTGTCTGCTGTTCGAAACTTCTCACTAATCATATCCATGTACTTCTGTCTAATTTCCTCGTCCTGGAGATTTTCTACCCTTATTCGTTTGCAGATAGATTTCACTTTCTCTACCCTAGGCCTAGAGATACTTAGTTCACTACAGATCAGATAATGGTCTGTATCATCGAAAAATCCCCGAAAAACTCGTACATTCCTAAAAGATTTCCTGAATTCAAAGTCTGTTAAGATATAGTCTATTATGGATCTGGTACCCCTAGCCTCCCATGTGTAGCGGTGAATAGCCTTATGCTTGAAGAATGTATTCGTAACAGCTAAACCCATACTAGCACAGAAGTCCAGCAAACGCTTCCCATTCCCATTAGCTTCCATATCTTCCCCACATTTACCAATCACCCTTTTGTATTCTTCAGTTCTATTCCCAAGTCTCGCATTGAACTCGCCCGTTAGCACTATTCTATCTTTGCTGTTGACCCTGACCACGATGTCACTCAATGCTTCATAAAACTTGTCGACTTCATCCTCATCTGCACCCTCACATGGTGAATACACGTACACAATTCTCGTCCTAATTCCTCCAACTGACAAATCTACCCACATCATTCGCTCGTTTACGTGCCTAACAGAAACTATGTTGCGTGCATTGGTATTCCTGATAAAGAGCCCTACCCCAGACGCTGCCCTTCCCTTTCTAACACCCGTCAAGTACACTTTAGAATCTCCAATCTCTTCCTCGTTATCTCCCCTTACCCGAATATCACTTACTCTTAGCACATCCAGATGCATCCTCTTTGTTGACTCAGCCAGTTCTACTTTTTTCCATAAGCCCCATTAATATTGACAGCTCCCCATCGAATTCCATTTCGTTCGCCAAGTTGTTGTTGTTATTATTATTATTATTATTATTATTATTATTATTATTATTATTATTATTATTAGGTTACATAGATAGGATGGATAAGTGCCTCCGTGGCTCAGGTGGCAGCGCGCCGGCCTCTCATCGCTGGGTTCCGTGATTCAAATTCCGGTCACTCCATATGAGATTTGTGCTGGACAAAGAGGAGGCGGGACAGGTTTTCCTCCCGGTGTTCCGGTTTTTCCTGTCCTATTTCATTCAAGCAACACTCTCCAATATCATTTCATTTCATCTGTTAGTCATTAACCTTTTGAGTCACGCTTTTAATTTTCCAATCAACCAAAAATTCTACAATTTGGTAAACTTGCTAAATGAAACCTTGTGATTCATTATATCTGAGCTTGGAACGGCTTGGTCGAGCTGTTTTAGAGATTTCCGACTATATTAATATATTTTCTTTACGAAATAATGTTGTACCGTATATACTTCAATACTCGCGTATTATAGTAGAAAGTTGGTTTCAGGCAGTGCATTGTAAGTTCACGTCCAAAACCGCATCTGCTCAGCAAAGCAATTCGTAGCACTTCCCCTGTAACACCGCCAGATGGCAGGTCAAGTCACTCAGTTGCCACACAGATGATGTTCATCTCAATGTACACTGTGACTCATCTGCCACACTGCATCAGATATTTCCTGAACGGATACTGTATTATCGATGTCCATTATAATGTACATTGTGAGCGAAAGAGTTACTCACTGCCCCAGAGGAGTGCTTTTTTTTTGCTAGTTGCTTTACGTCGCACCGACACGGATAGGTCTTATGGCGACGATGGGACAGGGAAGGGCTAGGAGTGGGAAGTAAGCGGCCGTGGCCTTAATTAAGGTACAACCCCAGCATTTGCCTGGTGTGAAAATGGGAAACCACGGAAAACCATTTTCAGGGCTGCCGACAGTGGGGTTCGAACCTACTATCTCCCGAATACTGGACACTGGCCGCACTTAAGCGACTGCAGCTATCGAGCTCGGTCCAGAGGAGTGCGACAGGCTTCGGCAGCCGACGCAATTCCTATCCTCGTCGCTAGATGGGGGCTTCATTCATTCCATTCCTCACCCGGTCGGATGACTGGAAATAGGCTGTGGATTTTCGTTTCAAATGAGGATGAATAACAGCAGATTGACGAAACGAGTGTTTAACCATATTTACAAGAGCAGGAATGACAACCCGTGGATCGAAGGAGTAAAAAGAAATGACAGAGATAGGAATAACAGACGACATAATACAAAACAGAACAACTTTCAGAAGATTGCTACAAAATTTCAAGGGTGTCCAAGAGAAGGAGAAGAGGAGAGGAAGAAACAGCAAAGTGAACGAATGAAAAACTATTGGAAGTCAAGAAAAGAAGGGGTCAAAATGAATGCACAGGGTTACTTTCCGTGGTCCTTAGGTGGCCAAAATCGAAAAGAAGAAGAAATAAAATAAATAAATAAATAAATAAATAAATAAATAAATAAATAAATAAATAAATAAAGTCTGCTAAAGATTCCCTGACCGAGCTCGATAGCTGCAGTCGCTTAAATGCGGCCAGTATCCAGTATTCGGGAGATAGTAGGTTCGAACCCCACTGTCGGCAGCCCTGAAGATGATTTTCCGTGGTTTCCCATTTTCACACCAGGCAAATGCTGAGGCTGTACCTTAATGAAGGCCACGGCCGCTTCCTTCCCACTCCTAGCCCTTCCCTGTCCCATCGTTGCCATAAGACCTATCTGTGTCGGTGCGACGTAAAGCAAATAGCAAAAAAAAAGTTTCCTGACAGAGAAGCGAATGTATTGGGTTAGAATGTTTCACAAGTTCGCATAAGATTAATCTTTCTTCCACTGGGTACAATGGCACATACATTGAAATGAACACGAAGGACACTCCCTCAGGGCTCCAACAAGTCAGATGTCCCTGTTCCGGTTCCTAAGGCATATTCGGATAATTTACATTTGACCGACTTCCCGAAAACTTAACTTTCGAGAATAACCAAAGCACTGCCTGTTGTCATAATCAGGAGCAAAATGTTCCTTCGTTGCATGAGTTTTGTTTCCTCCGGTTGCCTTATTTTCTCTGACATTGTAGCACATCACTACCACTGATATATCTTCTACCGAGCGCCCTGGCTGCGTGGTAAGTTCCGTGTAGTTGTGAGCTTGTATTCGGGAGATGGTGGGTTTTAACCCCACCGTCAGTAACACTAAAGATGGCTTTCCGTGGATTCCTATTTTCACACGAGGTAAATGCTGGGGCTGTATCTCAATTTATTAAGGCCTCTATCTTCCCGTCGCCAACAAAGCTCTTTCTCATCTGATCGTCGCCAACAACCTGTTATGTTATTAGTATTACGACGTTAAAACAGCAGAAATAAACACATTCTGGACACAGAAAGTGAGGACCTTATCAGCTGTGCCCCACGGCTGCCATCCGACTCATTATTCTGAATGTAAACTTGGTTTACGAGGTACCGGTACGTAGTATGATAACAATAACGGTTCACTTACGTAGGGGCTGCCTGGCCGAGACGATAAAGGCGTGCTCGGTTCACCCGGAAGGACGTCAGGAAATCGTAAAATTTAAGAAACGAGATTTCCACTTTCGGAGGCGCACATGGCCCTGAAGTTCACTCAGCCTACACCAAAAATGAGTACCAGTTTAATTCCTGGGGCAAAGGCGGCCGGGCGTAGAGCTAAACATTCTACCCCACCAAGTGCCGAGGTTACGGATAGTGGAAGCCTTTACCTTCCACCCATCCAAGGACACTCATGGCCTGTAGGGAGATGACTTGACTGACTTCACTTACGTGGTTAATAAAACTGGTGAAATGACTCTTACTCTAAGGTCACTAACGTGCTCACTTTTAATATCCACCTACATCACCGAGCACAAGACTCGAAAGTTCTGGTCTTATTGTATGTTCCGCTGTTGCGTACCTTACATTGAAATTAAAGTCTACTGAGTGTGATGTTGCCAGTATAATTTTAAATTGGGTTACATGTTGGTATTCTTTTAACATTCTTTTAATTCTTTTAAAATAATCTCTTTATGCAAAATAACTTGTCCTGACTGACTGACTGACTGACTGATTCATCATCGCCGAGCCAAAACTACTGGACTTAAAGAAATGAAATTTTGGGGATACATTCATATTAATATGTAGGTCCCCGCTAAGGGAGGATTTTTGGATATTCCATCGCTAAGGGGATGAAAAGGGGGATAAAGTTTTAAAATGAGGATATCTATATCTCAAAAACTTAAAAGTTTACAGACGTAAAACATGGTATTTGGAGGTGAGGTAAGGTAAGGGTGTATTCTGCCCAAAGGCAGGTCCAAACCTCCGCAGGGGTGTGCCTGAGCCGGAGTTTATGTACGATAGGGTGGCCAGTTCCTTTCCGCTCCTCCATTCCCTTACCCCCCACCAACAGCGCGTGACAACCCATCCAAATCTTGACCACGCCCAATATTGGTTAACTTCGGAGATCTCACGAGATCCGGTGTTTCAACACGGCTACGGCCGTTGGCTTGGTATTAAAAATAAAGAAACACGTTTTTTTTCGGAAAATCCCATTAAGGGAGGTGAAACAAGGGGGAAAAAGGGTTGAACACCTTTTATGAGGAAACTTATATCTCAAAAACTGAAGATGTTACAGACATGAAAATTAAAATTTGGAATCTCCTTTGAAAATAAAGAAACACGTATTTTTTGGTTTCTGGATAATCCGACGAATAGGGTATCAGGAGTGAAAAACGGGGTGAAATTTTAAACAGACTATATCTGCAAATTACCTCAGACACGTAACATATTACAAATTTGAAAACTGGTATTTGGAATTTCCGGCATTTACTGTAAAAGTAAAGAAACATAAGTATTTCTTTCGGAAAATCCACTTACGGGGAACTGAAGAAAGGGGTGAATTTTTAAAATTAGCGTATCTACAGTATATCTCAAAAACTTAACATGTTGTAGACGTGGAAATTGGTATTTGGAATCTCCTTTAAAAATAAGGAACCACGTTTCCTTTGGTTTTCCGGAAAAACCCGGGGGTGGTGAAAGAATTTAAAAAGTTAGTTGACCGAGCTCGATAGCTGCAGTCGCTTAAGTGCGGCCAGTATCCAGTATTCGGGAGATAGTAGGTTCGAACCCCACTGTCGGCAGCCCTGAAAATGGTTTTCCGTGGTTTCCCATTTTCACACCAGGCAAATGCTGGGGCTGTACCTTAATTAAGGCCACGGCAGCTTCCTTCCCACTCCTGGCTCTATCCTGTCCCACCCCCCTCGCCATAAGACCTATCTATCTGTGTCGGTGCGACGTAAAGCAACTAGCAAAAAAAAAATTGTATGAGAATATATATATAATAATATATACCAAAACAATCTAAAGATGTTACAAACGTGAAAAACTGGTATTTGGAATCTCCTTTAAATATAAAGAATTTGGTGGCGAAATCAACTTGGTGGGGGGGGGAGGGGGATGGAAACGGAGATGAATTACTTTTACGAGGATACATATATCTCAGAAACTGAAGATGTTACAGTCGTGATAATTGGTGTTTGGAAGCTCTTTTAAAGAGACGGATACTGTTTGTTTTTGGAAAATTCACTTGAGTGGGGAGTGGGAAAGGAAGTAACATAATTGAGTTCTTTTTCTGGAGAAACTTATATCTGAAAACTGAAGGTTACAAACGTGGAAATTGGTATTTGGAATATCCTTTAAAAATAAAGAAACACGCATTTTTTGGATGGAGGGAAACCAACTTAACGGGCGGTGGTGGAGTGAAAAATGAGTTGAATTCTTTTCATGAGGATACTTATATCTCAAAAACTGAAGATGTTACAGACATGAAAATTTGTATTTGGAATTTTCTTTCAAAGTAAAGAAACACGTGTTCTCTTGTCTTCGGAAAATCAACTAAAGGGGATGAATGAATTGAAAAATTAGTTGAATTCTTTGTGTGAGGACATTTATATCTCAAAAACTAAAAATGTTAAAGACGTGAAAATTGGTATTTAGAATCTCCTTTAAAAATAAAGAAACATGCACTTTTGGGGAGGGGGAATCAATTTAACGTGTAGGAAAGGGGGTGAAAAAGGAGTTGAATTACTTTTATGAGTATACTTATATCTCAAAAATCGAAGATGTTACAGACGTGAAAATTAGTATTTGGAATGTCCTTTAAAAATGAAGAAACGCGCATCTGTTTTTTTTTTTTGGAACATCGACGTAAGGGATGTGGGGTTGGAAATAAGCAAATAAGGTGTTGAAATATGTTCATGCGGCTACTTTATCTTAAAAAAAGACTGAAGCTGTTACAGACGTGAAAGTTGGTATTTTGAATTTCCTTTCAAAATAAAGAAACACGTACTGTTCTTTTCGGAAAGTCCACTTAAGGCGGGAGAGGGGTGGAAGGAAGTGAAGAATAAGAATAAGAAGTTGAATTATTACTATTAGTATATATATATATCAAAAACTGAAGGTGTTACAGACGTACAGGCAAGAAAACTGGTATTTGGAATCTCCTTTAAAAATAATGAAAAACGTATTTTTTTGTTTTCGGAAAATCCAGTTAAGGGGCCGAGAAGAATTAGAAAAGCGCGTGCATTTTTAAAATGAGGACCGGTATATCTACATTATATGTCAAAAACGTGTTAGAGACAAGAAACTGGGTAGGTATTTGGAAAGTCCTTTAAAAATACAGGAACATGTACCTTTCTGTTTTTGGAGAAGGCACTTAACGGGGAGTGAAAAGAAGTGAAAATAGTTGAATTATTTTTATGAGGATACTTATATGTTAAAAACCGAAGATGTTTCAGATGTGAAAATGGGTATTTGGAATCTCCTTTAAAAATAAAGAAACATGTATTTATTTTTCGACTTGAGAGAAGACTGTTTCTCACATGTACAGTTCTACAGTATGTCGCATGGGCGTCTTAGCCCCAAAAGGTAACACCACGAACATGGTTTACAAAGAATTTCTGGGGTAAATGAAACTCAATTTTTGGGTGAGTTTTTATACTTTAGGAATTCTCAGATAATGTCTTAGTACAATGCCGAGGATCAAATTACGAAATCCACGCGAGCGAAGCCGCGGGTAATTGCTAGTAGTATATATAATCCCTTCAACACTTCCTGATTCCTGAAAATTATAAAAAAAATAGCTTCAAACTGGATCATATTGCTCTGGAAGTGTACTATTTCTATGGATTAAAATTACATGGCAATTGTTTTGAATGCGGAAAAATAGTGTTATAGAAAGATACTGGCACACATGGACTATACTTAATAGTTCTATGGAGAAAATGTTTTTTCGTCAGGAGGTAAGGGAGTACTTATGTAAAGATACATGCACATTTACTTATTCATTAAAGAAGAAGTCTTCTTTGTATTCCCTTAATTTGAACCAAACAAACTTGTAATTGTATGTGTTTGTTGATACCGTGATCATAGACTCGGGACCTTTAGTTTTACGTGAAACCGTTCCACAGAGTCGTGACAAATCATTTATCAATTCTCACATTCAAACCGCGGCTGCCTTTTACTTGAACCATTATTACACAAGATAGTACAACCGGCGGCGCATATCTTAGGGGCCGTACTGCATGGAGCAATGTCCCTAGTAGATTATTTAATTGTTTAGGTCCTTTTGAGCTCAAGGCTGCAATTCTACATCCAAAAAAATAGCAATTACGCTCACACTCAGACCCATAGACAGACCGGAGCCATAGAGTGGGAGATTTGGCGAGCTGACCTTAATCTGTTAATCGCTTTCGCAACTCCAACATTCCTCTGAATCTATAGATGATCAAGTATGAATTGCGAGTTTCTTTTAGACTACGGTACTGTAAGAATTGTGATTCCATTAAAGAATGGAGCGTTTTGAACAAGATGCTAAACGAAAAAAGAAAAGTCCTTGCAAGAACAAACACAGTTCTGAATGCCCAATCCCCCACCGGGTAACTCCTGATCTATATCATGAATACAGCATTATTAACATTTTAAAAAATAACATTGTCCGCCTCTGCGGTGTAGTGGTTAGTGTGATTAGCTGCCACACCCCGGAGACCCGGATTCGATTCCCGGTTCTGCCACGAAATTTGAAAAGTGGTACGATGTCGGGAACGGAGTCCACTCAGCCTCGGGAGGTCAAATGAGTAGAGGTGGGTTCGATTCCCACCTCAGCCATCCTGGAAGTGGTTTTCCGTGGTTTCCCTCTTCTCCAGGCAAATGCCGAAATGGTACCTAACTTAAGGCCACGGCCGCTTCCTTCCCTCTTCCTTGTCTATCCCTTCTAATCTTTCCACCCCCCCCCCCCCACAAGACCCCAGTTCAGCATAGTAGGTGAGGCCGCCTGGGTGAGGTACTGGCCATTCTCCCCAGTTGTATCCCCAACCCAATGTCTCACGCTCCAGGACACTGCTCTTGAGGCGGTAGAGGTGGGATCCCTCGCTGAGCCCGACGGAAAATCCAATCCTGGAAAGTAAACAGATCAAGAAAGAAAAATGACATTACTATTAAGATATTGTGAAATGTAAGAACAAAGCAGTATATATTCTTTTATGGAATGGAGAAGTAATTTGATGGGGGGAAAAGGCGAGCAATAGAGACAGCATACCAGTCACCAGCATAAACTATCCGCCCTTCTGTAAGAGCCTCGACCGGACAGCATGACTGTTGTCTAACCGGATGTTCAACAAATATTGGAGTTGCACTTGGTCAGGATGACAGCTTCGTCAGCCGTATTTTTTTACTTTCTTGACCGCATCTGCTACCTGTCATAACGCTGTGTGTACACCATTCCAGCCCTTAATCCTTGGACGAGCTGGGAATAGAACCGAGGCAGACACGTCACCCCTTCAACATATTATAGGTTACTGTGATGCCATTTCGACGGAAATGAGTATGTACCGCAATACAACCATCAGACCGGGATGGTACTAATTCATGAAAGATGCGTGAGTGTAGACTTCGTTAGTATGGACACGCCGTAATGGCAGCACCTAACACTGTCATCAACAATGCATACCATCTTAATGTTGGTGGACGAAGACCACGTGGATGACCAAAGTTATGGTGGTTGGGCAGTGGACACTGTCAATAGTGAACTGAAGCTCCTAAGCGTACGCTCAAAGGATGTGGCCATTGGAGGAATGGGGCGTTCATAGATCCATACAGCGGACCCTGTACCAACGGGACAGCTCTTAGAAGAAGAAGAAGAAGACTGTAATGGATTTTTCTTTTTGCTATTTACTTTACGTCGCACCGACACAGATATGTCTTATGGCGACGATAGGATAGGAAAGGCTTAGGAATGGCAAAGAAGCGGTCGTGGCCTTAATTAAGGTACAGTCCCAGCATTTTCCTGCTGTAAAAATGGGAAATCACGGAAAACCATCATCAGGACTGCCAACAGTGGGGTTCGAACCCACTATCCCCGAATGCTAGCTCACAGCTGCGCTCCTCTAACCGCACGGCCAACGCGCCCAGTGTAATGGAATTTTGCCTCAAGTGAAATTTCTATACCTGCTCTTTCAATGTAGACAACCGAGCATGTGGGTTGGTTTGGGTCTCAAGCTGTCAGCTTGCATTCGGGTTCGAACCCCACTGTCGACTGCCCTGAAGATGGTTTTCCGTGGTTTCCCATTTTCACACCAAGCAAATGCTGGGGCTGTACCTTAATTAAGGCCACGGACGTTTTTTCCCACTCCTAGCCCTTCCTGTCCCATCGTCGCCATAAACCTATCTGTGTCGGTGCGACGTAAAGCAACTTGTAAAAAAAAACACTGCTACCGCAGTATACACCCAATATGTAGAAAATAACCAATTTTAAAACACCGGAAAAGTAGTCTACTAAAACCAAGCAAATTGGATGTGCAGTTAGGGTCGCGCAACTGTGAGTTTGCACTAAGTTCGAATCCCACCGTCAGCAGCCCTGAAGACAGTTTTCTGTGGTTTCCTATTTTCTCACCAGGAAAATGTTGGGGCTGTACCTTAATTAAGACCATGGCCGCTATCTTCCCAGTCCTATCCCTTTCCCAACCTTGCGTCACCGAAAACCTTCGAAGTGTTAGCGCGACCTTAAACCACTAGAAACAGGGGTGTAACGAATATGATACGGGCACCCTGCATGAAACAAAATTGGGCCCCCTCAAAGAGATTGTATAAAACCTATCAATAACACATACAAATTTAACTCCACCAGATACTTTAATGCAATCTGTATCCGTTCAATATATATGAAGGACATACTATGAGAGTACAAAACTAATTAATTAATTTATAGATTTTACTTAGAATATGAAATATTTTGTGGGGAATGAAATACAACGTAAATAAATATATGTTTCTATATTTTGTCCTTCCATTTTTTAAACTTAATTGAACTTAAATTCAATTATAAATAAACTGGATCATGCAGCATTTTTTAACATTTGTTTTACGTCGCATCGACACAGGTAGGTATTTTGGCGACGATGGGACAGGAAAGGCCTACGAGTGGGAAAGAAGCGGCCATAGCCTTAATTAAGGTACAGTCCCAGCATTTGCCTGGCGTGAAAATGGGAAAAAACGGAAAACCATATTCAGGGCTGCCGACAATGGTGTTCGAACTCACTATCTCTCGGGTGCAAGCACACAGCTATGCGCCCCTAACCGCACAGCCAGCTCGCTCGAGACGGCATACTTTCTGGGATCTGGGATACAAAGGCATTCCTGATTTCAATGATATATGTACCGGTTGGTACACTTATACGCCGCACATTTGAATTTTCCGCCTTAAAGTACTCCTCTACAGCTGAAACTCTGAACTTTAAAACTGAATTAATTCAACCGTTTATCAGAAGATGTCACTGTGTTAATTTCGAATTGTTTTTGTTTACTAATTATCAAGAAGTGTGGACATTCTCTCACAGATGTCTCAACCAAAAGCTATGATCATGCACCCTGGTGCGAAGTGAAGGAACTTTTCTTGAAGATATTTTGTATTCATAAGTTTGTTCTTTACTAAATGTTGTTCTTTCATTTGTGGGTTGGCAATATTAATCTTTCTTTCCGCCAGTTTTGAAATTAGCCAATCGTAAATTTCTGTCATTAATTTTCAGCCAATGGCGTCTTTCTTCCCCAATGTTGATCTGTAACTGTAAGCTACCCAATAAACGACTGTGGGTGTATCTTAATCATTCATGAAAGGTCTCGAATCTTCCCCAAGAGTATAAAAACTGCTGATTTTCCTGGCTCTCCGCCACTCGTACAACATCTAGCTTAGTGTATGGAAGTATAGCAGGAGGCGGGAAGCGCCTCTTTCATCCGCCAGCAGCTCGTCTACAAGGTAATGGCCTTTTAACATCTTTATTTCTTGCTAGCTCAGCAGTTTAGCCCTCGGGGAAGGTCCGAAACTTTTCAATGTAACCTGCCTCTCTAAAAATGTAACTTAGTGCCGGCTTATGTAAAAGTTTCTTATTATTTAACTGTAAATCGGGGATAGAGAGTGCTTTACCCTCTCGAGCTCCCCTTCATTTTGAGTTGAGGTGACTACGTTTTCATAACCGATTTTCTACTCTTAATGTATTAAAATGTTCTTATACGAGTCACCTCCCTAGTTTGGGAATAGCCCCTGTATCTTCGGCCTAGTGCCCCTTAGGTTTTATGAAGTTTCATGTAGGAGTGCAAGCAACGCCTCCATTCATCTTGGTATTTTGGGCCATTTAATTAACCTATTATGTTTCTTTTAAGGCCCTGTAGGCTGGGTACGAGATACCCCTGTTTAATTCTTGTAAGTTATGCCTCGATGGCAAGTTTTGGTAAAGTTTGGTATTGCCTTTAATAGGCTTGAAAAATTGAGAGCGGGTCAGCTCTTTCTTGTGTTTGACAGGTGCCTCTGGAAGGCTTGAGGTTAAAAGTTGGGATCAAGTGCTCCTTGAATGAAGGGGTTTTCTGCCCTTTGAATAAATGAGTGTACCTTGGTAATGTTGGGCTAGTAGCTCAAGGGTTGTGTAACTGAGGCTCGAGGCCAGAACTTGTAAAGACCCCGAAACTTGTGCTTTCGTTTGTAAAGTTATCAGTGTACCTGTGTTTTTTTATTGTTATTTCACCTAGACAAAATTTGTTAAATCTTGTTGTCTATTGAAAATATAACCTTTATTGAAATTTTAATTCATCTTTCGGACTTGTAGTTAGACCCATTCCAGCCCGCACCTTCTTTCACGTCTGCATTCCACGGAAAACTCCGTAACAATACCCATGGATGACACATTCGATGCTTGAGGAGGCTAACTTCACATAGTCTGTCTGGCATTCGGTTTAAGTGTTGTATTAATTCATTTAGTTGTTCTGAGGAAGTCTTCGGGCCCATTATGCTTAGGGTATTGTAGGCCTTGCAGGTCCTAACGTTACGCTACTGACTAGAAAACATAGTCTACTAAGGTTACTGAAACAAATGGACTTATCAAGCCAGACAACTATTAGGCGTGAGTTTATAAACAATAAACCAGCGAGACTTCTCTTATTTCGTGTATCTCCGGTCGCCTGCGTTGTCTACGAGCTAAAGCCCGCAGTTCTACTCGAGGTTGTGGATTAGATTGTCAGATGGCAATTAAGAGTGTTTAAATGTGAGACATCCGTGTCTTTAGAATTTCTGGTACATTTAAGAACAGCTTCTGACCGAATTTCGGCATCCTCATGTCTCTCTTAACGTCACTGGGAGTTGCAAAAACGTTTATGGAGTAGGTCTAATTATAACTATACCTCAGAATACCAAAACTCACAATGAACAGACTACATTGTCTGTTATGTACACAATTACCATCCTACCTGCAATGCTCGTAACGAACATAGAATTTGTTCCTATCCCGGTTATCAGTTATTGAGGATGGCCATTGGGACGATGGCCTAGATGTAAGAGCTCCTAAAATAATAATAATAATAATAATAATAATAATAATAATAATAATAACAAAACTCGAGTCCTCACCCCGAGGTGGTGTAGCTCTTTTCAGGCACACCCTAAACGGATGTGAGCTGCATGTACCATTTCAACCGAATACCAGCCCTCCTGTCAGTTTTTAAATTTCTGGCAGTGCCGGGAATCGAACCTGGGTCCCCGAGGACCGCAGCTAATAACAATAGCAGTTACGCTACGGAGGCGAATAATAATAATAATAATAATAATAATAATAATAATAATAATAATAGATTCGACCACCACTGTCGGCAGCCCTGAAGATGGTTTTCTGTGGTTTCCCCATTTTCACACCAGGCAAATGCTGGGGTTGTACCTTAATTAAGGCCACGGCCGCTTCCTTCCCATTCCTAGGCCTTTCCTGTCCAATCGTCACCATAAGACCTATCTGTATCGTTGCGACGTAAAGCAAATAGCATAATAATAATAATAATAATAATAATAATAATAATAATAATAATAATAATCGTTTGCAATTTGTTTTACGTCGCACCGACACAGATAGGTCTTAAAGCAACGACGGGATAGGAAAGGCCTAGGAGTGGGAAGGAAGCTTTCGTGGCCTTTGTTTGGTGTGAAAATGTGAAACCACGGAAAACTATCTTCAGGTCTGCCGACAGTGGGGTTCGAACCTACTATCTCCTGGATGTAAGCTCACAGCTGCGCGCTCCTAAACACACTTGCCCGGTAATAATAATAATAATAATAATAATAATAATAATAATAGCCAAATTCACAAGAAATAGTTGTCTTTTGATCTACTTATTCAATTAGCTTGTTTACCTAAATAAGTACTTTAGCTCCTCAGTGTACTGGACTTCGGTTCAGAGGGCCCGGGGTTCAATTTCTGGCCGGGCCGAGTATTTTAGCTGTGTATGGTTAATTTGTCTAGTTCGGGGACTGGGTGTTTGTGTTCGCCTTAATACACTTCTCTCCATCTACATACAACATACCATACCTACTATCACAGAAACACACAATAGTGAACACATCCCTCAACATATGGTTTGCGTCAGGAAGGGCACTTGGCCGTAAAATTGAAACATTTCCACAATGGCCGACCCCAAGAAACTGGAAGATGGCCAGGACGAAGTATAGAAACCGATGACCAAGGATGGTCACAGAACCTTACATGAATCACTATTATTGTCGACATCAACAACAACAAGTCCCTATTCTAGAAGATAAAGACAGAACTTTTCGTAGTTTTTTTTTTTTTTTTTTTTTTTTTTACAATTTGCTTTACGTCGCACCGACACAGATAGGTCTTATGGCGATGATGGGACGGGAGAGGGCTAGAAGTGGGAAGGAAGCGGCCGTGGACTAAATTAAGGTACAGCCCCAGCATTTGCCTGGTGTGAAAATGGGAAACCACGGAAAACCATCTTCAGGGCTGCCGACAGTAGGGTTCGAACCCACTATCTCCCGAATACTGGATACTGGCCGCACTTAAGCGACTGCAGCTATCGAGCTCGGTTTTCGTAGTTTCAGCCCTGATTGGCAATACATACACACACCAGTAGGCTACCCTCAAGTTATTCATGCAATACGAATAGGGAACTGTTGACCACGTTGTTCAAGCCTTTAACTTATGACAGGAACAACAACAACAACAACAACAACAACAACAGAAATAAGGACGTCGTTTCTTCACGAAGGCGTTTGACTTACGTCACTCCGGTGATAGCTCCAGGCGATTATCATTTCCACTACCTTAGACAGTTGGCTGTGAATCGTCATAAGAACAGGTAATATAATTTTGCTCTTCGGATCAAATATGCGAATGTTTTCATAATTCTGTTAAGACAGGTGAGCTTGCTATCGTATCATTTTCATTTAAATGAAAGAATAAGGTGGAACAAGTGACAGTATAGACGAGAAATGATCCGTGAGTTGGATATCTGCCAGGTACGGCGGACGGCTGTAGCCTCATGTATGCAGGTATGCGAGAGCTACACTAGCGCCAGTTCTCTTGAAGCTAGTGATAGAAGCACGAAAGTCGTATTGTGTATACGTGGGTTGCGAAGTGTGCTTGGATGAGGCACCTGTTGATTTTATTTTGAAAGGTAGTTGAACGTGTGAAAGAGTTGAAGTTGTCATTTACCTGTGTCCTACTTTTTATTTCACTATACTTAATGTGTTGTGAACGTTGATCGTATACATTTAAGTGAATCTGAAATATTCTCGGTTGAGATACTGGTAGTGAACGGATAGGAAGTTTTCTCAGATGATAGCATGGAGGCTGGCCATTCAAGCAGCGTAAGTTGTGTATTATTTTATTTCTTTCACTAAGAAAATGCATATTAATTTACTAATCATTATTTAACTGTTTTTAATAATTACCTGTTCACTTGTCATACAATTTATTTTACACCTTAGCTTTCAAATCCCACCCATAACAATAATGTACATTCCTGAATTGAAACATCACACTCTTAGTGAATCTTCCGTGGTACGGTACATATAGTTAAGCTTTAGGTATTTGTTAAGGATTACCTGTCCCGATTAGAATTATTACTCATTTTAATAAACCATCGCATTCCTGTCGCACCGATGGGCGCGGCCTCGTTAGTCCCATATTGGGCCTGCATACCTTCAACATAGCCATGCGCTGGTATGTGTGGCCAGGCAATAAATGTGGGCTTTGGCATTGAGGATTGAGTATGGGTTAGCACCACAAGCTCCTGGACTTGCGTTTCCAATTTCATTATCGTGGCCTATTGTCCATCTTTTAGTTCTGTATGCAGTGTAAATGTTATAAAGTTATACAAATTGACAAAATTGGTGCCATCACAATGTAAATAGATACGGCAGCCCGCTGGTTTTGTAACACATTTCAAGAATGAATCTTGTGTTGTATTTCTTGCATGCGTCACGTAATTTATCCTGTAAACAGAGTTTGACGGCTCCAGGGTTTCGCCTTTCGCAGTCTGGACAGGTCAGGTGGAGGTACTGTCTGTGATTGTAGTTTTAAGGGGCAAAACAACAGTGCCACCTGAAAGGACAAACGTATTGGTTAATAACGACCCAAGCAAGTATCTGAGCGTTTGTTTCCAGTCATCGTTATATAGGTGTCTTTTATTATGTTTCAACAAATTAATAAGGATGTTTGACACTTTCGGTGGTGGTAAGTCAATGGGAATTTCTCCTTTCCAATGACAGCTCTGTTCTGGGGGTTGCATTGAGTCAATCAACACTAAAAGGTTTTTTTTTAACTACTTTATTTATTAATTCCAACGAGCCAAAGGCTCATACACAGGAATTGTAAAATACAGTTTGTTTAGCGTCTAAAATTAATATAATAAATATGCATTGGCTACAAATAAATACATAAATTTGTTATAATGAACCAGATTCGTGAGTTTAGTGTTCCTGAAGAATATCGTGAATACGAGCTGTTTGTGGGTGAGGGAGGGTGAGGGGAGTTGGAGGATTTGTTCTTTGCCGGCTTTCATTTCATACTAATGCAGGCAATGTTACCACCGATTACACATGAGAAAATATTTTTGTACTCGCGAAGTTCATCGTGATCATTGAGAGGTGGTTATGTAATAATAATAATAATAATAGTTATTTTCTTTACGTCCCACTAATTACTTTTTCTGTTTTCGGAGACACCGAGGTGCCGGAATTTAGTTTCGCAGGAGTTCTCTTACGTGTCAGTAAATCTACCGACACGAGGCTGGCGTATTTGGGCAACTTCAAATATCACCGGACTGAACCAGGATCGAACCTGCCGAGTTGGGCTCATAAGGCCAGCGCCTCAACCGTCTGAGCCACTCAGCCCGGAAGAGGTGGTTTTAACTCCCCAGAATTGTACACATCCTCTCCCTCCATCCAGGGGCATATGCAGAGGAAGAGATTGGGGGTATAAATCCCCCCCCATTTTAAAGTTTAGAACTTGATTAATTGTGGCAACCATGTAAACGAAGATGTCAGCTCATTGATTGCTTTTAATTTGAACTACGTATTTGCCAACAGTGTGTTGAGCTTTCATTAACAAATATACATAAGTTTTTTTTTTTTTTTTTTTTTTTCTAAAAGCAATCATCCTGAACCAATGGACTTCATTTCTGCACTTGACATTTTGTGACAAAGATATGTTCCTAACAGTACATCGAGCAGTAACGTAGTCAGGATCGGCCGATGGCAGGGGTTTGGTTACAAAATGATGGTAGAACACAATGGAGGTGCATGAATGACTTGTCATTATAAGGACACTGTTAACAAATGAATTACAGATCAGTTGGTTCTACAATTATGTATCTGAATGTTTATTTAGTTCATTATTTTTTTGTCACTTTATGTTTATTTTCTTTCTTCCTTTCGTTTTTTCTTAATCTTGTTTACCCTCCAGGGTTGTTTTTACCTTCGGACTCAGCGAGGGATCCCACCTATACCGCCTCAAGGGCAGTGTCCTGGAGCGTGAGACATTGGGTCGGGGGATACAAGTGGGGATGAGGACCAGTACATCGCCCAAATGGCCTCGCCTGCTGTGCTGAACAGGCGCCTTGGTGGGGATAGACAAGGAAGAAGGAAGGAAGCGACGGTGGCCTTAAGTTAGGTACCATCCCGGCATTTGCCTGGAGTAGAAGTGGGAAATCACGGAAAACCACTTCCAGGATGGCGGAGGTGGGAATATAATCCACCTCTACTCAGATGACCTCCCGAGACTGAGTGGACCCCGTTCCAGCCCTCGTACCACTTTTCAAATTTCGTGGTAGAGCTGGAAATCGAACCCGGGCCTCCGGGGGAGGCAGCTAATCACACTAACCACTACACCAGAGGCGGACATGTTTATTTTCTCTTTGTAAAAATTCCATGGGATGGCATCATAACCCTCAGTAACCCCCTGGCTACGCCCCTGACTTCGAGTACTGAAACGGTTTCCTGTATTAGCACTGCCACACCAGAACGCTCTTTATCATCCCTGAAATACTTAAAATGTTATTTGCAGAATATGACTGCACAGAAAAGATTGAATGTGTTCTCTTTTGTATATACACAAAGAAGAACACGTGACCGTAGAATATATAATCCATGAGCTGGCTAAAAACCCAGGAGATGCCTGCTATTGTAATCAACATGACTTCAAATGTGTCTTAATAAAATAATGTTATGTTAAAAGTTTTAATTTAGTGTTTCTAATTTCACAATATGCACCCCACATTATTTTATACAAGTCCTCAAATGCTAAGATTTAATACCCCCCCCCAAAAAAAAAAATTCTGCGTACGCCCCAGCCCCCATCCCCCGTGCTTAATTACTGTGTACGAACATAACGCCACTTGCGATAGTTTCATTTCCTTTCTCCTTCATTTATTTTCATTAAAGACAGTATTGTATCACGAATTTTAGATCCTCAATCGTAAATATTCAGTCGCTTTACTATGGTGGTCGGATACCAGCACGTTGGTAATATATTCATAGTTTACGTCTCTATCTATTTTGTTTTCTTCGTAATCCTCGAAATATTCAAATAAACTTAGATGATAAAGAGAATGTTTGCTAGAAAAGATCCAGATTATTTGATGGGACTGGTCCCGGTGAGCCGAGAGTTTAGGGAGAGATCAATTTTTACTGTGTGATGAAGTTGGGATTCATCATTTTAGTTTCATCGCATATATATTTGTGGTTTATGCGGCATACGGTTCAGCAGTTTTCGAAGATTTGCTTCAACAATAATCGCTAGTCTATCCAACACACTTCGACATAACACATTCCTCACGACTCTGATGGAAGGAAAAGTTCTGGGTAAGAAGGGAAGAGGAAGACCGAGGAAGAAGTATCTGGATTCCGTGATGGACAGGCTGAATTTGAAAAAATATGTTGATCTGAAACGCTCAGCAGATGAGAGACAAATGTGGTTGCAGCGACAAGGCCTTGCCTTTAGGATATGAATGAATGAATGAATCCAACGTCGTAGGCAAGGTGGAGGGGGTTACAGGGGATAGAACCCCCCAACGGTAATTTTCTTTCTTTCTTTCTTTCTTTCTTTCTTTCTTTCTTTCTTTCTTAATCTGTTTACCCTCCAGGGTTGGTTTTTCCCTCGGACTCAGCGAGCGTCCCGGAGCGTGAGACATTGGGTCGGAGGATACAAGTGGGGAGGAGGATCAGTACATCGCCCAGGCGTCCTAACCTGCTATGCTGAACAGGGGCCTTGTGGGGGGGATGGGAAGATTGGAAGGGATAGACAAGGAAGAGGGAAGGAAGTGGCTGTGCCTTAAGTTAGCCACCATCCCGGCATTTCCTGGAGGAGAAGTGGGAAACGACTTAGGATGGCTTAGGTGGGAATTGAACCCACCTCTACTCATTTGACCTCCCGAGGCTGAGTGGACCTCGTTCGAACCCTCGTACCACTTTTCAAATTCCGTGGCAGAGCCGGGAATCAAACCCGAGCCTCCGGGGGTGGCAGCTAATTACACTAACCACTGCCGACAAAGGGATTCGAACCCACTATCTCCCGAATACAGGATACTGGCCGCGCTTAAGCGACTACAGCTATCGAGCTCGGTCTCTATTGTCTCGAAGAATTATGAAATTACAGTGTCATTCGCATTGCTGCCTGCTTTCTATTCTTAATCTCTTCTAAAGTTACAATTTCTCGAAATTTAACAATATCATTTTTTAATTTTTTTTTGTGGGCTGAAACCGTTACTGTTTACCACGCTTTTCATATTTCTTATGAGAATTACGATAAATAAATTGAACAACAACAACAACAACAACAACGAAGGCAGTGCTTCATACATACTGAGATTGGAAATTATGATCCCCCATTAACTGTTCTTGACCTGAACATTGAAAATGAATCCGAATGCTGTATACTTCGTGTCGGGCTGAGTAGCTCAGACGGTAGAGCGCAGGCCTTTTGACTCAGAGTTGAGAGGCCCAGACTGGTCGTGTTTGAGGGTACTCATATACGCCAGCCTCCTGTCCGTACATTTACCGGCACGTGAAAGAACTCCTGCGGGACAAAATTCCGGCACCTCGACGTCACCGAATGCCGTAGAGAATGATTAGTGGGACATAGAACCAACGACATTATTATCATTGCTGTACATCGTTCTCTACTCTTTCAATTCTTGCATTTCCAACGAATTCCCGCTTGGAAGGGTGGGATTTCACCATGCAGCCCACAGTTACGAGAATCGAAAGCCGAAATCGTGTAGTAATTGTAATAACTAACTACTCATACGGTATTCGGAGACGCCGAAGTGGTGGAGTTTTGTCCCACACGAGTTATTTTACGTGCCGGTAAATCTGCCGACACGGGGCTGACTATTTGAGCACTTCCAAATACCACCGGATTGAGCCAGACAACTTGGGCTCAGAAAGCTAGTGTCGTAACCGTCTGAGCCACTCAGCCAGGAAGTCGTGTAGTGAAGGTCTTGTTGATATCCAGTGTTCATTTTGAGTTTGGGTTTCCTCTATATCCCCCCTCCCCCCCACTATTTCGAAGGAAGAAGGTCGTGAGTGCAGGTAGCCCGATACCAAAGGTTCCGTAAGACTGACACATACAACAGCTATTTGGGAGCTGATATGATGATCTCTGTAACCTTCAAATGAAGCAACAACAGCACATTTGTTCCAGAAATTTTGGTTCCTCTATATGTTCATAGCATACCTGTCCGGCTGCATGGCTAAATGGTTAGCGTGCTGGCCTTTGGTCACTGGGGTCCCGGGTTCAATTCCCGGCAGGGTCGAGAATTTTAACCATAATTGATTAATTCCGCTGGCACGGGGGCTGGGTGTATGTGTCGTCTTCACATACGCCATTATTATAGCGTACCTACAGTATGTTATGGGCTTTTATTTGGCGGGATAGTTTAAGATAGTTCACTTGTTATTTACATAGCATTCATAGGTTTATAGGTCTATACGCTGTGCTGTTACTTGTTTGTATGTGATGTGACTAATGTATTTGAGATCCATATATGGACTTGGAATGTGTAGCTTGACCGGAGATCTTCATATAATTTGTGCAAATTGATTAAAACATCCTGTAACAACATACGTACTTATTAGACAGCAGAATCGGTTATATGAATCTAGATTATTAATAATATCCATCATAAGAATTTCACCCCCAAGCATATGATACCGAGCACTTGCATTCGGGAGATGGTGGGTTCGAATCCCACCGTCGGCAGCCTTTAAAATGGTTTTCCATGGTTTCTCATTTTCATTCGAGTAAAATGCTTACCTTAATGCTGTACCTTAATTAAGGCCACGGCCGATCCCGACCAAGACACGTGAGATTCTTGAAAGGAAAGTTCACGTGCTTGTGATTCGGATTCTGCGTAAAACAGGAAATCCCGTGGTTATGATCACTACATTAATAGTGACGTTAGCTTTGTTGCCTGATTTATTTTGCTTATTGGTCGCTGGCGCCATCAGACTGGGAGGGTAACAGAGAATAGGGCTGAAGCTACAGTAAATGGAATGGTGTTTCCTAAAGGTATTCAGTCGAACCTCCATATCTCGAATTTCCAGTACCGAGAAATAATTTCAGTTTCACTGCCGTCTGTCCTATTCTTCACGTGTATTTATTTCTCTATTTTTCGAAAATCGATTACATGATTTTCTCAATTTCTCGGAGGAAACGTTTGCTCCATAGACGCTGAAAATATTCTGCAACTCGAATATTGTACAACATTAATTGTGCAATACTAGATTAAAGTCTGCATGTCATTGTTCCTTAACGTACTAGAGTATATCTTATTTATCCACCCTTGGTGCGTTGAACATACAGTATGTCACTTTCTTATTCATAGAGTTTCATATTGTAAAGCGATCATTATATATTGGACATTCAAATGGATGTTATAGTAATTTGCCTTTAAGAAATTTATTTCTGGTAGATTTCTTTACAGTGTCATACAACATACAGTAGAAATTACTCGAGCATATAGCAAAACATGACCTTTTACTACGTCACATTACTATTCATACAGATGCCAGTTCTTCAACTAAACATATGAATGAAATGAACCATAGCACCAATCCTAGTACTTTATGGAGTAACCCTTGTCTTTAATGACAGCTTGATACCTACGTTGCATGGAATTTACTAGCCTCGCACACGTTTCATGGCTGATACTGTACCATTCTTGTGTCACCACTCATTTTAACTCATCTTAGGATGAAACCTTTCTACTGTGAACCTAGACTTCAAAAACGCCCATCAGTGTTCAATAGGGTTTAAGTCAGCAGACTGGGAAAGTGTTTTTAATTTTTTTTTCTAGGGGCTTTACGTCGCACCGACACAGATAGGTCTTATGGCGACGATAGGATAGGAAAGGCCTAGGAGTTGGAAGGAAGCGGCCGTGGCCTTAATTAAGGTACAGCCCCAGCATTTGCCTGGTGTGAAAATGGGAAACCACGGAAAACCATCTTCAGGGCTGCCGATAGTGGGATTAGAACCTACTATCTCCCGGCTGCAAGCTCACAGCCGCGCGCCTCTACGCGCACGGCCAACTCGCCCGGTTTTAATTATTTTGGAATGTTCCAAATTAACCACTCCTTGTTCAGAGCAGCGGTATGTTTGGGGTCGTTATCCTGCTGAAACATGTAGGTTGGTAGCATTCCCATTTTTTTTTTTTTTTTTTTTTTCAGAATTCTGTTTAACATTGTTCTTCAAAATATTATTGTACACTACATTGTCCATTGTGCCTTCAATAAAATGAATATTCTCTACACATTGTGCCGACATACACCCCCACATCATAACCGATCCACCGCCGTGTTTCACTGTGGGAATTGTATTGGCCACGTCTTGTCCGTATTGGTCTTTCTCCACATTCTGCGGGCACCATCGGAACCAAACAGGTCGATTTTAGTTTCATCGAACCAGATGACATTATTCCAGAACTCCTGGCCCTTGTTTTCGTGTTCTTTCGCAAGGATCAGTCTTGCAGCACTGTTCTTCTTACTAACATAGGGCCTCTTCCTTGGTACACGGCCATGGTAACCGTGTCGATGTAAAACTCGCCGGACCGTCTGAGTACACATTTTCTTCCCTGTAGCAGCTTCCAGGTCTGCCCGCAGCTATGGTGCACTTATGAGAGGGTTGGGTTTCACTCGCCTCACAATAAGTCTTTCTGCTTGTGGACTTAGTTTCTTTTGTTTGGGTTTTCTTGGCACATTCTTCACTGACCCTCAGTACTTAACTTATTCACGACATATTGAACAGTGGCATGACTTTTCTTCACCATGAGTCCTATTTTTCGCAGGGAGTACCCTCTAAGTGCTAAACTGACAATTGTATGTGTCAGCTCGTAGACAAGCTCTTTACACTTGCCCATTCCTACCAGCACTCTCACAGGTCTAAAACGAACACATTCAGCAACACCTACTTACGTAGGCCTATGCCCCGTGCAATGCTGTCGGATGATTAGTGTATGAATAACAAAATGACTTGAAGTTTTAGAGTGTATGCAGTTTTTATTTGTGTAAACACATAGTATTTGCACTCACAAAAAAAAGTGCATTGAGTGGTTACATCTTGTTATTACATTCACGACACACAACTATAAATCAATTATTTCCATAACTATACAGGCACATGGAACGCTGTATAACGAAATGGGTTGTGTATGAATAGAAAAGTGATATACTGTAGGCAGTTGGAACTGGATGAACTCTCTCCTGGATCGTCACTAGATCAGGCGTTAAGTGCACAGACTATCCTTCGATCCTACCTACAGAATCAGTCGAATATACTGTAGGTTTAAATGTAAATGTTTTTACAGCAATAACTGTTGTCAAAAACTACGTGGAAGAAAAGAAGCTTGAGAGTGAAAAATATGTTCCTCCTATGTGATAATATTTTTGGAGATATGTTTGACCCGTAGCACATACATTATGAAGAGCGAGAATGCCTTGACAATATTCACACAATATTGCGCCTTAGATTACAGAACCTTATCGGCCAAAGTTCTAAGCTAAACTATTTCACATAGTAGGTTTTCTCCCGGCAGCGACGATATTCTGTCTTCTACGACTTGCTATAATATATCTTGTAATTAAAAGGACAAAATACTTAGAGTTCGTTTTTATATGGTTAAATAACATTTATGGCAGTATCAAACCATAGTTATACGTTATTGGATTACATGTAATCCTCAAAGGTGGGAATTCTCTATATCTCGAAATTTCGATAACTCTAAATAAAATTCAACTCCCGAGGAGATAGAGATATCGAGGTTCAACTGTATATTGGTAACAGAAGGCCTGTGTGCGTCCTCGGTGCTGTACAATTGTTTACACCTGCCATGCCCTCTCCCTGTTCTCTTCGGACCGACGGCCTCTGCGTGCTGGTATTTTATCACTGTAAGGTTCATTCACTTGTCTGTATATTTACTGCTACAATATTCTCCTTTAATCGCCCTTTAATGTTATATACCCGAGCCTCAAACGAACCTCTGATTTTCGGTTTGAATGACAAGCCCAAGCGATTGGGCCACGGAGACTGACTTTAACTATTTAAAGGTAAAAGAGGCTTTCCTCACACGAGAAGTTTTTAAATGGACTAATGGAGAGTATTTCTAGTAGGACTGAGAAGCAATCACCTTCTGGAGGACTTTTATTAAAGACTAGCTGGAATACCGGTCGTTGACTGGAACATATATGTATGTTCAGTCCGTCAGCGCTAACGCTGGTGGGATCCTCAACAGCTCTGCCATCAGCTGTCATAGATGGCCTAGGCTCACTGAAGAGGCGTACTAGGGAAATGAGGAGTGAGGTAGTTTCCCGTTGCTTTCCTCACCGAGCCAGAGTTGCTGTTACATACCAGTCAGCCAAGCCCACTGGAATGCATACACCAACCGACCCTATAAGCAACATTTTCATACCATTCATAGCAGGGACTGGCTGCATAAGGAATTGGCATTACTAGCATCGCTCATGCCTCAGTCACTTTCATATTGTCAAAACCAAGGATAAGATAGAGACAGAGCTATGAAAGTAACAAAATTGCTCTAGCCTATACCCGAAGACATAGTGCACTGTAAATACTAGGTCCTGCCAGCAAAGGCAAGACTGCAACATAGGTATTTAAAAATTAAATTTAGGTGCCTTCCCCATAACTACTAATTCATCAAACGCAAAATAGTTATTTACAGCCTAGATTGCAGTGCTTTATTCCCCGACTTTACATGCCAATTTTCATTACTCTCTCTTCAACCAATTTCTCACGATGCCCGTACACACATACAGACAGAAATGATGGAAAAATAAAAAGTGCATTTTCTTGTTACTGTGGAGACGAGCGATACAGAAATACTATTCTTTTTTTAAATTCTGAGCAATGTTCAGACAAAATTCTTATATGTATAGATCTTGCGATTCCCAAACACAGCAACAATACAAAGCTGCCGTATATGTATAGCATGGATTTCGATAAGAAAGCGTAATTATGGCCACACATTTAGTGGGAAACGAATCCCCGTCAGGAAGTCGTAAAATTTAAGAAACGAGATTTCCACTTCCGAAGGTGCGTATGGCCCTGAGGTTCACTCAGCCTACACCAAAAATGAGTAGCAGGTTAATTCCTGGGGTCAAAGGCGGCCGGGCGTAGAGCTAACCACTCTACCCCATCACGTGCCGAGGTTAACAATGTTGGAAGCCTTTACCTTCCACTCCTCCAAGGGCCTTCATGGCCTGTACGGAGGTGACTTTGCTTTTACATAGTGGGAAAGAAAAGGCGAGGTTTTATGTGACTTCATATGTGATCATAGCCACAGGACCTCCAATTTTGCATAGAATCCGAACTATAGAGCCGTGACTATTATTTCAAAAATCCCTCGTGTGTTTTGGCCACCTTAATGAGAAGCCAGTGTCAGTGTCATGCAGTTGTTACGGCTTTCGCAAACTTCACATTAATTGTTTGCAGAAAACCAAAGCTACAAATGCCGGCGCGGTGGTGTAGGGGTAGCGTGCCTGCCTCTTATCCGGAGGCCCCGGGTTCGAGTCCCGGCCAGGTCAGGGAATTTTACCTGGATCTGAGGGTTGGTTTGGGGTCCACTCAGCCTACGTGATTAGAATTGAGGAGCTACCTGACGGTGAGATAGCAGCCCCTGTCTAGAAAGCCAAGAATAAAAGCAGAGATGATTCGTCGTGCTGACTACACGACACCTCGTAATCTGCAGGCCTTCAGGCTGAGCAGCGGTCGCTTGGTAGGCCAAGGCCCTTCAGTACTGTAGTGTCATGGGGTTAGTTAAGACTACAAAGGAAAGGGACGACATAGCAAGAGTCTCCTTGTTGGCTTTGGTCAGATGCTTGTTTTTCTTAGATACCATCGAGAGTTCGACTCGAAACAGGTCTATTCCACTCAATAATAATAATAATAATAATAATGTTATTGGTTTTACGTCCCACAAACTACTTTTACGGTTTTCGGGTATGTCGAGGGGTCGGAATTCAGTCCCTCAGGAGTTATTTTACGTACCCGTAAATCTACCTTCAAATACCACCGGACTGAGCCGGGATCGAACCTGCCAAGTTGGAGTCAGAAGGCCAGCGCCTCAACTCAACCACTCAGCCTGGCTTTCTTCCACCTAAGACAAATAATAATGTCATTCATATTCCAGGCTGGGTGATTATTTCTTATGCAGAAAATTATATATATTTTTAAATCCTAACATTTTCTGAACCTGAAAGCAATGGGGAAGATATTGTGTTTAATTAATGGGCTAGTTATAATAATGCTACAAAAAATGCAATTTGCCTTGCTGTGAAGTATCTGACATCTTCCGTGATTAAGACCATTTTGTTCTGCCTCAAAGGGGCCAACGTCTTGTCCCAGAATGCGCTGGCTGTTTTTTGTAGCATAAACTGTTGATTTTAAGAGATTGGTAGAGGTGAATTAAGTACTTACACTGTCTTATCGTTAGGTCCATGCTTTAAAATTCCTGCTTAAGGCGAAATTCAGATCTGTATTTCAATGTCAAGAGTGGGGATAGAAGGCAGTTCAGGTTTCGGAAAGGTTATTCCAGTGAGGCACAACTTGTAGGATTCCAGCAAGTTATAGCAGGTATTTTAGTTTCAGGATGCCAAATGGATAGCATTGCGATTGACGTTTCCAAGGATTTTGATAGGGTAGATTTTGGAAGACAACTGACAGAAATGAGGGCCAGTGGACTAGGCAAGAGAGTTGATTGAAGGGGTGGAAACATTTCTAGAAAATAAATCTCGTAGAATTCGAGTAGGTAAAGCATTTACCTGATCCTGTATTATAAAGAGTGGGTTTCCGCAATGCAGTATTATTGGACCTTAATATGATATACAGTATACATTGATACGAGTAAAGAACTGGTATCACAGACAAGATGCAGAGTGGGTTCCGGCCCATAAGTGGCCACGGCTGGTCGGTGGTCCAACAGCTCTGCACTCCGACCGGCCAGCCGAGCAGAGGAGGGGGTGGCCACGGCTCTACCGTGGCTCTACGCCTCTGCATTCGGGAGATGGAACAAGGCTGGACCTCACGGCGGGTCCCAACCATCGGCTGTCCTGAGAATGATTTTCCGTGGTCTTCCATTTTCCTGCACTAAGGCGAATGCCGGGACAGTTCCTCATATAGACCACGGCCGCCAACCCCTTCACCTTCTCCGTGCATCTCCTTCACCGCAACAAATCTCCCGGCCTGAGAAACGGCATTACCATCTAAGAGGCCCGCCTCCCCCTTCAGGGGAGGAATGAAAACATTTTGGTAGTAGTAGCCACAGATATGGAGTTTTGCAGATGGTGTTATACTGTATAGGTTATCAATGAAATACAGCGTTGTGAGAGACTGCAAAAAGACCTCGACAATCTCGTAAGATGGACCGCACACAATGGTGTGATGGTAAACGGGGGTGCAAAGCAAGATTTTTAAGTTTCATCAAGTGGAAAAGTCCTCTGAATTTTAATTACGGTGTTGGAGTGGAAGTACCGTACCTCATGGCGATCAGTGGAAGTACCTAGGTGTTAATATAAGGAAATATATTTTTTGTGGTAAAGCCTCCGTTGCTCAAGCGGCAGCGCGTCGGCCACTCACCACTGGGTTCCGTGGTTCAAATCCCGGTTACTCCATATGAGATTTGTGCTGGAAAAAGCGGAGGCGGGACAGGTTTTTCTACGGGTACTCCAGTTTTCCCTGTCATCTTTCATTGCAGCAACACTCTCCACACACACACACACACACACACACACACACACACACACAAAATCACTACTGATCTGCATTTACCGGGCTTGTGGGCCGTGCGGTTAGGGGCGCGCGGCTGTGAGCTTGCATTCGGGAGATAGTGGGTTCGAATCCCACTGTCGGCAGCCCTGAAGTTGGTTTTTCGTGGTTTCCGATTTTCACACCAGAAAAATGCTGGGGCTGTACATTAACCCTGGAACCGGCAGTCGTCGCGATCGCGACTCATTTCCCTGTTACTCAACCGGCAGAGTCGCTATCGAGATGCATTACGCCAGCTGTGACTAATTTCAAGATAGCGCTTTGACATTCAACATCTTTATGAAATATCTTGCATCATGTTAAAGAGGAAACTCTACTCTATAATACAGCACAATTCCGAAGTAGTTTAGTGCGACAGTGTGTGCAGTATACACGTAGAAAAACGAGAACGATTTGCAGACTGTCATACTGTTGTGCTTGCTGTGGTTGTCCGATGTGCATTTCCTTTGGTGGCGCAAAATTACTGAATTGTCAGGAAGTAGTGAAATTCGTAAATGTTTGTTTGATTTGGACGGCGAAGGTGATAGTGACGTATTTTTAGAAGGAATTGACGATGATTTTGACAATAATTCGTCAGGTAGTGGTGAGTTATATGAGTCTAGGCTAAGTGATTTTGACACTGATATTGACGATGATGTGGAACACGATGAACCAGCCACTGATGATAATAATGATAATGACAGTAATGCAGTTGACCAAACAGAACCGAAGAGGACAAGCGTTTATCCTCCAGAGCCAAAAATAAAAGTGGAAGAGAAGTTCAAGGTTCGAAACGCAGGTGTAAAAAATTGCCCTCCGAGAAACTGTCTTCCTCTGGCATATTTCTATTTATTTTACTCCAATGCTATCTGGAATCATTTAGGGACTGAAATTAATAAATACGCACAGGAAATTATTCGAAATAAAACGAATTCCGGATATATGGGTCCGTATTCTCGTCTGCAAAGATGGGTTGACGTTACAGTATCAAATATCCAAAAAAAAAAAATCTCTAGTTATAAATATGTGTCTGAACCCTAATAACCCAGGATGTAATTGTAGTGTTCATATACAGTACTACCATAAATTAAAACATTTTTGGAGGCCTATGAAATCAGGAAGAAAGAGGAGCCACCCCGAAGGTAGCGAGGATGAATCTGACTAAGTAGACTCACGTTTTGGTGCGATGTGCTTGCGTTATATCAGTTCTATTTTACTTTACAGTACTTCAATGTAGTGAAACCTTTCTACATATTTGTAATCAGCATAAAATTGTGCAAATTTTGTATATAGTAACATCTTCATATAATATTAACTTTTTACGTACACGTGGCCCAGAAATTTCGAATTATTTTGGAATACTTAGCATGTGTTGAATACTTCGCCCATACTGCTTCAGGATACTAAATTAGTAAGTTTAATTTCCTACTATAGTAATCTTCGTCCTTTTTTGAATAAAATGACATGTTATACATGAAAATAAATTGAAAAACAAAATTTGTATGAATTTTTGAAATGTTGCTTGCAAAACTCGCCTAAATGCTTGCCGCTTGAAGGTAAACCGCTTGCCGGTTCCAGGGTTAAGGCCACGGCCGCTTCCTTCCCATTCCTTGGCCTTTCCTATCCCATTGTCGCCATAAGACGTGTCTGTGTCGGTGCGACGTAAAGCCACTAGCAACAAAGATCTGCATTTAGGGCAGTCGCCCAGGTGGCAGATTCTCTGTCTGTTGTTTTCCTAGCCTTTTCTTAAATGATCGCAAAGAAATTGGAAATTTATTTAACATCTCCCTTGGTAAGTTATTCCAGTCCCTAACTCCCTTTCCTATAAACTAATATTTGCCCTAATTTGTCTTCTTGAATTGCAACTTTATCTTCATTTTGTGATCTTTCCTACTTTTAAAGACACTACTCAAACTTATTCGTCTACTAATGTCCTTCCACGCCATCTCTCCGTTGACAGCTCGGAACATACTTCTTAGTCGAGCAGCTCATTTCATTTCCTCTGTCAGTCATTTATCATTGCCCCAAAGGAGTGCGACAGGCTTCGGCAGCCGGCACGAATTCCTATCCTCGCCGCAAAATGGGGGCTTCATTCATTCCATTCCTGATTCGGTCACTGACTGGAACACAGGTTGTAGGTTTTCATTCTTTGTGGTAATCACATTAACGGGATTGTAAATAAAAGTTACTGATTTCTTCGTACAGCTATGAAGGTATTTAGCTGGTTGTAGTACGGATGTGCAAGGGTCCGACTCGTTGCTGAATGGTCAGCGTACTGGCCTTCGGTTCAGAGGGTCCCGGGTTCGACTCCCGGCCGGGTCGGAGATTTTAATCGCTTCTGATTAATTCTTCTGGCTCGGGGACTGGGTGTTTGTGTCCGTCTCAACATGCTCCTCTTCATATCCAGACAATATATCACACTACCAACCACCTCAGTAAAACGCAATAGTGATTACATCCCTCCAGGGCATCCGGCCGTAAAACAGGCCAAATCGCATGTGCGGAACAGTTCATACCCGTGACCCCACAGGTGTGGCAAAAGCGGTAGGAAAAGAAGTGCGGATGTGCAAGAGTCACTGGTAATAACCCAATCAGAATATAAAGGAATGTGGCTCTGTAGAATAAAAAAGTTTGCTTCCGAATTCTATAGCTTACCCTCTAATCAGTTCGTACATTGCCCGCCTGGTGGTCATGATCGTTAAAACGTCAAGTCTTTATGATGCCGTGGTGAGCCGGTTCGTCCTTTTAGTGAGAAAAAAAATCACCATAAAAATGTTGGACGGTAGGGTGGTACGCAATTTCTAATCACTTGATTGCGTACCAGAAGCCTTGATTGATATCCAAACCTCTCCGCAGTGTTCACATGGAGTGAGGACATTTGACGCTGTTGATAGTGATTCGTGAGATGTTAAACCTTGAACAGACCCTTTGATGGTATTCAGCAAGAGTAGGCGGTGTACCATCACCTTCTCACAACCAGGTGCGCAGGTAGTCCAAGGGAGTCAAGTAAAGACTTACACCAGACGAGCTTAACATGCCCTCGGACATTCCCGGCACTAGAACCCATGCAATAACAGAATGGTAAGGTAAGAGTGTATTCTGCCCGAAGGCAGGTCCGAACCTCCGCAGAGGTGTGCCCGAGCCGGAGTTTACGTACGGTAGGGTGGCCAGTTCCTTTCCGCTCCTTCATTCCTTTATCCCCCACCAACAGCGCGTGGCAACCCATCCAAATCTTGACCACGCCCAATGTTGCTCAACTTCAGAGATCTCACGGGATCCTGTGTTTCAACACGGCTACGGCAGTTGGCATAAATGAATGAATGAATAAATGAATAAAGTTCGTGAATTAGCAGGCCCTTAAATAAAAATGAAAACATATAAACTGTTTTCCAGCCATTGACCGGGTCAGGGATGGAATGAATGAAACCCCCAACTTGCGGCGAGGATAGGAATTGTGCCGGCTGCCGAAGCCTGTCGCACTCCTCTGGGGCAATGATTAATGACTGACAGGTGAAATGAAATGATATTGGAGAGTGTTGCTGGAATGAAAGATGACAGGGAAAACCGAAGTACCCGGAGAAAAACCTGTCCCGCCTCCGCTTTGTCCAGCACAAATCTCACATGGAGTGACCGGGATTTGAAGCACGGAACCCAGCGGTGAGAGGCCGACGTGCTGCCGTCTGAGCCACGGAGGCTTTAGCACGTCCTTAAATAATGTTATTGTTTTTACGTCCCACTAACTACATCTGAAGGTTTTCGGAGACGCCGTGGTACCGTAATGTTCTCCCGCAGGAGTTCTTTTAAGTGCCAGTAAATCCATCGACACGAGGCTGACGTATTTGAGCACCTTCAAATACCACTGGACTGAGCCAGGATCGAACCTGCCATTTTGGGGTCAGAAGGCCACTCAGCACGGCAGGTCCTTAAATAAAGTTAATGTTGTGTACACCGAAATTAAGCTTCTCGGTGTCTCTTCAATCCGCTTCCATAGGCCCTAATATGCGTCGTGGATTCCGTAAATAGTGTAGTAATAATAACACCATATACTGATGTGTAAGGTAATTATTGTAGTGCAATTTCTTGTAGCTTGTTTCAGGTATTCTACGTGATCATGTTTAAGACAGGAACTCATGATAACTGAACACCAGAAGTCACTCTCAAGAGGTCTTATAGAGAGACGAAGAGTGACGGAATTCTTTCAGCGAGACATTCCTGATAATGCTATTGCTTTGCCAGTTTACCAACTTCTATAGCCATGCCTGTCCTATCATGTTCTGTGAAAGGTGTAGAGGAAGTTAATGTGGGACCAAGAAGAATTTCCGCAGTTATCCAGAGCTTTACCCAGTTTTTGGCAAAATAAGAGTATGATACCTTGTTTTGAGATACGGATCAGCTTTGTGATACGTTCTATTGCACACACGTGGACTACATAATATCAAAAAGCTTCACTTATACCAGCCCTTAATAAATATATATATAGCCTATATACTGTATATAAAATAACATGACTGACTGACTGACTGACTGACTGACAGATTCATCATCCCCCAGCCAAAACTATTGGACACAAAGAAATGACATTTTGGGGATACATTTATATTACAATGTAAATGCTCACTAAGGGAGGATTTTTGGATATTCCGTCGCTCAGTGGGTGAATTTTTAAAATGAGTACGTCTATATCTCAAAACGTAACAGTTTAAACACGTGAAAATTGGTATTTGGAACCTCCTTTAAAAATAGAAGAAACACGTATTTTTTTGTTTTCGGAAAATCGACTTGTGGGGGGGATGAAAATAAGTGATCAGAGTGTTGAATTCTGTTTGAGGACAGCGTACTTATATCTCAAAAACTGAAGATATTACAGACGTGAAAATCAGTATTTGGAATCTCCTTTAAAAATAAACGTGTATTTTTTTCTGAAAGTCTACTTGGGGGGGGGGGGGGTAGAAAGAAGTTAAAAAGACGTTGAATTTTTTTCATGAGGACTTTTATTTCTCATAAACTGAAGATGTTACAGACGAGAAGATTGGTATTTGGAATCTCCTTTTAACATAAAGGAGCACTTGTTTGTTTGCGGAAAATCCACCCAAGAGTGTGAAAAGGCTTGCCACTTAACTGGGGTGGAAAGAAGTGAAAAAGGAGTTGAATTATTTTTATGAGGTCACTTATATATGAACAACTGAAGATGTTACAGACGTGGAAATAACATGTATTTTTATTTTTTTTGTTTTCGACTTGAGAGAAGACTGTTTCTCACATGTACAGTTCTATGTCCCATGGTCATCACAGCCCCAAAAGGCAATACCATAAACGTGATTTACAAAGAGTTTATGGGGTAAATGAAATTCAAGTTTTTCGGTGAGATTTTATACTTAAGGGATTTTCAGATAATGCGTTAGTACAGTACCGAGGAACGATTACTTTTATCAAATTACGAAATCAACGCGAGCGAGGCCGCGGATAACAGCTAGTATATATATTCGTTCTGGCACTACTATTTTTTCTTCCATGTTCACCTTCATTCCTCTAGCCAGCGAAGGATCATTCCCCTTAGCGCCGTAAGTAGGAGAATTTTGGAGCAAATCTGCTGTTGACCTGGGATATTACTAGGGAAGTGATTCAATATCTCGCCTGGTGATCTCAAATTACGAAAGAAAGGGGTATATTGTATATGGGTTTAAGGTGGTGAACGCCTTTATCTATATGGGGAAGGGCGCAATATCCAGGCTTTAGCGTGGAACTGACCTGGGAAACCAAAACCACGGAAATCCATTTTGAGGATAGTATAAGAGATTCGAGTGCATAGTACATTGTTATTCTCGTCGGTGCCCCTAAATTTTGAAGCAATATATGTTTTCTGCTGTTGCGTGTTTACTAACTTACATTGTTCTTTTTTCATAATAAGTACAATATACAAGTGCGATGTAAGCAACGGTAATTAATTTAAGAAATGTATTAGTGGCACAATTTAAGACAACATGCACGTCCATGCTATGCTGTCCGGACTCGAACCAACGGTTGAGTGTGGAACACATTTACAAGGCCAACGCCTCGCACCTGAGATACGATGGCTGGCTGTTGCTCGCTTCCGCTGCCTGCCTCTGCTGAGTCGAAGGCCAGTACTGGGCGTGATCGTGTGAAGTCCAAAGACTTTAATATTACTTAGATGAAGTCCCCCTACAGAAACACCGCTAACACACTCCAGCAGAGGAGAGAGCATGGCATTTAATGCCGAGATCTTTGTTCTGGGTAACATGAGACCTTTCTTCGTTTTAACACTACAGAGCTCCCATAATTAGAGCCCTGCACGGTTGCGGATATCTGCGCATTTATCCGCGGACATCCTCGAAGTTAGTGTCTTAGCGGATGAAAACTGACACGTGCGGATAATTTTGCTGTTTATAATGTTTATTGATTTTCACCCATGTGTACTTTAGAAATCTCGACAAGTGGGTCTTTCATACATTTCATGCATTTAATTTTGCTTGTGCTGAGGCGATCCTTGACATTAGTATTTATTTATTTATTTATTTATTACAGTCTATGGAGGGCCATCATACACCAATAAAAACACGTTTAAATATGTATAAAAGAAAACAATCGGTATAAACAACAGTATAAGTATCAACAGTAAATTAATAATAACAATGTAACAACAATGGCAACGATAACTGGCAAGGGTCCGTTAAAGAGGTAGGAAGAAGAAAGGTCGTGGATTGGATAGACGGAAAAAAATGGAAACCTAGAGAAGACTTCAAAGGAATCTTTTAATTTTGTGTTTGAAGGTTGCGAAATGTGTGAATATGTCAGTATCGGGTAGTGAGTTCGCAAGGGTAGAGAAACGGTGGAAGATAGAGCGTTGTTGTTAGGTTAGGCGCGGACGGGACACTTGTTGAGTATGCCGGTTGGGTGATGTGTATAGGGAAGTAAGTCGGAAGAGTATTACACTTGGTGTAGCCATTGATTATGATATGAAGGTAACATAGATAGGAGAACTGTAAAAGGCTTCTCAGATCAAGTAGGCCTATACACAGATAGTTCAAAATGTCAGATTTAGTTTTGTTCTTAAAAACAGGATTGCGAGCCTTAACAATGAAGGTGAAAATGTTAAAACTACTATTTCCTTGAGATATGTTTGTGATAGCAGACGAGGACCAAATGGGTCCTGGGGGAATGGTGATATATAAAGAGCCTTGAGTCCATAAAACCGTACATCTGACTGGCGTCTGTCCCCAATTAGTGGAAGGAAGGAACAAAGGTTCGCTCAATATGTCGGTAGTTGTCGCAAGACGGAATCTACATAAAACTAGCTGTTACCCGCTGCATCTCTCGCGTGAATTTCGTAATTTGATAAAGAAAATAAATTCTCGGTACTGCATTAAGAAATTATCTGAAATTCGCTAAAGTATAAAAACTCACAAAAAATTGAGTTTCATTTACCCCAGGACCTCTTTGTAAACCATTTTTGTGTTATTGTTCCTTTCCCTTTCTCAAGTCGAAAAAAAGTGTTCCTTTGTTTTTAAAGGAGTTTCCAAAATACCTATATCCACGTCTGTAACACCTTCATTTTTTGAGATATAAGTATCACCGTAAAAATAATTCAACCCCTTTATCAGACCTCCCCCCGCTCTAAGTTGATTTTCCGAAAACAAAGAATACGTGTCCTGTATATTTACACTAAAGGACATTTCAAATACCAGTTTTCACGTCTGTAACATTTTGAAGTTTTTGAGATATTCTGCAGATACTCATTTTAAAAAACTCACCCACTTTTTCAATTCTTTTCACCCCCTTAAATGGATTTTCCGAAAACAAAAAAATACGTATTCCTTCATTTTTAAACGAGGTTCCAAATAGCAATTTTCACGTCTCGTACATGTTAAGGTTTTGAGATATACTGTAGATATACTCATTTTAAAAAACACCAAATTTTACAATTCTTTGGACCCCACTTAAGTGGATTTTCCGAAAACCAAAAATGTTTTCTTTATTTTTATTGGAGATTAAAAATTGCAATTTTCACGTCTGTAACATCTTCAGTTTTTGAGATATACCCTCATAAAAAGAATTCAACCCATTTTTCGGTCCTTTCCACCCTCTTTATAATGCCGCCCCCGTGGTGTAGGGGTAGCGTGCCTGCCTCTTATCCGGAGACCTCGGGTTCGATTCCCGGCCAGGTCAGGGTTTTTTACCTGGACCTGAGGGCTGGTTCGAGGTCCACTCAGCCTACGTGATTAGAATTGAGGAGCTATCTCACGGTGAGATAGCGGCCCCGGTCTAGAAAGCCAAGAATAACGGCCGAGAGAATTCGTCGTGCTGACCACACGACACCTCGTAATCTGCAGGCCTTCGGGCTGAGCAGCGGTCGCTTGGTAGCCCAAGGCCCTTCAAGAGCTGTAGTGCCATGGGTTTTGGTTTTTTCACCCTCTTTAATGGATTTTTCGAAAACAAAAAAGTACCTGTTTCTTTGTTTTTGAAGATGATGTGAAGTACCAATTTTGACATCTTGAAACTGATAAGTTTTTGAGACACTCATTTTAAAAATTCACCCCCAACTGTTTGACCTCTTTAGCGACGGAATATCCAAAAACTCCTTTAGTGAGGACCTACATTGTAATATAAATTTATCCCCTAAGATTCATTTCTTTATGTCCAGTAGTTTTGGCTCGGCGATTATGAATCAGGCAGTCAGTCAGGACATATTATTATATATACAAGAACGGAACTGGTATCTATCCATTCAGTAGCTCGATACCGGGCAGAATAAATTTGGCTACGCCTTCACAGTAACATGAACACTCGAAAACACACCAAATGAAGCAAAATATTTTCACAGTTCAGTGCAAGTAAACGTTGATTCAGTGAACGTAAATAGCACCACAGAGATAGCGCTGGTGTAGCTTTTCAAATAGCTACAATTAAGAAGCAAACATGTTACTGAAAATAATTTGGTTTCATCCATAAATGTCAGTACAATGATCTGGAGAAACGATAATTAGATAAAAAGGAACAAACACTAATTAGTAACAGTACGGAGCATACAAACTACAGTTTTGAAGTTAACGCCCGCTTAACTGACGTTTAGCAGAACACATATCTAACAACCAGCTCCGATACTAACTGATTATTGAGCTGTACTTGTGTCTGAAAATTCAGAGACACCCCACTGCACCTAGTAAATACGATAGTAAGTGATGAGGAAATAATGTATTATTTCAGACAATCAATCGATCAATCAATCGGTCACCAATAATCTAAATTTAGGCTGTCGCCCTGGTGTCAGGTTCACTGTCAATGGTTTACCTAGTATTGTCTTGCATCTTTTCAAATAACTTTGGAATATATGGATCATTTCCCCTGATCAATTATAATCCGTTACTCCTCGTCCTATAAATAAATGTTTGTCCCAATTCGTCCCCTTGACTTCCAACCTTATCTTAATATTATGATCTTTCCCATCTTTAAATGCTGCACTCAAGCTTATTCGTCTACTAATGTCATTCAACGTCATCTTACCACTGACAGCTCGGAACATACCTCCTAGTCGAGCAGTTCGTCTCCTTACTCGCAAGTCATCCCAGCCCAAAGTTGAAACATTTTCATAACACTATTCTTTTGTCGGAAATGACCATGAACAAAAATGCTGCTTTCCTTTGGATCGTCTCCAGTTCTCTTATCAGGTAATCCTGGTGTGGGTTCCATGCACTGGAATCATATTCTAATTCGGGTCTTACCACAGACCCATGTGCCTTCTTTATATCCTTACTATAATCCCTAAATATCTTCAGAACCATGTGAATATGTCCGTATCCTTCCTTTACACAACCTCGTTACTGTGATTACACCAATGAAAATAATTTCATACATTAACAGCTAGGCACTGCATAAGGAACTATCACTTCAACACAATTAACTGAGAGGACTTTTCCTCTTGTTCAAGCTTACACCTGACGTTTCAGCCCGTTTACCAACATACCTCTTCTCTGCCATTCATCTCACAACGTTCCCGAGGTCTTTTTTTTTCCTACAATGCTGCAACTTATTTACTACTCTGTCTATACAGTATAACATCATTCACAAATAGCCTTTTCTTTGATTATATCATCATCATCATCATCATCATCTGTTTACCCTCCAGGTTCGGTTTTTCCCTCTGACTTAGCGAGGGATCCCACCTCTACCGCCTCAAGGGCAGTGTCATGGAGCTTCAGACTCTTGGTCGGGGGATACAACTGGGGAGTATGACCAGTACCTCGCCCAGGTGGCCTCACCTGCTATGCTGAACAGGGGCCTTGTGGAGGGATGGGAAGGTTGGAAGGGATAGGCAAGGAAGAGGGAAGGAAGCGGCCGTGGCCTTAAGTTAGGTACCATCCCGGCATTCGCCTGGAGGAGAAGTGGGAAACCACGGAAAACCACTTCGAGGATGGCTGAGGTGGGAATCGAACCCACCTCTACTCAGTTGACCTCCCGAGGCTGAGTGGACCCCGTTCCAGCCCTCGTACCACTTTTCAAATTTCGTGGCAGAGCCGGGAATCGAACCCGGGCCTCCGGGGGTGGCAGCTAATCACGCTAACCACTACACCACAGAGGCGGTACTCATATCATCCATGGCTAAATGGTTAGCGTGCTGGCCTTTGGTCACGGGGGTCCCGGGTTCGATTCCCGGCAGGGTAGGGAATTTTAACCATAATTGGTTAATTCCCCTGGCACGGGGACTGGGTGTATGTGTCGTCTTCACCATCATTTCATCCTCATCACGACGCGCAGGTCGCCTACGGGAGTCAAATAAAAAGACCTCCACCTGGCGAGCCGAAGTCCTCGGACACATCCCGGCACGAAAAGCCATACGCCATTTCATATACATATATCGGGCGAATTTCAAGGAAACTTGCAGGAAGGTGAACCATGCATCCTGATCTGGTGACGGTCTAGTCAGTCCTACCATTGACGGTTCCTTTATAGGTTTGGTACGTTGAGGGTCGGTGGTGGTATTGATTTTTTCTTCGAAGAGGAAAGCAGGTTTCAAGCGGTCTAATGCATTGCGCTTAGTTGGTCCATCGACACTCCACATCTTCTCATGGCTATTAAGGTGTTGCTTTACAGTAAACGTACTATAGCATACAGAACATTGGTAGGGCCTCCCTCAAGAATGAGTTCAGGGCGCGAGATCCATTAAGAACCAAACACCCGCAGAGTAATATCTTCGGTTTTAGAGACTTACGAATCGGTATTGTCATTAAAAAAAATCTACGGATTTTTCACTCCTTTTCACCCCCACTCAGTGGATTTTCGGAAAATGGTGAAATACGCATTACTTTATTTTTAAAGGAGTTTCCAAATACCAATTTTAACGTCTATAACATCTTCAGTTTTTGAGATGTAAGTCGGGCCTATCATAATTAAAATAATTAAACCCCCCTTTTCACCCCTGTTCATCCCCGTTAAGTGGATTGTCTGAAAACCAAAATTACTTTTCTTTATTTTTAAAAGAGATTCAAAATAACAATTTTCACGTCTGTAAAATTTTCAGTATTTGAGGTGTAAGTATCCTCATAAAAATAATGAAACATCTTTTTCATATCTTTTCACTCCTCCTCCCTCCCCCCGCACCATTGCTCACGTCTGTAACTTCTTCAGTTTTTCAGATATATGTATCGTCTACATAAGAATTCGGCCACTTTTTCAGTTCCTTTCCCCTCCCCCTTAAGTGGATTTTCTGAAAACAAAATAATGCATGTCTCTTTATTTTTAAAAGAGATTCGAAATACCAGTCTAACGCCTATAACATGTTTCATTTTTGGGATATACTATAGAAATACTCATTTTATTATTCACTCTATTTTTTACTTCTTTTCACCCCCCCCCCCTGTTAAGTGGATTTCCCGAAAATGCTTGTTTCTATTTTTAAAGGAGATTCCAAATAGCAATTTTCACGTTTGTAACAGGCCCTTCGGGGCTGTTGCACCATGGGGCTTTTTTTGTTTTTTTTTTGTTTTTTCTTGATACCTACAGCGATGCCCACAAGGTACCTTCACACCACCATCGCAGTAATTACAACTCAGAGGGCCTTTCCTCTCGGTGAAACTTAAAAACCAGATTTTTCCCCGTTTACCATCATCTCATTCTCTGCTGTGAATCTCACAATTTTGTCAAGGTGTTTTTGAAGTCGCTCACAATACTGTAACTTACGTATTACTTTATACAATAAATCATCATCCGCAAAAAGCTTTGTCTGTAATCCCAATTTTTTAATAAGAAAATATAAATGGATCGAGCGAGTGACTACGCGGTTTGGGTAACGTAGCTCTCAGCTTGCGCTGGAGAGATAGTGGGTTCGAACCCCACTGTCAGCAGCCCTAAAGATGCTTTTCCGTGGTTTCATATATTAACACTAGGTAAATGCTGGTTCGGTAGTTAAGGCCACGGTCACTTCCTTCCCAGGCTTAGCCTTTGCTTTTCATTCCTAGTTATAAGACCTATCTGCACCGATGCGACGTAAAATTGTAATTCGTTTTTTTAATGTACTGCTTCTTGTCATTTACCGTTAATTGAAATATCATAACATTTTATTTTACCAATGTTTTCATTTACCATAATATTGTAAACGGTATAGCTTGTACGTCCCACTAACTACTTTTACGGTTTTCAGATACGCTGTTTTCATTTATTGTTCCCTTTTTATGACGATGATGAGATAGGACAAAGCTAAGACTGGGAAGGCAGCGACCATGATCTTAATTAGGGCACATCTCCTGCATTTGTCTATTTTAAAAATGGGAAATCACAGAAAACAATCTTCAGGGCTACAGACAATAGGTTCGAACCCACCATTTCTCGAATGAACAACTTCCTTTTTTTGTGAATATTTCCTTTTACTTACTCTCCGAACCAATATCGATATCCGAAGAGAGACTCGAGCCAACACACACCCTTACGTCTTGGCTACGACCTTCGCCTTCTGGTTATCTTCGTACTATATCTCAACGTCAGAACTGTGTTTATTAAAGCATTCTCATCGTAAACCTTGGGAAGTCAGAGTTGAGCGACTCGATTCTGGTGACTAAGGTGAGAATGATTCCCCACTCCCCCTCACTCCTTGTAGGTGCCAGGTGTCTTATTTCAACATTTTAGACACTTATTCTGACAGTGGGTTCTAATGATGACAGTTACACATGATATCACAGAAATTCGTGATTATGCACATGTTCATATCACTGATGATCAAGGATGTCCTTAGCGAGTCTTGGAAGGAATAGCGAATAACTGCATTTGGCCGCTCGTGGACGGCCGGTGGAGCACTAGAACCGTTGGCCTGTCTGTGACCGACCAAATGCGCTCGCGCGTATCATGTCCTGGCAGCTATCTTTCATGAGTGTCCTGGAACAGAAAAGTGGAATAGTTGCTGGCTCACTACATGGCTGTCGGATTGTATGCAGGGGATCACTTTAATGTTAAACCAGTCATTCTCAAACATTTTGAACATTTCTTATAACGGAGGAAACTAAAGAAAAAACACAATTTTCTCAGAAGTAAGTTTGTATCGTAAAATGTAACAACTTGAAAACTTTAAAAATATAGCAACAAGAAGTGCTCCCCGCCCCCCCCCCCACACATACACACACTCCGGTGGAGTCGCGGGTGCGAACTGTATCGTAAATGTCGGATTGGCCCTATTTTACGGCAGGATGCCCTTCCTTACTCCAAAACTGTGTGGAGGGATGTATTCACTACTGCGTGTTTCTGTAGTGGCTGGTAGTCCGATGTGTTGCATGAATAGGAAGGTACAGAGACAAACACAAATGCCCAATCCTCGAATCAGAGGAATTAATCAGACGCGATTAAAATCCCCGACCTGGCCGGGAATAGAACCTGTAATCCTTTGAATCGAAGGCCTCGACGCTGACCATTCAGTCAAAGAGCCGGTCGTACTAAAGAGAGATTATTTTCTGGGAATTATTTTGATCTGTTGAGAATAACATGCAAGGCGCTCAGTGCTGCAAAGCGCCGCTTGCTCTGTTACAGAGTTACGTTAGCTACTGAACTACAGTTGCCTCTCTAAATTATTAAACTGAACAGGGCGAAGAGCTCCCGGTACAGTATTTAAGCACCGATAGCTTGTTGCATTCCATCCTAAAAAGGAAAATTTTAGTAGGATTTTTTTTTTGACAAATTACTTAATATTCCTAGAAGTACGGTTGATAATGTCGTAAGAACCGAGTGAGTTGGCTACACGGCACGTATCACGCAGCATTAAGCTTACATTCGAGAGATAGTGGATTCGAACTTCACTGCTGGCAGTCCTGAAAACTTTTTTTTTACATGGTTGCCATTTTCATACCGGGCTCTGCCTTAATGCCGCAGCCATACCTTCCCTTTACAAGCTCTTTTTTACCTCATCGTCGATAGCCTAGACCTATGTCGTTTAATAATAATAATGTTATTGGTTTTACGTCCCACTAAATACTTTACGGTTTTCGGAGAAGCCGAGATGCCGGAATTTAGTCCTTCAGAAGTTCTTCACGTGTTGGTGAATCGATCGACACGAGGCTGACGTTTTTGAGCACCTGCAGATACCACTGGACTGAGCCAGGAGCAAATCTGCCTGCTCAGGCTCAGAAAGCCAGCGCACTAAGCGTCTGAACCACTCAGCCCGGCCTTAAGTAGTTAAGTTCAACGTTAAACATACAGCAACTGGGCTGAAAGTCTCAGACGTTAGAGCTGGGTTTCTGAGCCCAAGTTAGCGGGTTTGATCTCTGCTCAGTCCAATGGTATTTGAAGGTATTCAAATACGCCAGCCTCGTGTCTGTAGATTTACTGGCACGTAAAAGAACTTCTGCGGAGCACAATTTCCGGGACCTCGGCGACATTGAAAATAGTAAAAGGTCTTTGTGACGAGTCAGACCATAAACATTATTGAAACATAGAAAAAAACAAGAACAAAAAAGCTATCGGAAGATATGTTCCAACAAACTTTGCCCCGAGAGAGCACAAGTAATTTATGTTAAGTGAACAGGAAGAACGCCTAATGGCACGAAAGGTGAAGAGACCGAGCAAGTTGGCCGTGGAAGGAAGCAAGGAAGCGGCCGTGGCCTTAATTAAGGTACAGCCCCAGGATTTTCTTGTTGTGAAAATGGGAAACCACGGAAAACCATCTTCAGGGCTGCCGACAGTGGGATTCGAACCCACTATCTCCCGGATGCAAGCTCACAGCTGCGCGCCCCTAACCGCCCGGCTCTATTATTATTATTATTATTATTATTATTATTATTATTATTATTATTATTAAAGTATCACGTTAAAAAAGATCAAGACTGGTAGAAAGATAGATGTAATCGACGCAGACAAGAGTAAATTTGATGTCTTCCAATCACATGGAAGAACACCACGCAAAGTAAATGGTACGGAGAAAAGGGATCTTTACAGCAGACTGTTAAACATGGTTGTTATGATGATAGCGTGTGTGTGAGGGCGAGGCGGAAGGCCTTTATACAATAATAATTGTTCATTTGATGTAGAAACCCCAATCCGGTCTTCAATTGAAAGCTTATGGAGTGAGGTTTACTTTACAATTAGCAAGAATCCATCATCTCACAGGCACATTTGTAGAAGATACTTCAAGGAGAATGCGCACATATTCAACCTGGAATATGCCAACAAAATCGTAAGCAATTGGCAACGTTTGAATTAACTAATAAGAGAAGGAGTAGTCACAGGAAGTTAAAATGAACTAAGAAGTATGCCTCAGAAATTGGGGATTTCTTTCCTTGTATTGTTTTGGAGATTGTTGGTAGACTTGACATTGGCAGTCAAACCAGAAGAAAAGTTGCAGTCGTCGTGCGTGACAGTAAGATCGTGTGATGCTCGAAATAAGTTGGAAGGGCTATAGACTGAGACAAAAGAACTGCTAGTGTGAAAGTTCCCATAGAGTTCATTGGAAAGTCCCGAGAAGGGAATTGACCCACTTCTGCAAGCTGCGGATGGTGGTGGAGCTACGTGGTACTGCTGGAGCTACTTATTTTCTTTCGGCTCACCTCTTCGATTTAATATCAAATACTATGGATAACAGGCTACAGGGTTAACAATTACTGACGTACGCAAGAATAGAGATGAAAAATTTTAAGTTTGCGGTGGAATTTTAACGAAACGCAGTAAAACGGTTGGTAAGGACGAGTAGGAGAGGAAACCTTGGCTAAGATAAGAAAAGGTGTTAAATGTAAGTGATAACAGGCGTGGTTTCCACTGTGAGCATAATTCCTGGGACTACAGAAATATTGCCCATCCCCACTCCTCCGTCCGTCCGCTCTCTCTCTCTCTCTCTCTCTCTCTCGTTCTCTCTCAGCACGTCACCAACTTCTGATTCAGAAAGGATAACTGTAAACTAGTCCGAAAAGTCACACCAGAGATAGGCAAGTTTTTGAGATGATTTGAAAAATACTCCATTTGTTCGTGCTTTTAAAGGGTTGAAAATTCAGTGCGGTGCTTGGTTGGTGCTGTGTGCAATTATGAAAGCCAATATCCTCTTTCAGTTACCTTCTGCAAAATTTCGATGGCACCTTCCTGTGTTTACACTTAAAAAAAAAAAAAAAAAAAAAATACGATGCTTTTGTTAAGCATGGTAAATAATTCTTTCTCGTATTATTCGAGTTACTTGATAGATTATGTTTACTTTTCTTGAAATAGTTTCGTTGCTTCCTTGTATATGTTTAGGCCCGCGCGTTCTGTCCTCTATAATCTCCTGGCGCTACGGCCCCGAGGGACCTTTGGACTACTAAGGGGACCGCTGCTTAGCCCGAAGGTTTGCAGATTATGACATGACGTGTGGTCAGCACTCCGAATCCTTTCGGCAGTTATTGGTAGCTTTCTTGACTAGGGCCGCCATCACACTGTCAGATAGGTAGATTCTCAATTGTAATCACGTAGGCAGAGTGGATCTCAAACCAATCTTCAGGTCCACGTACAAATCTCTGACCCAGCCGGGAATCGAAAAGAGAGCCTCTGGGTAAGGGACAGGCACGCTACTCCTCCAATAGGATGATCATATTTCTGACGGTTTAAGTACGGACAACTTATCTTTCCCTTCTTCTACATCCCTCTCCTCCAGTTATTTTAACCTTATGAAAAAAAATCAGTTTAATATCGAAAAATATATCACATTTTACATTTCCATTCGTATTTTAATGTGTCCTGGTTTCCTCAGCCAGCGTTCCCAACCTTGTTTGGAGGCTTCCTGGACAAGAGAAAATTTACACGAAAATATGCCTTATTTTTTACTTATTTTTTACTTTGTGCATCGAGCGGAATGGCGCTGCGGCTATGGAGCCACACTCTGCATTGGGGAGGCGAATGAGATCGAGCCCCACCGTCGGCTGTCCTGAGATTGGTTTCCTGTGGTTTCCCACTTTCACCTCCAGACAAATGCCGGGACAATTCCTACTCATAGGCCACAGCCGATCCGTTCCTACTCCTTACCCACTTACAGTCACTATCATTCACTTCATCTTCATCAGCTCCTCAACTGAGATTGGCGTCAGGAAGCACTTCCGGTTTAAAAAAAAGCCATAAAAATATCGTCCCACCTCATCTTCGAACCGTATCAGGAAACAGGACTAAGGGGTGGACATGTCCGGCCCTGCGGTGAAGGGGGCAACGCGTCCGTCTGTCACCTGGCGGCCTCGGGTTCAATTCCCGGCCGGGTCAGGGGTTTTTAATAGCAAATTATTAATATCCCTGGCCCGGGGACTGGGTGTTTGTGTTTGTGTCGTCCTTAACGTTCCTTTCCTCACATTCAACACTCTACACTTCCGCAATTACAATGGTGCAAGTAGTGGCAAAAGATCTACAGAGGTCGACTCCACGAACAAATACTTTATTACTTTATATTATTCAGTCATGGTTGGTGCTGTGTGCAATTATGAACGCCCATATCCTCTTTCAGTTACCTTCAGCAAAATTTCGAAGGCACCTTGCTCTGTTTACACAGATGGCACAATGGAACCCCGCTATTGGCATCCTTGGAAATAGTTTTCCGTGGTTTCACACTTATACACCAGGTAACTGTTAGGGCTGTAGTACTTTAATTAAGGCCACAGTCGCTTCCTCCTCAGTCCTAGAGCTGCCGTATTCCATTCTATCTCATCGGTACCGTACGTTCTGTCTGAGTTGGTGCGAGTGAAACCAAGAGCAAAAAATAAAAGAAAAAGAAAAGAAAAAAAGAAATGCTAAAAAACAAACATGGTCTAATAAATCCAACCATTCGTTCTCCATAATATTGTATGGTCAGCAGACTATTAATACAACCGGAAGTGAAATGCGATGCCATCTTCGCATCTTCCTACTTACTTTATTCATTACCAGCACGTGATGAGAATCACTGCATGTATCTAGGTATTAATGTAAGGAAAGATCTTCCTTGGGGTAAGCACATTAACGGAGTTGTAAATAATGGCTGTAACCTTGAATTGTTACGAGGAGTATTTTGGGGTTGTAAGGATGTGAAAGAAAGGGCGTGTAAGTAATTTGTAAGCCCCCAACCCCAATTACCGTATTGTTCCAGTGTATGCGTCCCTCATCAGGATTACTTGATTCGGGAATTGGAAACGATCTGTTGGAAAGCAGCACAATTTATTCTGTGCTATTTCTTACAAAAGAGGAGTGTTACCGGTACGAAAATGTTTGCTAACTTTGGGCTGAGAAGACTTGGGAGTAAGTAGAGGAGCTGCCCGACTACGAACAGTGGCGTATCCTGGATTCCCCACGGAGGCATGCAACTAGTAACCGTGCAGTAGCACAATATATTTAGTAAATTCCAATTCTACTCACCCTAATTACATGTAGGTGAATTCGACCCTACGATTCTTTTTTTAGAATTCCTTTGTGAAGTCACTGTAGAAGTCCTCACGTGCTTTCAACTCAACAAGATGATCCTTCTCTGTTATTATTATTATTATTATTATTATTATTATTATTATTATTATTATTATTATTATTATTGTATTTATTTTCCACAAATTGTAGATACAATTCAGGAATGGTGAATGGAGAAAGGGCATATCCCGACATGCACGAATGTGCCTCCATCCCCACTGTAGACTAATGCAGAGAGGCGACTTTGACTTTAAGAATTACGGGCGGAAGGGCCAATGTACAAAATTTATAAAGCTCACGAAGGCACTGGTCAATAGGAACTTCTGGATTTGTGCTCTTGTCTTTGAAGTGTTCAGAATTGAACATTGCCCTCATTTCGGATTTAAGTCGTACTGTATCAAAATATTTTCCATAGACTTCGATCAATTTACTGAATTGCTCTTTAGGAAAATCACCAAAGAAATGAACATTTCTTGCAATCATTATGTGGTGCCCAGAAAAATCGTGTGAAATATTTCAGCTTGGAACTCTGGCCTGTAAGGTTCAATATTGAGCGAATTTCTATCAAAGAATTATCGTTCATAATTATATATGTGCCGCGTGTCAGTACTTCGACAACATTGTCTCATAGCAATATTTTCAGGTGCAGCGGCTATATAGCCTAGTACTTTTTTTAAAAATTTATTTGGCTTTAGATCATAGCCTAGTACTTGCACATATTTTCAAATTGATTTTATTTGTATTCCAATTGTGATTTAAGGAATATGAAAAGTGCCCTTTTTATCTGATGAAATGACATCCTGCGTTATGTTTTTTTTTTAAATTTTACAACTTGTTTTACGTCGCACCGACGCAGATAGCTCTTATGGCGACGATAGGATAGGAAAGGGCTAGGAGTTGGAAGGAATTGGCTGTTGCCTTAATTAAGGTACAGCCCCAGCCAGCATTTGCCTGGTGTGAAAATGGGAAACCACAGAAAACTATCTTCAAGGCTGCCGACCGTGGTGCTCGCACCCACTATCTCCCGGATGCAAGCGCACAGCTGCGTACCCCTAACCGCACGGCCAACTCGCCCGGTTGAAATGTTTTTATTCCACCTTATACGCCCTAACTTTTCTATTAGATTAGCCTATAAATTGTGTTCAGTCGAATGGAATAATTTTTTTCTCCACATTAACACTCTTAAAAGTAGGGTGATATTAATATTTGTGTTATTTTCTTATTTGTTTATGCAAGAAAGCCAGTACTACTGTAAATTGAATAGATCTGTTTGCTCAGTTTAAGTGTATGTTGGGTAGTCTTTACTCAGCTTGGGGAGATGCTAGATTCAGTGTTGCCAATTATCATGAAGTCACTAATTGGGTTAAAATATCACTACCGAGCTCGATAGCTGTAGTCGCTTAAGTGCGGCCAGTATCCAGTATTCAGGAGATAGTGGGTTCGAACCCCACTGCCGGCAGCCCTGAAGATGGTTTTCCGTGGTTTCCCATTTTTCACACCAGGAAAATGCTGGGGCTGTACCTTAATTGAGGCCACGGCCGATTCCTTCCAACTCCTAGCCCTTTCCCGTCCTATCGTCGCCATAAGAGCTATCTGTGTCGGTGCGACGTAAAGCCGATAGCAAACAAATTGTCACTACATGAAATTTTGTGAACTAGGTCTACATGAGGGGAATATTGAAACATTAAGTGAATGAATAACTACAACATACCTAATAAATGAGAAAACTCAGGTTCCTCTTCTGGTGTAGTTACAATTGGAATATGAATGTGCAGCTGAGGCTCCTGTCTTACACAAGGCACTTTCAGAGAATTCATAATTATGTGTAACAGATCTTGCTAACACTTCTAAGTGCGTTTATGGCGTGAATTGTGAAGCATTTCTGGCGTGGAGTCTGGTACGCATCTTTATTTTCACCAAGTTCAGCTGACTGAAAGGACCTTCTGCCTCTGCATTGGAACAAGGTAGAGAAATACTGGCAAATGTTTGAATGGATTAACAGCAACAGAGTATAAATTAAAAAACCTCCACAAAACTTTCAGCTGGCTATCGTCGTAAGGCCAGTCTTGGAAAATGAAACAGCCGCATTGGATCCGTACCGAAGAGAACTCATCTCGCCAGGGTGTAATCCGTGCTTGCCGCTCGACCGACTTTCTCCGAAGCTGCTGACAGACGGCAGCACGTAAATGGTGACAGAGTCAAGTGCCGTGACATCATGTGGAGGGTTTCAGTACTATGTCTACCACTGAATGCAATTTTAAGATTGAATGCGTTACGCCCTAACTCCTCCATTTGCTGTCTCTTTCTTTCTGCAGTGGACTAAATGGCGAGACTACACCAGCGCCACACGTAGTCAGGCAACGAAACTAGTGCAGTTGTGCGGAACTTTTGAACTTCTGAGAGATGAAATTAATAATGCTTGCCTTGAAACAACCTAAAATCATACTTCAGACAATTCTTTGCGCTATCATAACGCATGCAATGAATGCCTTGCATGCAAGGAAAATACGTCCCTTGTTCCGAGCTGTTAGCGTAGAAATGAAGTGGCGTATGGCTTTTAGTGCCGGCAGGTGTCCGAGGACTTCGGCTCGCCAGGTGCAGGTCTTTTGATTTGACACCCGTAGGCGACCTGCGCATCGTGATGAGGATGAAATGGTGATGAAGACGACACATACACCCGGTCCCCGTGGCAGGGGAATTAACCAATTGTGGTTAAAATTCCCGACCCTGCCGGGAATCGAATCCGGGACCCCTGAAACCAAAGGCCAGCACGCTAGCCATTTGGCCATGGAGCCGGAGATGACGGGGAAATCCTTATCAAGAGACGAATACGCTTGAGTGGAGTGTTTGAATGTAGGAGAGATCAAGTTTATATTCCAGAGGACAAATTGGGTTAAGAATTCGTTTATATGAAGAGGACTTAGTGTTTGAAATAATTTACCAAGGGAGATGTTTCGTAAATTTCCAACTTCGTTGAAATCATTTAAGGAACGATGAGTTTTGCAACTGATAGGGCAGCCCTAAATGCAGATCAGTGGTGATTGATGAAATATTTTTATGAATACTGGGAGATGATACAGCAGAAGATTCTCGCTGTGGCTCAGGATTGATCTGCTGAACTTTCCTTCTCCTTTCACAATGATTGGCTTAGAATGCACATCTTGTAGAAAATTGTGTAGTTTACTTTTTAAATGTTATGCATAACTTTTAATCCTCATTTATGGTTGAGATCCGTCCGAATCCTTCAGCAAACCTCTCTTGGGTCCCGAAAGTGCAGTTGGATCTTCACATAGCGTGTTATTGTGCTTAATATGATGCAAGAGGTACAAAGGGAGATTGGTACCAACAATGTACGGCAAGCAGGAATAGGTACTAACATAGTTGCGGATATGTGGGATCTGGTTAATGCAGTGAGGAAGCAGTTAAAGGGAGCGGAGATTGTTATCAGTGGGATACTGTGTAGTATATATACTGACTGCAAGGTAATCGGGGATTTAAATTAGACTGTGGAGTGTGTATCTGAGAAACTGATAGTGGAATTTGTAGTTCCTAATGGGTGGGTGCGAGGTAGGGATCTGCGCTCGGATGAACTTGAACCGCAGTTGTACTTATAAATTAGGTTTGTTTCCGAGTATTATACAGAGGTATACACAGGGAAACGAAGTGAGCTAGGGAGCGGTGATGAGAGAACAGGGAGCTGGAAGTCGCATACGGATGAGAACATGTTATTAATGGTAACTTGTTGTAGATTGTGAAGAAAGGAATATGATTAATTAGGTAACTTAATAGTTAAAGATATTGCAATAGGAATTGAATAATGGCTAAGAAGTAATAATAATAATAATAATAATAATAATAATAATAATAATAATAATAATAATAATAATTTCGTGTGGCTATTTCTAGCCGAGTGCAGCCCTTGTAAGACAGACCCTCCGATGAGGTTGGGTGGCATCTTCCATGTGTAGGTAACTGCGTGTTATTGTGGTGGAGGATAGTGTTATGTGTGGTGTGTGAGTTGCAGGGATATTGGGGACAGCACAAACACCCAGCCCCTGAACCTCTGAAATTAACCAACGAAGGTTAAAATTCCCGACCCGACCGGGACCCTCTGAACCGAAGGCCAGTACGCTGACCATTCAGCCAACGAGTCCGACAGAAGTGATATTACTTATGCAGAAATGTTCTCCCGGAACTGGAGTGTTTATCGCAGAGACAGGGTAGTTTCAAAAGGGCCGGGCTGAATGGCTCAGACGGTTGAGGCGCTGGCCTTCGACCCCAACTTGGCGGGTTAGATCCTGGCTCAGTATTTGAAGGTGCTCAAATACGTCAGGTTAGTGTCGGTAGATTTACTGGCACACTAAAGAACTCCTGTGGGACTCAATTCCTGCACGTTGGCGTCTTTGAAAACCGAAAAGTAGTTAGTGGGACGTAAACCCATTATTATTATTATTATTATTATTATTATTATTATTATTATTATTATTATTATTATTATTGAAGATAACAGTCAACTTTTCGTTTTTGGGGTGTACAGACCGGGAAAGGGTGACGTTGATGCAGAATTATTTCATAAGATTATCACCTATGTGGGAAATGACACTGAAAGGAACATGATTACAGCGGGTGATTTAAATTTACCAAATGGTAACTGGGACGGCAATGCGAATGCTAGAAAGCATGACAAACAAATGGTAAATAGGTTAATCTACGACGGACAGTTGAATCAGAAAGTGATAGAACCAACTGGAGGGAAAAATGTTCTAGTATACAAATATACAGTTCGGCCCCGCGGTGTAGGGGGCAACGCGTCCGCCTGTCACCCAGCGGCCCCGGGTTCGATTCCTGGCCGGGTCAAGGGTTTGTTAATTGTAATGATTAATATCCCTGGCCTGGGGACTGGGTGCTTGTAACGTCCTTAATCTTCCTTTCTTCATGCACAACATTCCACACTACCGCCATTCCAATTACACGCAGGTTCATACAATATGGTGCCAGTAGCGACAAAAGATCCACATAGGTCGACGCTCCGAACAAATAGCGTTTTTAAAATTAAAAAAATACAAACATACAACCAAATTCTATTTTACGGCATCACTTTAATTATAGCCCTTATTATAGTAACTTTTTAGAAGATAGGTTAGGTTTACCGAGCTCGATAGCTGCAGTCGCTTAAGTGCGGCCAGTATCCAGTATTCGGGAGATAGTAGATTCGAACCCCACTGTCGGCAGCCCTGAAGATGGTTTTCCGTGGTTTCCCTTTTTCACACCAGGCCACCTTCATTAAGGCCACGGCCGCTTCCTTCCCACTCTTAGCCCTTCCCTGTCCCATCGTCGCCATAAGACCTATCTGTGTCGGTGCGACGTAAAGCAACTAGCAAAAAATAAAAAAATAAAAAAAAAATATATAAGATAGGTTACAGTAGTGAAACAAGAAACATACCTCCGTTAACACATTTAGAAAAAATCCGTTAGTCTCTTCTGTTTGTTACTGTTAACCTTTCCTCCCGTCACGTTGAAACCTCTTGTCATTACCACGTAGCCAAGATTTGTAAATGGCGCTTGTCATCCGCGACTTCGGGGGTTGCTTTCGTACGTGACCGAGAAACACTGAGGCTTCGCCTATTTTCCGATCACTATAAGTTTAATTTTTTCCGTTCCCGTCATGTTAGCTCCCAGCATCATTTAACCCTTTCTTTACTTGTTAACTGTTCCTCAAAAACCACAAGTGCCGTATTGCACAGTTAATGTTACACAAAATTCGAGTTACAGGGTATTTTTTGCTTCAAGGGAAGGAAATATTTGCTTCGAGAAATCGAGGAATTCGTGTAACTGAATTTTTTGAGTAATAGAGCAATGAAAATGAAATGGCGTATGGCTTTTAGTGCCGGGAGATCCCAGGACGGGTGCAGGTCTTTTGATTTGACGGCCGTAGGCGACCTGCGCGTCGTGATGAGGATGAAATGATGAAGAAGACAACACATACACACAGCCCCCGTGCCAGAGAAATTAACCAATGATGGTTGAAATTCCCAACCCTGCCGGGAATCGAACCCGGCACCCCTGTGACCAAAGGCCAGCACGCTAACGATTTAGCCATGGAGTCGGACAATAGAGCAATAAATACACGCGAAGAACAGGACAAACGGCCGGGAAATTGAAGTTACTTCGAGATACTGAAATTTCGAGTAATGGATGTTCTATATATCGAGGTTCGGCGTATATCCTTGCCATGATCTCACCTTCATACGCGGGCTGTAAGTAAAGTATTGGCAACGTGGTCCAGACTTCGCAGGAGATCGCGCATGTGCAAATAGCATATGATAGCGGTAGGGGGCGCTGTTGTCGATATATAGTGTGCATTTGAGGGGCATCCACTTGGAAGTGTTGTTGCTGTGTGGAGTTGAAGTGAAGAGTGTCGATTTCACCGCTCTAAGGCATGTTTTCAGAAGGCGATCAGCGTCCGTGGATTAAAATTGAGGTTGCTCGGGGCAAAAATGCATCAGAATGGTATCGAGAATTACGTGAAGCCTGTGGCGAGAATGCATTCACGTGTAGGACGATTGCACGATGGGTCAAGGCATTTCGTGCGGGACAGAATAAGACTGCGGATTTGCACCGCACAGGTCGGCCTCCCATTCCTCAAAATCAGATTGACATCATGAGTGGTCTCGTTTCAGTTTCCGTAGACCATCGATGGACCGTCCGGGAATTATGTTTACAGGCTGGTCTCAGTTACGGTGACGAGACGTCCTCTTTCATCTGGACATGGGTTCCTTTCTAGACCATTGTCCGCGGGCACGGGTGGATTATTCAAAAAACCTGAAATTTCCGTCTTTTTTTTTTTTTTTACTAAATCTCCTTAGTTTTGGGTAATCTGTTTTACTACTTCGTTTTTACCAGTATTATTCACTATGCGACATCATCATCGATATCGTATCGATATATAGAAATATGATTATTGATATACAGCACAGGCGATTATTCTATGCATGCCTTGTATTGTGATAATAGGCGCTATTTACCACTCTGTACTTTGTACTCTGCATGCTTCTCTATCAGCAACACCCCGTCAGAACACTGCTATGTTAATGTGTGACAGCTGACAACGTGACAAGCAACATGAGATAACCGAGATTTGAAGGACCCTGTTTTAAATGGATGGCGCTGAAAAGTGATACGCCTATTGATTATTGTGACATTGAAAAATGTATTGTGTATTTGCAAGCTAAGTGTAAATGCTTTCAAATTGATGATGTGAAATGTTTTGATTAGTTCAGCAATTTCAAACTATTCCTCAATGAGTGTGGTAATGACCCTGACTTTAACAAGTTGCCTTGTATTCAGAAATGAGCAGAATGGCAATTCTAGTAAGTCAGTTGATTGTAGTATACTTTTTTCTATTCCAGGGCACAATGCAAATGCAGAAAGACCATGGACTAATAATAGGAACTGTTTGAAAGTAGAATCTGTGAAAGTCCTCTAATGGTTCAATGTTATCTAAAGGAATTTTCATGTGTATCTTTTTATACAAGTATACGTTAGACACAACAGAATCTTTAGAAAAGTATCAGCAAGGCATGAAAATTAGTTTCATTGTTTAAATTTTGTAAAAATTTACTGTATAATATGGAAACGGATACATTTTGTTGACGTTAAATTTAGAGTATACAAGTCTGAATTCAGACTCTCAATTGAGGATATTTGTGTCTTCTTTTGTTTTCAACATTGTCCTCCTTTTTACACATTTTTTCCTATTTTTAAATCTATTTGTATCTGGTCACCCTAATCTCAGTCATCAAACGGTGTGGCACATACTGACGAAATGTTTTAACTTGAGGAAAATTGTTTCCCGTTGGGTTCCACATCAACTCACCGACGTACAGAAATGGCCCTGGTATGCAATGGCTGGCATCCACCTGGATAGATACCGCAACAAAGGAGACGTATTGTTGCCATTGATGAGACGTGGGCACGAGCGTGAATTAAAGCGTTCATCGAATGAATGGCATCACCTAGGTTCGCTACGTCCATAGGAATGTCGACAGTCGGGTGAGGCTTATGCTGATTGTGACACACGACTACGAGGGTGTTATTCTTACGCATGTTGTGTCTGAGGGACAAACCGTCAACAGTTGCTACAATTACCGATTTCTGGAGAGACATCTGCGACCGGCTCTGCGGCTCACACTTCTACGTTTATTTCAAGACGATCGCTCTAACGTGTTGCATGATAACGCACGTTGTCATGTCGCAAACAGTGTCAAGCTCTTATTGTAACGGTGGCAGTAGGAAGAACACCTTCCGTATTCACCAGACATGAGTCCTGCGACTTCGACCTGTTTCCGAAATTGAAGGAACCCCCTCTGATGCCGCCGATTTTCTGACGTGGCACCTGTACTCCGCGCAGAAGGCTGCCGTCAACAGCCAACGGCTTCTCGACATTTGACAGAATGTAATAGACTTTGCGGGTGACTACATTGAAGAATGTAATGCAATTGTACTTGTCAGTCAGTTAAATATTGTCACTGTTTTATTTATAGCCCTCATTTATCGTAAGTTATTTGTGTTTCAGTTCAGTTACTTGTGAACTTGATAATCCTTTTTGTTTGATTTAACGGTGGGTTTACAATGCAGATAATTGTGTAGCACTCGTTAAGGTGATTTGTCATGGCTAATTTCCAGATTCAGAGACGACATGACAACATGCTCGTAAAGTCTGGGTTTACTGTGTGTCGGTGGTACTCCAGTCAGTATTGTCTGCACTGCGCTTAATTTGGATTACTTCTGGACTGTGTTAAATAACGTGACATAGGAAATCTATCTCCAAACTGATTCTGGCGTTCCATGGGTGTACATTTTATATTCCCAATAAAAGTGCTCTGAAACAACTCTAAATATGGAAAATAATCAGAAGTGAAAGCCCTCAATACTAATTATTTTGTGGGTTAGAATTCAGATGAACAGTGAATACAGAAGTGGAATTTAGCAGTTAGATTATTCCATAGAATGCATTTTTAGTTAACGGGTGCTAAATGGACATAGGAGAAGTTAGTTTTTGACACAGGTCGGGCCGTGTAGTTATGGGCTTGCATTCACGAGTGGTGGGTTCGAATCCCGCTATAGGTAGCCCTGAAGATGGTTCTCCGCGATTTCCCATTTTCACACCAGGAAAATGCTGAGACTGTACCTTAATTAAGGCCACGGTCTCTTCCTTCACAGTCCTACCCTTTTCCTTTCGTATCCTTGTCCGAAAACCGTAAAAGTAGTTAGTGGAACGAAAAAACCAATAACATTATTAATGTTCCTATCCTATCGTCACCAAATAACTATCTAAGATGATGTTACGTTAAACCACTAGAATAAAAAGTTGGTCTTTGAATGATACAATTCTTCACTTGGTTGTGGGGAAGTTTATATGTGCCATCAAAATATTTATAACATCGTTATCAGAGTACTGGGGATCATACTGCCTCCTGCTTGATGTAGAATAAGGAGACATTTGTTCAAATGCGGTTCATTCTATGCCATTCCTGCATGTCAGCTATGATTCATAAGTACATTGGATGAAGAATGTCTGTGAAATTGTCAGTTATGAGCCACAGAATATTACTGACATGCGGTTTAGAATTTTGAAATGAAATATAAAATACATTCATGGAGGGAGAGATATGTCTTGGTTACTTAGGAAATAACTGTTGCGCTAGTTACGCAAGTAACACAGTCTTAAATTTCCATTTTTTCTTAATATACAGTATTGCATTAAAAACTTAACTTGAACTTAAGTTGTTCTCTCTAGTTACATATCATCTTAGTGCTTTAAACTGTCCTGAATAGTGTTTCGTACGTTTGTCAGTAGGACATAAAGTTGTTTTTAATGTGGAAAGAATATTAGGGCCATCATTACCCAAGTGACATCGGCTTCTCACCAACGCAGCCGCGGTTGTAATCCCGGGCCATGCTCATGGGATTGTTTAAAATCAAATGTCGCCTCCCTGTTATTCAAATTCCAGATTACCCTGTTGGTCACCCGACTAATAATTAAATGATTGACAATGACAGAAACTGCAAGTGGAATTGTACGATTGTTACAAAGCAATGCATTCTGGTCGCCTGATTGTGTTTCATATGTCTGGGTTCATATCTTAATCAGTTTCCAACCAGTTTAACGGTTGTGATTTATTTATAGGAATGGACACTTAACATAACATTAAATACAGATTAATACCGATTATTTATTTATGTTGAGAACAGGAGGAAAGAAGAAAACGGTTGGTTTGCATTTTTGTACAGAAAGGTCTGTTTGGACGACGACCTACCCGTCGGTGTTCTCCTGGTCGCCAACGTCTTCAGTGCGAATGAGTTCAAACGCATTTAATATTTCTGTATTGAGGTCACTGCTATACGCAAGTAACACGACTATTTTACTTGGACAACGGCAAACCAGTACCGTTACATACGAGGGCTGTAAGTAAAGTGGTTGTCCGCCTCTGTAGCGTAACGGTTAGTGTTATTAGCTGCCATCCTCGGGGGCCCGGGTTCGATTCCCGGTACTGCCAGAAATTTAAAACTGACAGGAGGGCTGGTATGTGGTTGATATGGTACATGCAGCTCACCTCCAATGGGGGTGTGCCTGAAAAGAGCTGCACCACCTCGGGATGAGGACACGAATTTACTTCACCCTCGTCGGAGGGTCTGCCTTACAAGGGCTGCGCTCGGCTAGAAATAGCCACACGAAATTAAAAAAAAAGGTAAAGTGGCGGCAATGTTGATAGAAGGCAATAGTTAATGAACTGAAAAGTACAATTGCAACACATTCCTTCAATGTGGTCACCCGCAAAGTCTATTACATTTTGCCAAACGTCGAGAAGGCATCGGGGACCGTTGGCAAGGCGTTCTCTGTTGGTGACAGTGACAGGGCGCCCTACTGCACAGAGTACAGATGCAACATCGGGAAATCTGTGGCCTCGGAGGGTTTCCTACAACTTTGGGAACAGGGCTCGTGTCTGGTGAGCACGGAGGGTGTTCCAAGACCTCCCAATGCCACCGTTGCGATAAGAGCGTGACATTGTTTGCGACATGACGACGTGCGATGGTCCCGCAATAAACGTGGACGTGTGCGCAGTATATCCGGACGACGATGACGCTCCAGAAATCGGCGATAGTAGTCACTGTTGACTGTGTGTCCCTTAGGCACAGCATGCGTAAGAATAACACCTCGTAATCGTATTGCACAATCAGCACCAGCTTCACCCGACTGGGTTCCTGTCAACATTTCTGTGGACGTGGCGAACCTGGGTGACGGCATTCATTCGTTTAAAGCTCTAATTAAGGCTCGTGCCCACGTCTCATCAATGGCGACAATGCGTCTCTTTCGTTGCGGTACCTGTCCAGTTGGATGCCAGCCACTGCATACCAGGGCAGTTTCTGTGCGTCGGTGAGTTGATATGGAACCCAACGGGAAACAATTTTCCTCACGTTAAAACATTTCGTCAGTACGTGCCACACCGTTTGATGACTGAGACGACCTTTACGGATAATTCTCGGACGGTTCATCGATGGTCAGACCACTCACGATTTCACACTGATCTTGAGGAACGGACGGCCGACGTGTGTGGTGTAAATCAGCAATCTCATTCCAACCCGCACGAAACCCCTTGACTCATCGTGCAACCGTCCTCTACGGTAAAGCATTCTCCCCACAGGCTTCACGTAATCCTCAATAACATTCCGATGCTTTTTTGCTAGGGCAACCCTCGATTTTAATCCTCGAACGCTGATCACCTTTTGAAAACATGCCTTAGAGCTGTGAAATCGACACTTTTCACTTAAACGCCAAGCAGAAACAACACTCTCAAACGGATGCCCGTCAAATGCACACTTCACACCGACACTAGCGCCCCCTACCGCTCTCATATCCTATCTACGCATGCCCGATCTCCTGCGAGTGCTTGGACTAAATTGCCACTCATTTTTACAGCCCTCATATATCGAGTGTACCCTTCTCTTATTGTGCGTATAGCTACAAGTTTCAGAATTTAACCATCGGCAAATGATATCCTGATTTGATTTATTTCACTAAATACCGTACCTTATAATATTATTCTCAATGATGTTATCATTTGGTATAAATAGACATTCACTTTTGCAAACACACGTTGTCTGCCTATGGCTTACAAACGGGCAGAGATGTTTATGCACACATATCGTTGAAGCCGTAGTACGTGACACTCAGAGGTAACATACAGTACTGTGTACCCATGTAAGCACGCCGTAGAAAGTCTGCAACAACACACACACAATCTCAGGAAACAATATCACACTACTAAGACGGTCAGTGTCAAGCCACGACGAAATACAGTCTGAATAGCGCAAGGCAGAGAAATGATGATTCGCTGACTACTATCATATCATCAGACATATACTGTATGTACATAGAAAGACCAGATACTGTATACTTGGCACTGAATAACGGATACATCACCGCATATCTCTCTCTCTCTCTCTCTCTCTTATATGGACCTCTAACTTCCTTCTCCACTTGTTTCTACCTCCGGAGCTTCCATGACTTGAATCCACGGCTGTCGAGTTCCGTCCGATTCCATACTACCTAAAATATGTAGCTTGCTACGGGGCACTATTTCGGACTTGCCACGACCAAGACTCGGCGAGCACTTGCATTCTCCTCGATGACCCATGCAAATTTTCCATGTTATTTTCTGCCGTCTCTATATAGTTCTGATATTCTCAAGTACTGTACACGATATAGTATTGCATACAGTATATAATATGGAGACCTTCCAGCGTCTACTGGGTGCCTCATCACCACTTTCCAGGAATGTGGAGAAGAATAAATGAACACTTTGTTCTATGGATATTAACCTTTTTTGCGTTTTACGTGTTAGCGTTTGGTGTGTCTTATCGCAGAGTTACGAACAGCATGCAGTCTTTCAGGATACGAGCGTAGAAGAGTCTCGAAAGGATTTGCGTACTTCCATGTTGTGTAAAACTTTGGTAAGGTCTAAGGTGTGTTCGCATCGTGCGTTGGGAATACCTATTGGCATGTCGTTCCTGGATCATCAGTAACTCAACAGCATCCTTTAAATCGCTCCAGAATGTTCAGCAACGTTAAAAAACAGAAACAATACCACTCTCTCGCAAGGGCTGTTGCGTTGCATTCGCCTTAAAGCACTGTGCATTGTCATGGAGAAAATAGACGTTTGCCGGATCAAGAGTGTTAACTGGATCTCGCAAGAAAAGGCAAGTATTTTGTTCAAAAACCGTATCCGTGAAATAATCCCAATTCCATGATTCCACATCTTCTTTCACGTCGTTCTCTTCGCTGTGAAGCGCGCAGATATTCAAATGCAGTCCGGTGTTTTCGATAATTCCTGATAATATTCATCGCGAGTGATATCCTCAACTGCGAGAGCCCTCACTGTCATTTTGATAGTTAGGTCTTCTGACTGTCCACACAAAGAAATCGTCACTTGGTGGCAAATGCATGAAATGGAATGAAATGAAATGGCGTATGGCTTTTTAGTGCCGGGAGTGTCGTAGGACATGTACGGCTCGCCAGGTGCAGGTCATTTTTCGATTTGACTCCCGTAGGCAACCTGCGCGTCGTGATGAGGATGAAATGATGATGAAGACGACACGTACAGCCAGTCCCCGTGCCAGAGAAATTAAGCAATGATGGTTAAAATTCCTGACCCTGCCGAGAATCGGACCCGGAACCCCTGTGACCAAAGGCCAGCACGCTAACCATTTAGCCACGGAGCCGGACAATACATGAAATCATCTTCATCCCAGTCGCGCAGGTAACCGCAAAACCACCAACGGTCTTCAGTGCTAAACACACTTCTCATGGGTTTAGTGATTACGCGAAAGGGTTTCAATTCTGCTCGCTCTCGATATTGTCTCACAATCTTTTCCCCCACGAACCTACTACCCTGGCGTAGCAGGGGGAGAGGTGATACTCCCACGTGGTGCGTCCCAGGTGGCGGACAGGGGTTCCTAACCGGCTTTCCGGCGGACTTCAGCAAAATAAAATAGCTCACGCGGACGAAACACACATCCCCTATGGGTGGGGGAGGCAGGCGAAGAATACACGCACGGTATCCCCTGCCTGTTGTAAGAAGCGACTAAAAGGGGCGACCAAGGGATGATCGAATTAGAACCATGAGACTACTTGTAATTAGTACCACCACGCGAGGAACACCATGGGTCGCCTTTACTTGCGCGAAGTATTACTATGTTAGTTACACAATAGGTTTATGATTAGTAGCGACAGTGTGTGAATCAGGGTGGGTTTTACAGTACCTGTGATTAGTAGCACTACATGCGGGACACCATGGGTGAGCGACACTACGGGTCTGCCTTCCTATGATTAGTACCCACTATGTGAGGAACACCACGGGATAGTACGAGTCTCTGTGATCAGTACACCTATGTGAGGAACACCATAGGTTTGCGTTGCCTGTAAATGGCGCCGCAGTGTGAGAAACACCATAGGTCTGTGTTACATGTGCGCATTACATTACCTGGGAGTAGTACCATAATGTGTGTGGAATACCGCGACTCAGCGCTACTTTTGATTAGTACCGCAACATAACAAATACCATGTTTCTACTTTTCTAGCGATAAGTACCATTATGAGGGGCCGATGACCTGGATTTTGGACCCATTTAGATTGCAAGCATCATCGATTCAGTATTTTGCTTTAGAAGCAGTCCCGTGGTCAGTACTGCTATTGTTTAACGCTAGTTTCTGGGTATGTGGGGCATTGCGGGTCGGATCCACTGATTGTTTTCATTTCATATCCATCACTTCATTCTTCGTCATCACGTTTTGTATTCTGGTCAGTGGATGATTTTGGACTTTTAAATTGTCATTACATTTAGTCTCATTTCGTACCATTAGGGGCGGATGACCTAGATGTTAGGCCCCTTTAAACAACAAGCATCATCATAATCATCATCAACAAACTTTTCGCTCTTCTGCAAGATTTTCTTTGCACCATCATGTATTGCTTCGACGTTTTTTTCCCACTGCTATTCGTGATTATGTCAACTCTCTTGCGACATTTTCTGATGTCAACATTGTCAATAATCTGTCTTACAGTTAACATGCCTCGGTGTCAATCAGTAGGTTCGCCATGGTTCGTCAATTACCGTGAATTTTAAAACCGATCATATTAACAAGGAAGAATGTCACATTGCATTGTATTTCCTACAGACCCCTGGAAAAGGGCTATGTGGCACCCAGTACACTTTACAATACGTAAATAATTAATACTAATATAAATGTAATAATAATAATAATGCCGTATGGCCTAGCACAAGTCTTTTTCTAGTAGACGGCCTATAGGCGACCTGCATGTCTGTGAGGATGGGGCCCTACCTAAGATGATTTCTAATGATGAAAACGGCACACCCACCCACCCTCTGCGCCAGACGAATTAACCAATTAAGGTTAACATCCCCGACCCGGCCGGGAATCGAACCAGCGACCCTCTGGACCAAAGGCCAGAACGCTAAACATTTGGCCATGGAGCCAGACAAATATAATCCAGGGGTGTGATATATGTACTATCACACTGTTTAATAAACGTAATTATTTTAAACGGGGTTACGCCATGTAATACGAAACAGACATTAAAAATTAAAATGAAATTATTGTTTTATGTGTATTTTCTAAATTTTGTTAGTAGTTTAATACAGTTTACTTGTTTTGATACAACATAAAAATAACACTTTAAGAATGAACATAAAAATGAGAAAATAATCGAAATGATTTGAAATCTTTAAAAACAAAGTTAATAATCATTCGTAAACATTCTCTTTGAAACACTACTCTAGAATTAAGGCCACGGCCGCTTCCTACCCACTCCTAGCCCTTTCCTATCCCATCGTCGCCATAAAACCTATCTGTGTCGGTGTGGCAGAAAGCCAATATGGTAACTACTTGTGAACCCTCGTGGGGAGTAGGCCTGCAGCTTAGGAATTAGCTACAGGCACCTTGCACCTGTCGCTGTCCCCCATCACCTGCTGTCTCCGTGGAGTCAGGGAAGGTCGTTTTTTGTGGCCAAGGTCACTCGCACCCTCTGAACGTAAAGCTGTATTCACCGGAAGTGCATTTCACTAAACAGACTTGACGGCCTCAACGTCTGCTCTGCCGTGAGCCTGGAGAAAAACAAGGAACAGGAGGCTACTTTATTTCACAGCAAATCATTCTGCATGCAGTATGGCGGAGAAGTGTTGATAACATCTTCCGTCAGCATTTGCTTGGCTCTGTGGACAGATTTTCGTTATGTTGCGAGAAATTGTGTGAAGTATACAAAAGGTATTAGAAGTGGTTCTCAACACAGCTAAGAGAAAGATACGGAGATTCATGATATTTCCTTTAAAAATGAATAGCTCTATATCGGCGTAGAGAATGGCCTACGAAAGTATGTTGTTCCTTTCGAGTTTTCTAAAATATTATAATTTTTAAATATCCAGCCCATTATGCTTCCTTTTTTTTTTTACAATTAGCTTTACGTCGCACCGACATACATAGGTCTTATGGCGACGATGGGATAGGAAAGACCTAGGAATGGGAAGGAAGCGGCCGTGGCCTTAAGATACAGCTCCAGTATTTGCCTGGTATGTAAATGGGAAACCACGGAAAGCCATCTTCAGGGCTGCCGACAATGGGGTTCGAAACCACTATCTCCCGATCCAAGCTCACAGCTGCGCTGCCCTAACCACACGGCCAACTCGCCCGGTATTTTTAAATATAAAAGAAGTTAAATACATTTCATGTAGAGTGGACATTATTTCTTACCTCCATTCTGTCCGGCTGCTTGGCTTACTGGTCAGCATATTGGTATTCTGGCCTAGGGTCCCGGGTTCGATTTCTAGGACTTTATTTGTGAGTGGCTAGTTCCCTTGGCTCGGAGGCTAGGTGTTTGTGCTGCCCAGCTTCCCAGTAACTGACGTTCCACACTCAGCATTACCCTCCAATATATTAACGCGTAGTTTCCTATATACGGCAAATGCTGTCCGCTCTCGTCGGAGGGTCTGCCTTACAAGAGTTACCTCCAGTATCCACTATTGCCAGGCTAGTAATAGCCACACTTAACTAACAATATGTTCAACAAGCTTGTAAATTCGCAGCCGCTGATTAGATGTAGAATGTAACCTACATATAAGAAGGGAACCTCTGTTCAGCTTGAATTTATTCCAAACAGTTTCATTTATCAAAACTCTGTAATGATGGCCAGTAAGATGATCATTATGCTTGTTGTTTAAAAGGAGCCTAAGAGCTAGGCCATCAGCCCATTAAAAACGAGCGAGTTGGCCGTGAGGTTAGCGGCGCGCAGCTGTGAGCTTGCATCCGGGAGATAAGGGGTTCGAACCCCACTCTCGGCAGCCCTGAAGATGGTTTTCCGTGGTTACCAATTTTCACACCAGGCAAATGCTGGGGTTGTACCTTAATTAAGGCCACGGTCGCTTCCTTCTCACTCCTAGCCCTTTCATATCCTATCGTCGCCATAAGACCTATTTGTGTCGGTGCGACGTAAAACAAATTCTTTAAAAAAATCAGCCCATAGCCAGTAAGAACACCTACCTAGTAAACCTTGTAGACAATCTAGAACTTCTTATAAACTGCGTTCTGGATAATGTGTAATGAAGTGTTAAATCAATACCGTATGCCTAGGTAGATTGTATTCGAAAAATCCTCAGGGCTTTGACAGGCGTAAGAAATTTCAAAGTGCAGTCGTACTCTTGATAATAAAAAACAAAAGGAGTAGAACTCGGTATGTTGCAAGCACTTGTGAAGTTGTTTAATGAAGGTGTGGATTATTATTGAGTTTCCAATCTAGGTGCGCTGAAGTTGTATTTTTCATATGTGGTGCCTTCCTTTTATGAAAATAAAATGAAGTGAAGTGGAGACCGCCATTCTACATTTTGCCAGTAAAATATTGCATTTACATGTTTTCAGAAAGAATTCACAAATTGCCATGAAGGATGCTTGTCACTTCCCTAACGTAACAGAACTATGCAAGTTTATTGACAAGGTGTGCATTGGACGAATTGATTTTAGAGAGTAAAACAAGAAATATTTTATTGCGAAAGATTACAGCACGGAACGAGGTATCCAAAGTGTCTCGCCGACTCTTTCCTACAAGAGACCGCTCAGTGTTTGTGTCGGAAGTTTACATCGTTCCAGTAGTACAGAACCAGTTTCGGCTGGTATTCGCAGTAAGCAAGAGAAACAATAAATGCTGTAGATTAGATTTAAAAGGCGGGCAATTTTATTTAAGGATGCTACTCGTTTGTTATTGGTAATTACGTTCGGCTAAACTAAAATTAATCATTTAATTTTTTATGCCATTCTCAATGAAAAGACTGTTTCATACAAAGCAGACATGAGAGGACTACATAAATTAACCATCAGTAACAAACAAATAAGAAATCGCTTTATTTTAACATAGAAGTTCACAAAAGAATGTAATCAAATACATGACAAAAGGGCTAAGTGATTAGAATTGCGTCGATCTTCAAAATGATTCCACAGTCTAGGTGAGGCCATGTGATTCCTTGTTCCCAAACAAGGAACATTCGCGAACTGCCTTGATATATATATTCCTGAATATTGAATGAGACTGAACTTTCTGCTGTTACAGTACTGACCTTAGCGGCACACAGCGGTACATAACTCATGTTTATGAGCCTTGATAACGAAATCATGTAATCAGAAATGCACACGACCGTAAACACGGTAAATGAATAATCAATTCTGACATTTGGTTGCCTTATGAAACAGAATCTCCCCGACCGCCCCACCCCGCCCCCCCCCAAAAAAAAAAAAAAATTGTGGGTTTCAAATCTCACAACATTCTACAACAATGGTTGGATAATTGTCTCCTCGCGGTGTTGAAACGAAATGCTATTTGGTTCTTGATTCATTTTCACTCCGTCAACAAAATTTGTTTACACTTTCGGATAAAAACTCAGAGGTAACAACTTTTTCTGCCTAGTGCAACCTCTCTGGTTCAGTCTTTGTATGTATACTTTCTTCGTCAAAGGAGAAAGGTTTGGTAAACTCTTTCTTCACTGAGTTTTACTAGACGACATCGATATTTATCTCCAAAGCCTTAATTAATCCTATAATCAGCCTTCTTGCGCTTATCCATATCAGTTCAACAACATGATTAAGCACAACTGGACGAAACCTTCATTTCCAGTAGTATATGATGTCCTTACTCCTGTCAGTGTTATCTGGAAGCCTCAGATTAGAATTGATCAACTTTCAATTTCACAAATGAATCATATATCTACCAAACGAGTTGGCTCACGTAGGTGTGAATTTGCTCTCAGAAGATAGTAGGTCCGAACCCCACTCTCGGCAGCCCTGATACCGTGGTTTCACTTTTTCACTCCAGGTAATAAGGCCATGGGCTCATCCATCCCCGTCCTATCCCATCGTCCCCATAATAACTCTCTGTGTCAGGGCGACGTAAAACAAATAGGTAAAAAATAAATGATCAAAACGTTTCGTCTGTTATTAAAAAGAAATATAAAATTGGTCTGACGATCCCCAGTTTCCCAGTACCTACTTCTGCGAAATTTTAAATATGACATTTATATAACGCCCAGTATACGGAGTTATTGTTCACTGGTGGTCTTGTAAGCTACAGCAGTTAAGAGGATGTAATACAGAACCATTCTAACAAGGAAGGGACTTGGCAGTTGTCGCTGATATTGGAACGTACCTAAATTATTCGTGTTTCAAGACGTAAACTTAGACCAATGGGTGTTTTTGAAGTTCTTGTAGGCTATAGATTGTGGAGAAAGTCGATTGTGATTGTCATCAGGTATTGTTACCAGATCCTGGAGTTGTTGCAGAAAATAGGACAAGATTATTTAGTTGTAATAAGGATCTTAAACAACTGCTTCCTGCGATGTGCTAGCTACTGTGATGCATTGATAACAGACGAGAGGAGAAGGGTACGGATGGAAAATTTGATCAGATTTGGTGTATTAGAGCGGGATTACTCCGAACAAAGACCAGGCTCATTTCAAATAATGCTTCATATTTCAAAGAGTGTTTCCTAGAAATTTGTGACCAACTTCACTTCATAATATGTTCAATGATTTGCAGTGTGTGCTATGTCATATTATGGATTGAATGAAAATGAAAACCTACAACCTGTTTTCCAGTCATCGACCGGGTCAGGGATGTAATGAATGAATCAGATATAGGCTGTTGGTATGATGGGGTCGCCACTCCCAACGTGATTATATTAATGTCTGATAGATGCTATGAAATGAGAATGGAGAGTGTTGCTGGAATGAAAGATGACAGGGAAAACCGGAGTACACGGAGAAAAACCTGCCCCGCCTCCGCTTTGTCCAGCACAAATCTCACATTGAGTGACCGAGATTTGAACCACGGTATCCAGCGGTGAGAGGCCGACGCGCTGCCATCTGAGCCACGAAGGCTCGATCATATTATGGATTATCCTTCTCAAACAATGAATTGATTTCTAAAGATCCAGGTCTTCCCTTCAGTCCTGCCAGTATTTCCCCTTTTTATACTCTACAGTGGCTAAGTTAAGAGAGGATGTTTCACATGTGGGCATGCTATACGTTTCACCGCGTTATTCACAAGATAGCCTGATTAAATAAATGAGATCGTCAGTGGCCTCTCTCCAAGGTGGCTTCGGCTCGAATCCCATACAATACATCAGTGATTTAAAAAAAAGAAAAGTCATATCCCTGTTGTTCGGATTCCACGTAAAACTAGAAGTCCCATGGTTATAAGTACGTTTTCAGCAGACACACAAAACTACAAAATTGCTTACATTGGTTTTGCGTTGTTTGCGGTTCCTCGATATATCGGGCCTCTGAAATATGGGATAAATATGCTGTATCCTGAATCACTGACCATTATTCAAAGCTGAATGTGGACACACCTATCTACGAATTTAGAAAAACAAAAAGCGCTGTTGTTATCGATAATCTCTTAGAGTCGTAGTAGTTGGTTTGGTACTCTCCTCCTGTTCTCTAAGTTGCTGGGTCAAATCTTGTCACTGTTTCTGTAGATTCTTTGTCAGGCTTGTTGGACGTTACGTCTAACTTGAATGTGAACTTCAGAATTAATTTTAGTATTGGTGGGGAGCTGTCGCCAATTTTTTGCCTGGGACTTCTCGAAGTAATAATAATAATAATAATAATAATAATAATAATAATAATAATAATAATAATAATGATAATAATAATAATAATAATAATAATAACAGTTATTCGCTTTACGTCCCACTAACTACTTTTACGGTTTCTCGAAGTAGTGGTCTGGTGTGAGTGGTGTTGCAGCATGAGAGGAAACTATGAAGTGTAGCTAACGCAGTTGTGAACGGAACGTGGCTGTGCGTGTCAGTGTGTGGTGCTGGTAACTTTCTCTTCTAGTCTGCGATTAGCAATATCGACTTGAAGAATTTTAGGTGAAATTCCTCTCTCTTAATTGAGTAGAATGTTTTTTATATTGTGTTGGTGGTTAGTCTAAATAGAATCAAACTGTATTTATAACTCGTGATGAACCTAACTTTCTACCTCATGATCCCTTTCGATCGAGATCATGTGTGTTGCTAGGATAACGAGTATATTTCTTCGCTGTTCGGGCAGAAGGTCATGTCTCACAATGCTCTTCCTATCCATTCATTTCCTTAAGACTGGTCACGCCTCCCAGCCACATGTGGGCAGGCAGTCCATCAGAACAATATTTTCGTTGTGTTTATTTTCGTATGCTAACGTTAAAGGAAAATGAACCTTGAGTACATTTTATTGTAGGAGTGCGGAAATAAGCCATGCAAGCATACATTCCTAGAGTGCGGTACGGCAAGGATCACTTTCCTTTACACGTAAGCATAGGAAAATGAACACAAAGAAAATTGTTCTAATGGACTATATCCATATGTGACTGGGAGACGTAACGAGTCTTAAGGAAAATAATGGATAGGAAAAGCATTGTGAGATATAACCTTTTGACCGAACAGCGACGATTTGTACTGATTGCTTTTGTCATAATTTAAGTGATCTGTCATAGTTTGGATTTCTGCTACTCAAAATTACGTGTTCTCTAAAAGTGTTGTATCAGTTCAGTATGAAGGGAAAGATCGTTGCTTATGCTAGTCTAACGATAGTGCATTTAAATATAGGAGTGTTTGGGGTAGTACATTTACATGTAGGAATATATTTACTTTTCTATAGAACCCAGTGTTTTATGTAGTTGGTTTGTCACTCCCCCCGTACTCAAGGTTGGGGGGTCGAATCCAAGAGTGCTGAAATGCGAGATACTCGTGTTAGAAGATGTTGAAGAACCCACTTTCAGGATAGAATTTCGACACTCGTGCGTCTCTTATGATTGACAGTAGATGATGGGACATTAGATACTCTATTATTATTATTATTATTATTATTATTATTATTATTATTATTATAGGTGCACATCATCATTCATATTAATGCGTTTTCTCGTAGACTGGTTTTCGAATTATCCATTGAAAAATACATTTTATCGTCAGATACTCATCTGATTCATTTAAGTTCGAAGTTAGGGTGCTTGGGACTCATGAATCCAGAATAATAGAAGGCATATCCGATATCGATAATCAGTTCCGTTCTGTAGAAACAGCTTCTCTACCGTTCTTGGTATGGATTGGTGAGCCATAGTTTTAAACTTGCAGACCTGGACTCCAGGGCCTTGAGTTTGCACGCGTTCCATGAGAGGTCTCGGAAGCCAAAGTAAATTTGCTCGATTTTAGATGACAACTGTTTTGACGTAATTTATCTCGTAGTTTTACCAGTATTAGGGTTACCATAATATTTTCTTCTCAAACCGGGGGCTTTGTAAAATCTGTAGCATAGCAATTACACCGTTAGTTAGGCCTACGTGGGTACATAACGTATTAAACGAGTACTATAGAATATTAAGTGTACTCACATTACAAAATAGAAACAAACTTACCGCAGAAACCTAGTTGTCTGAATGTGATTGAAACCATTCTTATTCGTTAGTGGCATGAACCGTTTTTATAAATGATTTGTCATTCTTATTTTTTTCATAAAAACGGTATACATATAAGGAACAAGCTATTGCAGTTACACTAGCTTTATGCTTTGCAGTTTTCAAATGATCTTTTATGTCAGAACGTCTGTCTTGTGATAAATGTGCACACTTTACTTTGTCTACATAGCCATACAATTTTTTCAAAACCGGATAAAGTCGTTTAAAATCAAATTCATGTACAGTTTCTTTTCGGCATCTTTACATTCTTGAAGTAAAAACTTTTGTAAATACTTGCTTATAACATATTCAGACACAGTCTACCTCTGAGCACTAACCATCACGCCATCACAACAATACAATCAACAAAATGTTTGTTAGAATTCCAACTGTACGCCAGTCATCGTTGCCAACCGAATTTGTAAGAGTCCTTAACTCACAAAGAAAAATCGCTAAATTGTTAAGTTATCAGTAAACAGAAGGTTATTCCTAACGCTAACTGTAGAACGGGACATCACTATAGAGGCGCTGAATTATTCATATTTAATTTAAACAATACTACAGATTCATCAATGTTGCCGATTTAAAAAGTCAACTAGTTACAGAATTGTTAAATTGGCAACATGGAGGCCAACGGACCGTTCAACGTTCAATTTCTATCGTCATATTTAATTTATTTTATGAGTAATATATTTCAAGCAGGGGCAATTTATAAACAGGCCGGGACACCGGGATCAGATCGTTACACCGGGGCGTATGGTAAATCTAACCAGGATCATTTCAGATTATGTTCAGTATGTATATCTTTATATCTTCGTAGGTATCTCTAAAGTACACTAACACTAGTTTTAAGCTGGATTAAAATATACGTACGTACTGTATGTAGTGATGATGGTATGTTGTCTCCGGTCCATGAATGAATTAACAACTGTACCATGATGTTGCGTAGCTGATGTGTGGAAATGTATTTCACAGTCACCTTTGAGCCCCATTTTTATACAACATATAAAATAATTAACTCGTATCTGTAGTAGGAACCCAATTTGTGAGCTATGGTATCCAGCTAGTACTTAACGTTACACGAGGCTTTCATTGAATTGATAACCTTCCTTGCTGGGAAATAGGTGTCAACGGCTGGTTTCGCATTTCTTTTAAATACTGTTTAGAAAGGAGAAAAGTGGCGTAAATATGTGATCCATCATACTACAATAGATGGTTTTCCACTTATATTGAATAAATAAGTAATTTTTGATTAGCTTTATTTATAACAGCCCAAACTGTGCACAGAACTTCAGTGTACGTTTCCGTTGCCTTTATTATAAGGTAACTTTATGTAAAACTATTATGGGACCAGCTTTGTAAATCCGATCAAATATTATTCTTTCCGTGGTGCGAACAAGTTATCTGCAAGGTAATGAACTAAATGTACTGTCATAAGCCTCAAGATGTGCTGTTAACAAAACTTCTTGACTGTAATTTATTATGAAACAGTGAAAGCTACAGATAGTTTTGATATTCCGCCTCTGTACACTTTCATAAAAGATTTCACACTGCATTTCAAAATTTCTAAGTATGAGAAAATTTAGTATCTGTTCTATGAACAGAATTTATTATTGGACAGCTTAGCATAGGTCGATGTTACGAGTTATGACGGAGAAGGCGAACGACTTCAGTCTTGAATTTGCGGTCTACTTTAGCCCAGTATTAACTACGAGACTGGAAAGCAGCATTCCGTTGCGAGCCATAAATGTCCGGAGGCTAAAACGCTAATCATTCATGCACGTATTCCCGAGATTCTAAAGTTCGATTTTCTTTTCGGGTATTTCAGACGAAATCGTAACATTTCTTTGTCCACTTTCATTTTAATTCAGAGGAGATACGACGATATTCTTTGCACTCTTTTTCGAATCACTAAACGAGTTCATTCAGTTCTAAACGAAGGAAATATATCCCAATGTCAGTTTATTCGGTGATCAATGGTCGCCCATAAACATTTAAATCATGCATTCATGGCAGTAACTATAAAGTCGACTGCGTCCTCCCGAGGAGGAGGAGGAGGAGAAGACTTTTCTCGTCTTTCATTCTGAGGAGGAGGAGGAGGAGGGGAAGACTTTTCTCGGCTTTCATTCTTTAACATGTCCGACTCCATGGCTAAATGGTTAGCGTGCTGGGCTTCAGTCACAGAGATCCCGGGTTCGATTCCCGGCAGGGTCGGGAATTTTAACCATCATTGGTTAATTTCGGTTCTCCATTCTCATCCATTTGTACCATACCACCAATCACCACAGAAACACGCAATAGTGATTACATCCCTCCATATAGGGTTGGCGTCAGGAAGGGCATCCGGCCGTAAAACAGGGCCAAATCCACATGTGCGACGCAGTTCGCACCCGCTACCCCACAGGTGTGGGAAGAAAAGAAGAATAATCTAGCTGTAATGGCAGTTTGAAATCAAATTTAGGATCTAGTGTGGTGGGCGGTCACGAATTTTGCTGAAGTTCACGTTTTCACTCGCCTAATATACTGTTTTATTAACATAATGTGAACATCTGTGGAAGACCACTGATTTCGTTTCTTACTCGTGATTATCTCATTCTTGGATCTTCAAGTAAAGTTCAGTTTCTCAGGCTCAGTATTCATTAGCTCTTATTTATTGGATAACTATGAAGAATAACCTTAGTGAGACTGAAATAATTGTCTGCGTTACTGGAAAATATATAACTTTAGTGTAATAATAATAATAATAATAATAATAATAATAATAATAATAATAATAATAATAATAATAATAATAATGGCGTGTGGCCTCCGGAGATGTCTGGTGCAGGTCTCTTGATTTGACCGAGGATGAAGTGATGATGAAGACAGCACATTAAGGTTAAAATTCCCGACCCTGCCGGGAATCAAACCCGGTACCCCTGTGATTAAAGGCCAGCACGCCAACCATTTAGCCATGGAGCCGGACACTTTAATGTTAACTAATATCGACGTCATAAAATGAATAAGTCTGCATAATGTAGAAGTTACCGAAATATATTTAGCTACTTCAAGATTTTCAAGATGACTAGATCTGTATCATGTTATATTTACACTGGTGGTAGTGAAATGCATTGGAACTTCTTTACGACATTTCATCAAGAATTCCAAGAGGGAACTGGTTAAATCTCAATGTATTCGGACCTGTAAATTATTGCAAAGCTTTGTGTAAGCGAGCATATTGAGATTTTTCCATAAAAATGGAGTACAAAAATTGCCTATGTTTTTTGAGGTTCAGTGATTTACATTTGTTAAATATGATCCGATATTTCATTCAGTTTTGTTGTATGAATAACAGTGAAGTATATTTTAGGTGCACAGCTCTTGCCACAAAAATTTGGCGGACTTTTGTACGGAAGAATCGGTACTATTTACAGCAAGATTTTTTTACAATTACATGTATGTGCATACCTAAATATTTTATAATTTGATATATTAACTGAAATATAGGTATATTCTTGAAATCGTATATATAAACAAGATGTGAATGTTTAACTTCAGTTGCTAAACACGTTTAATAGACTATGTACGGTATAAAGAATTAATAAAAAGTAATAGAAAATAAGTAACTAATAATTAAGTAAATAAATAACTAAGTTATTTATAACTAATTAAACTAAAATTATAACAAAAATAAACAACTATTTGTCACGATAACAAGACTTAACGAGTTATGTTGGGAGGATGTAAAAGAGAACTTACTTTAATTGGTATGATTAGCAATTTAGTTACACAAGAAATCCCAAACAACTGCTATGAAAGCGTTTCTGCTTTGTATAGCACTGATATTCCCGGGAATTTGGTTTCATTTTCAAGAGATGCGAAATCTTTGAAGGAGTTGATGAACGTGGTGGTTCCGTGGTAGGTAATGCAAGAAGGGTGGCATTACGTCCTCTGGTATTTCTGTCATGGTGTGAGGAGAGGTATTTAAAGGATTTTCTCAGGTCGTTGCGTTGTGAAGAATTTAGTAATTTATAAAGAATATTTGGCGTGTGGTAAGTACTGTTCGTCGAACATTTAGACGTGGCCAGGATAGGGTGAGGAAATGATGGCTGTACTCATCTAAAAGCATAGAAATACAATCCTTGTCTTGGCAAAGTGTAGATAACTTGTTATTTGAGAGAGTAGATCATCATATCCACATTAGTGTATTTGCCGGTGTAAGTGTGGCTGGTGGAACAATTGGAATTAGAATCCTGTGGATCTACAGGTGGATTTAAAAATCTCATGGAAGGACCATGTGAGGAACTCCTCCCAGAGAATGAGCTCCCAACCTGAGCTCCTGAGCACAGCAGTTATTATAGAATATCTGTACTACATGATGCAAAATTCCTGGAAGTACCAGCTATAAGGATAGGGAGAAAATGATGGCAGAAGAGGACCTAGCAGAAGACGAATATCTTGGCTTTACATTTTCTGAAATGGTGCGATTTATCCTCCACAGAGCTCTTTCGCACCGTACATGACCGCGATAGCCATGGTGGTATAAACAGCCAACATAAAGGCATAAAAACTTAATTGGACACTCCAAATCATTTTTCGTCTTGGCACATGTGAAAAGTATGGAAGTTCAACAATGTAATAATAATAATAATAATAATAATAATAATAATAATAATAATAATAATAAAATTGTTTTACGTCCCACTACTACTCTTACGGTTTTCGGTGACGCCGAGGTGCTGGAATGTTGTCCCGCAAAAGATTTTTTACGTGCCGATAAAAAAGGGACCTAACATCGAGGTCATCGGCCCCTAATGGTACAAAATGACCAGACTGAACCGGGATCGAACCCGGCAACTTGAGCTCAGAAGGCCAAAGTTCTACTGCCTGAGCTACTCAGCCCGACCTAACAATTGTATCAAGAAGATACAATTTTTACTAGTATTTGTTCGCGTTTGGGATCCAGGGCTCCATACGTTAGAGGGAGAAATGCACCGCCACGCTGCGAGTGGCCAAAATTGTAAGTTAATGCGTTTTGCCGCGTATCGCACAAATATCAGCTGTCATCTCACCACGTGTTGCCATGGCAGACTTGATAATAACTGTGGGATTTCAGACTATTTTATCTGACAGTAATCGGCCCAATATTCTTCGAAGAAAGGCCGTTTACTTGCAGGAAGTGGTCATGTAATACATTTACTAGAAAGGCTGTTCGCAGGAAATGCAAACGTGCAATGACTGCTAATGTGATAAGAGAAGCCTCGATTATCCAGAAACCTTACCACGTAACGATAGAGGTAACGTACCTAATGATTTATGTACTAGTTGAGGTGACAATGGGATTAATGTTCATGTACACATTAAACAATGTTGACTTTAGAAAACTATGTTTTAGGCATATTTCTAATACGATATGTTATTGTAGGTGAATGCTGCATGAGAGGCGATTAATTGTTCGTGTGAATGTCCTGCTGGACCGTCAGAGACGTGCAAGCATATTTCAGCTTGTATTCATGCAGTCAACTCGGAAAATGTAACTTCGAGAACCGATCAGCCATGTGAATGGTCTCCAGAAATATAACAAGGGGAAGAGGTTAGAAGAATATTTTCCCACAAAAAGGCAGAGGGTTGATGTTATTGCAGTTGAAATTCCTGATTTGAAAACCCTATGTACATTTTCCAAAATGTTAAATGAGGAGAAAAGGTCATAAACAGTTAAAGTTGCAAAAGAACTGCTAGGACATTAAATAGCAGATGCTACAGTTATTGTTCAGAATAATGCATGTAAAATGTAATAACGTCATTAATGAAACAGGAGACTACATCTGTAATAATTAATGTATGTAGTGTTAACAATTCTGCACTAGCAAATTACTTCTATAACAGTAAGACTCTAGCAACTGAAATTTGTGTAAAAACCTTACATCAATCCAAGTCTGACTTCTGGTTTTAAGAAAGAAAGAAAGAAAGAAAGAAAGAAAGAAAGAAAAGGATCTCTGCAAGTAGGACGCTTTCAATTAAAACTAGGAGAAAAGATCATGAGAGGCTGGTAAATACACTTTTGAACCTTAAATGTCATGGTAGTGGTTTTAGAAATATCAAATTTGTAAATGAATTTGAAAAACCTGCATTTGCCAAAAATACAAATTTACATGATAGAACAGTTATACAGTGTGGTCTTATAATTCATCTCACCCATTCTCGGTTGTGTGCTAGTCCTGATGGTATAGTAATGGTGGCTGGGAAGCCAGAAAGGGAACTACATTTCCGGAAATAAAACATGCAACATTTTGACAATTTTGACAATGTCATTTTATTCACAAGCGATGTGACAGGTAGTTCATAATTGCAGGAGTTCATGATTACAGATTCAGACCAAATGAAACACACTTGTCACAGTAAACGGTGCCCAAACAGTCGCATCAGTACACAGTGTACTCCCCACCCCCTGGCGGCAATGTAGTTTAGTTTTAGTTTAGTAATGTTTTATTTTACCTGGCAAGATTAAGGCCTTCAGACCTTGTCTTCCATCTAACCAGGAACTGAAATATACATATATTGCATTGTATTACTTACAATAACTAGATCTAATACAAATTAAATTAATAATAATACAAGAATGGTGAGATTACATTAAGATGAAATGAATTAAGATTAAATTAATAAATTAAGATTGAGATTAAATAAATCAGATATAAAAAGGGATACATTCTTAAAACTAATATTCTACATGTAAAAAAAGGCAGTACATAAAATTTGATTTTAAAGACAAATCGGATAAAAATTTTAGACTCTCTGCCAGGACATCCATAACAATAGAATGGTTGTAAGTAGCAGCATCAAGTTTACAGATGATCCTTACTGGTGCATAAAATGTCTCCAAAGTGCTTCCTTGAAAGTGTGAATAGCGCTTAACCCCCTGATATTTTCGGGAAGGAGGTTCCACTCACGGCAGGCAATTACTGTGATTTATCATAGATGGCAGTTCTATGGGTAGGTAAAGCAAGGATGGAATTATTAGTGAATCTGGTGTTAAGACTGTGATAAGAGGCGTGTATTCGCACATGCAAATTATCATAAAGGTGCCGAATGGCATCCTGTGATAGATTGTCACAAGCATCTTGCACCTTTTGACACCTGGCTTTACGTCGCACCGACACAGATGTGACAGGCGACGATGGGATAAGAAATGGCCAAGGTACGTAGAATAGTAGCTAGGGATCGCGGGAGCGATGCGCAGTAGCAAAGCAGGGATGTGACGTCACGCTTTTTTTTTATACGGGGGGCCCCCGTAGCCCGCTCCCCCGCCGTGACCATCGACTCAATCTACATGGCCTCCGACATGCTATTAATTTCTAAGTAGAAAAGAGATAGCTGGGTAGAGTGGGAAGTGATACAAGGAGTATCTGCCTGTTTCCATGTCAGACACGTTACCAGGCGAGATTGTGTTATGGTGTTGAAGTATGGTATTGAAGGGTCAGGGAAAAACTACATAGGCAGAAAGAAGAAAGAGCCTACATGTAAAACCTGACTTCTTTTGATAGCACATGCAAGGATGTGGGCTGGAGATAGACCAGAGGTTGTGTTAGTTAATGACGTCACGCAGGACCCTTAAGTTGAAGCTGCCCTGAGTGAGGTAGAGTTAGTTCGAATAAGAATCGCTGTGCACGCAGAAGCTAGGAGCTAATAGTACACGATAGTAACGTAACTGTGGTGTATAAGAAACCGCGTGTGTTCATTTTATGCGATAAAGCGTAAAAAGCAGTAATAGTGTACACTTTTCAGTATGGTTTGTTGCGCCATTGCAGGTTGCACAAATCATAGCAGGCACGAAAAGGAACGAAACATACACTTGCATGTATTCCCTAAAGAAACTGTGGCAGCACGATGTAATAAAGACATTATTGAAAGCTATTTTTCTCAGCTTCGAGGGTTCGGAAGATTTTATGATCGTCCTCGTCCGACAGCTGTGACACAAAGGGTGGAATCATTGCTTCTCAGCCTCAATGCTTCCGAGGCGATAAGATGTGCCAATTGAGAAGTGGAAATGGAAAACGACGTAAGTGCCGCAAATGCCATTTTGAGGTTTTTGTTACGACATGAGACTGTGTGTTGTGGTTATCCCTCTGGAAAGGATTCATGATTCGTTCCAAGCACGGTACGAAGATAGCTTTAGCATTTCGAGCAGACGCTAGTGCCAGTGACCGTGGCCTGGAGAGTGACGCAAGTCCCTAGGGAAATCCGGTCGTCAATGTGTGTAGTGCCGCAGCTCGCACAGCATTACATCGTACTAGCCAGTGCTGTTCTAGTGGTTGTGTGACACGTTAATACATTGTATGTGTGTAATGCAGATGAACTGACATGGAACCTCATACGTCTCGGAATGTTTACAAAGCAACGATAAACAAAGAGCGTAAGGAGAAACGTACCAGTGGTAAACCTTACACAAAATCTACAGGTCGTGAGATTCCTGGCAAGAAAGCGTCATCAGAACAACTTACATGTAAGTGTAAATATGCTTGTAAGACGTTATTACGCGAGTACAGGGAGAGTCTGTTCATCCAGTTCTAACCTTTGGGCGAAAATGAGCAAGGTACACACCTTTTAAATAGACTGGAATTTGTGAACGTACGCAGAAGACGACACGGAACATACAGCCATCCGTCAGAAAGTAAGAGACAAGTAAGTGTGCTAACGGAAGAGGTGAGCACGTCCACCATCACAGCTTCCCCGTGTGCAGAAGCATCATCATATCAGTGCAGAAAAGAAGAATCTGCTGGCGCTCTGTGACTACTTAGATGTAAGGTATAGAAATTATTATCTCAGGTGTGTCGAGAAGAAACCGTGTGTTCATAACCATGTACAGTGTAACATTCATATGCGGATATTATCCACTTCATAACACGTCCTGCACGTATTGTATGTTTCGTTTCATAATGATTACAGTATTCTTTAACATGCTCTATGCTGTATAGGAAAGCTACTTGGTGTGTCGTTCAGTTACGAAACGTGCACAATCGTAAAACTTAAATGAAAATGTGTCATTTGTTTGTTTTTCACGTTAGATAGTATGTAAGCTTACATCACAATCTATGAGAGATAAAATGTGATGAATACATACATATACCACTCAATAAAATGTTCCTAAATGCACTGAGTACGTTCCAAAATAGAATGATAGGTCATTCATTATTGTGTTGCATAACGACCTGGGAAACGTCACATGTGCCAGCAGAGGGAAATGGAGAACAACGTATACGTAAGTGCCATATTCTTGAGAGCAATCGTTTTGTCCGTATTTCTCCACTAGGTACCTTCTGGCAGTTAGGTCGTTTTCCATTTCCACTCCTCAATTGTTCTCCAGAAGATTATGAAATATTACGTGCAAATATGTTATCATATGCTGCTGATGAAGTCGATCAAAACTCGGATATCGTGTGCTAACCTAAAGCCAGCGTTGAGCCCACAATATCCTATTCATTACCAGAGGATAAACATGGGTTCGTTAAAGCCCTCGAAGAGCTAGTGGAACAGCTCGAGGACAGTCGCAAAGCCAAGGATCGTGATGAGCTGCTTGAATACTACACTGGCTATATGGCTTTTAGGGCATAGAAAGCGATTATGGAGAGAAAACAGGTCAATCTACAACAAGGGGGGGGGGGGGGGGAAATTGGATTTCAAAGACGTCTAGAGACAATTTGATGCAGCCTCCAGAGAGATGGTACACCACGGTAGTGGAGATGGAAAAAGAGTTCAAATTTTACCACGAGAAAGAACTGAAAGAGGGTTGTAACATCATCATCAAAAACCTTACTGATGTCCTCAAGAAGAAACTCCCCAAAATTCATGAATTTACAAGTTGCTTCGTGAGAGGCTGTTCTTTTATTCGAATGAATGCTTTAAACAAAAGTAAACCATTCAAGAGACCGAGTTTCAGTTAATACAACACCGATAAAAGAAGAAGAGCCAAGAAATTCCACTGATGCTCTAGATAAGTGTGTTTGATAATACATTCTTTTAAAATGTCAGCATTATTTTAATTTTTTATGATAGGCAGTTTATTATTTTGTCTATGAAACCAGTGCTAACAGTGTTAATATACAGGCTCATTAATTTGTATAGCCTACCTAATGTTAACATGGAATTTGTCTGTTCCTGGTACTCGGAGGAGAACATTTACTGTTTTTGTTATGGACAGTTATAGTTTCCTAACATTTGCTGTTTCCTAATATTGTTTTTAACAATGGAATACTTCTTTCACTCATCAAGTTTTAATGTTCGAGTCTGTAACAATTAGAGCCCCTTGTTATTGTTATCATAGGTGTTGGGAACATCAACATAAATGGAATAGCCATTCTACTGTGATCAGTCTTAGCATTGTTACCGAAATACTTCAGAAACGCTGCTTGATTCACACCGTATTTGATCTTCTAATGTAATACTAATGTAATAGTGAAGTGAAATGCCTTTTCTGAGGTCTAACTTGCGGCTAAAACACAAATGCTCACAGCTGTGTATTACCTTAGACAGAAGACAAGGCGGTGAGGCGTGACCACCGATAGACTCTGAGGGTTCCGATGACGTCACCGACGGCCAGGCGTGGTGGGGAGAACTGCGCGTGATCCCTACCTCTTCTTCTTCTTCTTCTTCTTCTTCTTCACCTTAATCTGCTTACCGTCCAGGGTTGGCTTTTCCCTCGGACTCAGCGAGGGATCCCACCTCTACCGCTTAAGGGGCAGAGTCCTGCAGCTTCAGACTCTAGGTCGGGGATACAACTAAGGAGGATGACCAGTACTTCGCCCAGGCGGCCTCACCTGCTATACTGAACAGGGGCCTTGGTGGGGGATGGGGTGTTTGGAAGGGAGAGACGAGGAAGAGGGAAGGAAGCGGTCGTGGCCTTAAGTTAGGTACCATCCCGGCATTTCCCTGGAGGAGAAGTGGAAAACCACGCAAAACCACTTCCAGGATGGCTGAAGTGGGAATCGAACCCACCTCTACTCAGTTGACCTCCCGAGGCTGAGTGGACCCCGTTCCAGCCCTCGTACCACTTTTCAAATTTCGTGGCAGAGCCGGGAATCGAACCCGGGCCTCCGGGGGTGGCAACTAATTACACTAATCACTACACCACAGAGGCGGACCTTACTCTAACTACCTTGGGAAATGGCTAGGAGTGGGAAAGAAGCGGCAGTGGCCTTCATTATGGTACAGTCCCGACATTTGCCTGGTGTGGAAATGAGAAAACCACGGTAAACCATCTTCAGGACTGCCGACAGTGGGGTTTGAACCCACTATATCTCGAATACTGGATACTGGCCGCACTTCAGCAATTCGGCAATGATACTTGCAGGCTGTGGAGAACGCGTAAGTTGGCGATGTTGTACTCATACCAGATATCTGTGAAGGACCGATCGCCTAGCAGCTACCGACGCCGAGAAATCAGCTTCAAACAAGAGCACACTACAGGAATCAGTCGTGTGTCACCGTAGCGTAGTTGCTATGGCCCACCACAGGCGAATTTGTTCTTCCATTGGTGTTCTCAAGCCGGTCTTAAGCCACACGCAGATTTAGCAACACCACCTCGCAGTCCGGCTCGATGGCTAAATGGTTAGCGTGCTGGCCTTTGGGTCCCGGGTTCGATTCCCGGCAGAGTCGGGAATTTTAACCATAATTGGTTAATTTCGCTGGCACGGGGGCTGGGTGTATGTGTCGTCTTCATCATCATTCCATCCTCATCACAACGCGCAGGTCGCCTACGGGTGTCAAATCAAAAAGACCTGTACCTGACAAGCCGAACATGTCCTCGGACACTCCCGGCACTAAAAGCCATACGCCATTTTATTTTACCGCCTCGCAAAGGCCATTATTGTATTCGCCCGCGAAGCGATCTGATTGGCTAAGTTCAGCAGCTCAGTTACACCTTTTGATGTAATTTGGCAATAGTTCTTGCAGACTCTGGAGAAGGGTGCGAGGTACCGAATTCTTTCTTTCAAATTGTTTATCAGCATTACCAACCCTCTAACGCTTATAGATAGATAGATAGATAGATAGATAGATAGATAGATAGATAGATAGAGATAGATAATGCCTTTATTGGTGGCGAAGTTAGGGCTCAAGGCCCTCTCTTTCACTACTCCACTAGATGAGTATACATTTACATAACTTATAATTTCGAATACAAATAAAATAAATAATGTTAACAGCAATAATAATAATAATAATAATAATAATAATAATAATAATAATTGTTACGGGTTTTTTTGTGGATCGCAGATGTGAGAGAAGGTGCCGGGTTGAATGGGTCTAACTACAATGTCAATAATTGAATTTAAAACTTAAACTGAAGATTATATTTTCAGAACTTCACACATGACAAGATTTTATAACAATATTGCAGGTACAAGTAGCAATCATTGAACAATATTGAAAAAAAAAAAAAGGTCCAAGATTCGGAACCTTAACACTTTGGGCTTTAAGCCCCTAGTTTTACAGTTTTACAAAGGAAGAGGTGTTATTTAATGAGGGGCAGAAATCCCCTAATACAAGAGCACTTGCTCCCTAAATCACATCATCTAGCCTTCAGGAGGCGCACTTTACAATTATCAAAAGCTGAAAAGAGCTAACAGGCTCTCAGTTTCTCAAGCCTACTCAAGGCAACATTTCATGAAAAGCTGATAATCTCTGGCCTTTTTTTTTTTTTTTTGCTAGGGGTTTTACGTCGCACCGACACAGATAGGTCTTATGGCGACGATGGGATAGGAAAGGCCTAGGAGTTGGAAGGAAGCGGCCGTGGCCTTAATTAAGGTACAGCCCCAGCATTTGCCTGGTGTGAAAATGGGAAACCACGGAAAACCATTTTCAGGGCTGCCGATAGTGGGATTCGAACCTACTATCTCCCGGATGCAAGCTCACAGCCACGCGCCTCTACGCGCACGGCAATCTCTGGCCTTACAAGGCACTATTTACACATAGAAATCTTATTTTACAGAGGTATCTAGTACCCAACCTAGAAGGCCTTAGTGAAATGAACAGGTTAAATAAACGGCCCGAGTACAATTTGAATGGAGGCAAAGACTGAGCTCGAAAAATTTAAAAACCCATAGGGCGCTTGGCCGATAAAACAGGGACTATTCTCAACCTACTGAGGTAGCACGCATGGAAATCACTTGAATACATTGCCAAAACGAAGGGTTACAAAAACGTGGTACCTCAAACCAAGATGAAGGGGAGCTCGAGAGGGTACTTCACTCTCTATCCCCGATTTACAGTTAAAGATTTGTGAACTTTTTACATTGGCCGAAAGAAGATTTACAGTTTAGAAAAATTGGTTACATAGTTCAAGATTCGAACCTTTCCCTCGGGTTAAACTGCGGAGCTGGCAAGAAATAAAGATGTTATGTGGCCATTGCCTTGTCGATGTACTGCTGCCTGATGAGAGGCCACCCGCCTCCTGCTGATGCACGCGCTCAGTAAGATGACGATCAATTGGCTAAGAGACGTGACAATCCGCAGTTTATAAACCCTCGGGGAAAGTTCGAGACCATTCAAGATTAAACTAGCCACACCCTCTCACTTTTATTGGCCACTTTAAAAGTTACACTCAAAATCGAAGAAGAAGAAGAAGAATAAGCAGAATAAGAAGAAGACTGTGATTGGTAGAAAATTAATTACAGAAATTAGGGATTAGCTAGATTCAAAACTGGCGGAAATAAAAGGGAAATATTGCCAACCCAAAAAAATAAATGAACATCAATCAGTAACAAAACCTTATGAATACAAAAACTTCTTTGAACTATAAGTTCTTATACCACCCACCAGGGTGCATGATCATAGTTTTTTGGTAGTGTCATCTATGAGAGAATGCCCAAACTTCTTGATGAATGGAAAACAAAACAAGTAGAAATTCACACAGTTCAGGAAACTTCAGAATAACAAAATTACATCAGATTTTAGTGGTGACATCTTCAGAGTAAAGTTCTAAGTAGGTGTAGTTTCAGTTTCACTGTTTTGCCAATAGAGGAGTTCTTTTAGGCGCTAATTTTGAAAGCGCGGCGTAGAGGTGTACTTCCCGGTACAACAACAACAATAATAATAATAATAATAATAATAATAATAATAATAATAATAATAATAAAATAATCCTTAATTTTAAAATACACAAAATAAAGTACACTTAAATGATGTAACTACAGTAATCCATTCATTCATCCCCATCATTCCTTCATTCACTCAACAATTATCCAGCAAGTCAGCGGGATCTACCCAGCAAATGCTCGCGGCAAGCCACTTTAAACTTGCGATGAGAAGGATTGTCTCTAATGTTCGCAGGTAGCGAATTCCAAGACCTAGACACAGAGATTATGAAGGAGCGGTTGTATACAGCAGTGCGGTTTACAGGTATGGCAAGACAGGAGCCAGATCTTGTATTGTGTTCATGATAGGACGAGAGGTAAGAAGATGAAAACAGATAGTTGGTAGTATTAGTGGAAAGTACTTTGTGCAGAAGTGATAGCATGTGAAGTTCACGGCGCTAGTGCACTCGAAGCCACGACAGCTCCTTATAATAAGGTGATATATGAGTATCATATCGCATCATATCATACACACGGTTCACGGTTTTTTTTTCGATCACTCTGTATATGGTACTTTTGGTATAATCAGCATGAGGCTAAGTTTATACCAAGAGCTTATTTCTTTGTATGAACTGATATTACTACCCCACTTTTATAATGTAGAGAAACATCCTAATTTTATATCGCTATGTACGCTTATGGTATCTTTTAGAGGGAAAATACTTTTTGCTGACCATAAGTTTTATTTATAGCAACATCTTTCACAACTTTCCCTAGTAGTATTTTAAAATTTCCTGCTTCATTTCTTTATGTAAAAATATTTCAAAAGTACACTTTTACTGGTTTTTCTGTAGTCTTGGCGAACCTAAAGATGTACATTCACTCCTAACCTCGGTTTTTTTCTTTTTTAACTTTCCTACAAGTAACTCTTCTCACAAGCATTATAACCCAGTGTCAATTCAGTGTTTATCCAGTAATCCCAATTTTCTCACAAGAGGTACACTAAATTTTTGTTTAGTATAAATCAAATCATAAATGTTTCCGATTAAAGTAGCATTGAGCATTTAATAAACACGATGGGAATTAAACAACCGTGATTGCGAAGCAGTCTCAATACTCTGCTACCATCAGTTCACAAATAGCACACACTGCAGATACAACCTCAAGCAAAGAGTTTCATATGCTCTACCAACGAGGGAACGAGACTGCTTCTTGAAGCTACTTCCCGGACGAAGCAAAATCAGTTGAAGCTGCTTCAAGAATGAAACCAGTTTATCCCATCCCTGATATTATGCCTCTGAGTAGTTTTCGTAATATCCACCCGCAGCAGCACATTGCTATACACACGAAGCCTATAGGCAGCACACCCATTGATCATCTGTGGACCAGGAAGTCGTACAGTGGGCGGTTAGTGTCGAACCTCATGTGTGTGCTAGCACGTGACATCCGTCAACGGGCGACGATGTCTACATACAGTAGCTCTGTGGCAGTTTGTAAAACACGCTACCTTTCGTGTTCTCTTGGTAACAAAGGACACAAGGATAATTAATATAAATTATTTAAAGAAATGTTTCCTGTTTGTACCTTTAACTGATTCCATCGGAGAATGAGAGGAATCGTTTTTTTTTAATATCATAAAGTATTCAGTATTTGTATGCAAGTTCTTCCCGAATTTCGACCATCATTAAGGAACATGGTGCTGGGCTTTATAACATAACATATGTTCAGCCGCCGCTTCAAGTCTGCTTCGGGGTGGATGTATGTTTTATATTTGTTTTTCCCTTTCATCTCGAAGATACGGTAGGTACTTTAAAGACAGAATACCGGTTTTGTGAAAATGAAATTCTTCCACATACTCGTTCCTACCGCTACGTGGCATTAGCGACCACGGACTTCTAGCGACCGGTAAAACTTGACTTTCCTCTCACTCTTTATTCCAGGCTCTGGACGGGCTGCTAAGTCAAGACAGGCGTGTTTAAAAAGTCACGAGAATATCTTGTCAGAAAATTGTCCCTTTAAAAATTCTTAACAGTTCTTAATTTTGGCCGGCTCCGCGGTGTACGGGTAGCGTGCCTGCTTCTTTCATGGAGGCCCCGGGTTCGATTTCCGGCCAAATCATTGATTTTTATCTGGCTCTGAAGGCTGTTTCGAGGTTCACTCAGCCAACGTGATTACAATGAGGTGATATCTGACGGTAAGATGGCGGCCCCATTCTAGAAAGCCAAGAATTACGGCCGAAGGGGATCAGTCGTGCTGATCACACGGCACCTCATAATCTGCAGGTCTTCGGGCTGAGCAGCGGTCGCTTGGCAGGCCTTTCGGGGCTATTGCGCCATGGGGTTTGGTATTGGTTCTTAATTTTGAACTATTCTTAAGAATTAGGCATTTTAAAATTTTGTATATATGCCAACGTATTTAAATAACTTCTCAAATCTTCTATTTGTTTAAAACGCTGAAAAAATGAAAACCTACAACCTGATTTCCAGTCAATGACTGGGTCAGGGATGGAATGAATGAAGTCCCTATCTTGCGGCGAGGATAGGAATTGTGCCGACTGCCGAAGCCTGTCGCACTCCTCTGGGGCAATGGTTAATGACTGACAGATGAAATGAAATGATAGTGGAGATTGTTGCTGGAATGAAAGATGACAGAGAAAACCGGAGTACTCGGAAAAAACCTGTCCCACCTCCGCTTTGTCCAGCACAAATCTCACATGGAATGATCGGGATTTGAACCAAGGAACCCAGCGGTGAGAGGCCGACGCGCTGCCGTCTGAGCCACGGAGGCTACTTAAAACGCTGAAATGGTTTCTTAATCCTTTCGTCCAACATTGCATAGGTCTTTGTTCTTTTCCTCTTGTGCTCACAAATGTCAACGGACTTGACGGCGAAGTCGCTATTAATTGCTTCATCTTTCAGGTTCCTAATCAACAGGAAATTATTAAGCGTTCTTACTCCAATTATGCTGTTTAACTTTCTATTCCAACCTTCCACAGCGTTGTTCGTGCGGTGGCGTTGGCCATGAACATTTTAGAGTTCTGCTGACATATTTATGTTGTTCAACAACTGCTCTACCAAGTAATTGAAGAATGTTGATAACTTCTCGTTCTGTGGAACTGTAGACATTGTTTCCAACCAGCCGTCTTCTTAGGAAATTATTTCTTTAGTACCGGTATCTTAATCAATGAAGTTTCAAAATCTACTTTGATTAACTGCGATTCCCATTCAGAGTATGTATTTTTCAGAAGGTAGAAAAGACTGGTGTACCTTTCTTCAGCTTTGTTGGATAGAAGTGCAAATAGCACTGCACGTCTCCTCGTGTCAGCTTCCGTTATCAGCGTCCACAGTGAAGATCTGAATTGTTTTGAACAACTACGAGGGTCGAGTCATAAGTCATGGCAACTATTTTTTTTCTCGCGAACAAGGGACAACACGAAAAATCTAAGATATGCATTTGGAAATATAGGGCATGTACTTATGCATCGGTCTGTTAGGTCATCAGCTCAGAGGCTGATTGGATCCTCAAATAGCATCACCAAAGGCTGTGCAGTTATAGGGAAACCACAAAAACCAATGGCAGTACCAAAATGAGGCGTACTAGGCAAGATGAGGAGTGAGGTAGTTTGCCATTGCTTTCCTCACTGGGCCAGACAGTGCTACTATAGCACAACTAACCCTACGAGCAACACCTTTCATGACACTCAGACACACTGGTTGTGCTCTGAATGTCATTAATCAGCACCACCCATACCCCGGCAGCTTCCATATTGTCACAGCCATGGATGAGACTGGGACTTCAGTGGAAGCTACACTTTACTCTGGCCTGTGCCAAGAGATGGATGCAAAAGTACTGTATCCATCAAGAAATGACAGCAGGCAGGTACTTATGCATACTGCAGACAAATTCTGACTTCAGGAGATTCTCGTAGGAATGTGACAGAGCACAGGCCATTGGTAAACATTGTTTTATTATGGTATAGACAGCAAATACACAAGGCTACGTACAAAGGACAGGTCTCCACTGGTTACAGACCTTAGAAATAATCACCCAAGGTTTCCACTGTGCGTTGCCAGCGGTACAGGTACATCTTTGCCCATGGACACTGGACGGCCTGGGCGAGACAAATCGGCAGTTGATACTCTACCCCGTTTGAACGTCTCCACCCACCTTGCCACTGTTCTATAGGGCATGGCATGCACACCTAATGCTTCCCGCAGCTCTGCATGGCATTGGCGTGCATTTCTGCCGCGGAAAACTGCTATTTTAATATACGGTCGTTGCTCCTGCTTGTTGATTTACATTTTGTGACGCTCTCACTCACACACTGAACTTGGGGGCATGCTCAGACGCACACTGTTGTTTACATACACCATCTAGTGACATCATACGCAAGTACATACCGTACGTTTCCAAATGCATATCTTAGATTTTCCGTGTTGTCTCCTGTTCGCGAGGAAAAAAAAAATAGTTGCCATGACTTATGACTCGATCTACGTATAAAACATACCGTCAACGAAGATAGTGTCATTGTTCTGAAGAACCTTCACACATTTTCAATACTAAACACTAATATTCGTTCTTTATGTGGAGAAAAATCATCAGTCTTAAAGAAGCTTGTGCCATCCGGTAACATGAACAAGGCGTTGAGCGAAACAGTGTCTTCAGAACTTTCTGGATTTTGTAAGGTAGGCTACCCAATTCAACTATCGCGAATGTGTTTAATCTTCTTTCTGGTAAGTACGTGTTGGAGAAATTCATTCTGAATCGAAATTCTCACTTGCCACTCTGAATTTCCTTGATTAGTTAATAAATGTCCGCCTCTCTGGTGTAGTGGTTAATGTGATTAGCTGCCACCCCCGGAGGCCCGGTTTCGATTCCCGGCTCTGCCACGAAATTTGAAAAGTGGTACGAGGACTGGAACGGAGTCCACTCAGCCTCGGGAGGTCAACTGAGTAGAGGTGGGTTCGATTCCCACCTCAGCCATCCTGGAAGGGTTTTTTCGTGGTTTCCCACTTCTCCTCCAGGCAAATGCCTGAATGGTACCTAACTTAAGGCCACAGCCGCTTCCTTCCCTCTTTCTTGTCTATCCCTTCTAATTTTCCCATCCCCCCACAAGGCCCCTGTTCAGCCTAGCAGGTGAGGCTGTCTGGGCGAGGTACTGGCCATCCTCCCCAGTTGTATCCTAGACCCAATGTCTGACGCTCCAGGACACTGCCCTTGAGGCGGTAGACGTGGGATCCCTCGCTGAGTCCGAGGGAAAAACTTGCTAGTTGCTTTACGTCGCACCGACACAGATAGGTCTTATGGCGACGATGGGATAGGAAAGGCCTAGGAGTTGGAAGGAAGCGCCCGTGGCCTTAATTAAGGTACATCCTCAGCATTTGCCTGGTGTGAAAATGGGAAATCACGGAAAACCATCTTCAGGGCTGCCGACATTGGGGCTCGAACCCACGATCTCCCGGATGCAAGCTCACAGCCGCGCGCCTCTACGCACACGGCCAACTCGCCCGGTAAGAGGGAAAAACCAACCCTGGAGGGTAAACAGGTGAAAGATAGAAAGTTAATAAATGTGAGTCTCTAGGTATTTTTAATGTACAAAATTTATTTTCGTTATTAATCCTTCAGTTGGGCTTCCAATTTCCAACATCCACGAAACGATTTTCGTACATGAATATATACAAGCAAACTCCATTTTACCGTTTATGCATACTGAACTCAGTTTGCGCAGAATTGCAAACAGTACATGTCTGAAAAATTTTTTCTCTGGTGTCTCGAAAATGACTTGAATCTGGTCTCAACTTTTCCCACTAAGTTCATTCGTTACCTAGGTAGGAAAAGGGGTTCTCAAAGCTATTGTACAATTCTAACTAATTGCGGAAATTTATCAGTGGAGAGGCTTGAAGGAGGCATTAACAGGATTGTATTGCTAAAACTGATAAAAAGCCGACAAATCGGACATAATGGGCGTTGTGAAATAGTCTTCATTATGGGGGAAGTATATAGATAGTGCTAATATCTCAGAATCACAATTATGAATTTGGCCAGTACTTTATTTATTTCTGATGTATTTACATTACAAATATATTTAGCAGTACCGGTTTCGGTCTCTATTAGAAGCCATCTTCAGCTGTTGAGGACCCTTATTTGATGAAAACAACATAATATTAAAAACACTACCGGTACTTATTTCTATATATAATAAATTTGCATCAGATGAGAGTTGTAAAGTTTCGGGTCTAAAATTATGTCTAAAAGTTCATTTGCATTATTCTCAAATACATTTGATGTATTCTATCAAATAATACGTATATTGGTTATGATCTCTAGTAGGATATGGCCTTGATGCTCTATTTACAAACACTTGTTGAAATATACAGTTATATATTAAAACAGGCGCATGTTTTTTTTTTTTACATGCAAACTTTGGTAAAATAATAATAAAATCTTCTTCTCACTGTAATTGAACGCTTGTCGACATCAGGTTTGTCTTGTGGGTTTAATTGTTCGATGTTCTAGAGTAAAATGGTGAGAACATTCCTTTCATTTGGTTTTGCATAAATTGCGATCTGTTTGAAGCCGACACTGAGTTGTTGGAATGTTCTGTCGTATCCAGCCGGTCGCTTTGCGTGCTTGTTGGGAGCGTGTCGTGTTCATAATTGTGATTGTTGAAATTACCAATACGGGCTAATGAAGTTAATGAACTACAATGTCTCAGAAGCCTACGATAAGACCACGAGAACAAAGCGGAGAAATAGGCTAGACAACGCCCGTACCTGAAGGTGGAACAGTTCTCCGAATTGTTTGTCAGTGTAAGTTCTCTTTGGTAACTATGTTGTAGAAACAGGACAACATTCATTCCCAGAAGGCAAATTTGCCCTACTTTTAAGTGCTAGATGAATGTTTTTCGTTTAACTTTAAGTAAATCAGTGCTGCAATGATATAGGTAATTGTTAACCTGGAGTGACGAAATAACCAACTATATTGTAATACAGAGCACATGTTCACCTGAAGGAATAACCCAAGTAATCGGACTTGTAAAGGTGTGTGTGTGTGTGTGTGTGTGTGTGTGTGTGTGTGTGTGTGTGTGTGTGTGTGTGTGTGTGTGTGTGTGTGTGTGTGTGTGTGTGTGTGTGTGTGTGTGTGTGTGTGTGTGTGTGTGTGTGTGTGTGTGTGTGTGTGTGTGTGTGTGCAGAGTACTTTATGTTGATTATGGATGCTCAAGAGTATATTTTGAAAATAATAATGAATAAGTGACATCTCTCGTGTGGTTCAAATTTGCAAACGATGCTAATGTTTTGAAAGACTACAGTTAAAACCCTGGGAATGAAGTAGACAAATAGAGTTCGAATCATAAGGCAAAACAACTGTTACGCACCATGGGGTCCTTTGATGAGGTAGATTTTAAGGTCATTTTATTTATTTATTTATTTATTTATTTATTTATTTATTTATTTATTTATTTATTTATTTATTTATTTATTTATTTATTTATTGAATGGTGAACATAACAGGCTTTCGCCCAATTACAATGTTCACAATATACAAAATAAAAGTATAAACACAGAAATAAACACATACAGAATACAAACAAATAAAATGCAAAATGAACTACCCAATTTGCTATAAATTACAGAAGGAAACATAAGTCTAAATCTTCAGTACTACCAAGTACTGTGAGCATTTTCCGTTCTAGGAATTCGGAGTGCTTATATTTGGTTATATTTGATAAGATGTATTTCTCTCGGAGCTTTCCGGTTAATATTTCCACCATACTGAGGTCATTAGTTGTTTGCATAAGACGTGAAGCTCGTAATTTATTTGCAGCTGCTCACTTAGTTCACTATAATTATATATATTGAGCAGTGGCGGTGCGTTCTGTGTGTTCAGTGGTTCAGTGAACCCCCTAGAAATAGATAAGTCTATGCAAAATGGTTTATTACAGCCAATCCCTTTAATAAGCTCTGTATATCCACGCGCGTAGCGGTATTTTTGACATCAACACTCTGCTGCTCTTCGGAACCAGAGAAGAGGTTCAATTTCAGGACTGCGGGAGCGGGGCCGTCAGACGTAAGGAGGGTGCGCAAGGCGAGGGGCTGTGAGGAGCAGGGAAAACATAGCCCAGGAATCGCTGGTGACTGGACCAGCGATAGGCACGAGTTACATCGAGCAGTTCCGAAATTAGCCGAAGCACTGTCGGAGCGTGCGGTTTAAGTTTACCGTATGTGGTAGGTTTTGAAGGAGTTTTAATTCGACTATTTTGCAGTTCTGATGTAATTAACCGCAGTGAGCCAGGATATTTTGGTAACTACGTTTTGTATAGCATCAATAGGCGTACGTAGCCTAAGTTTATGTAATTAATGAAACGTTTCATTAGTAAGTGGTGATGGTGATTATCGTTTTAAGAGGAAGTACAACTAGGCTACCATCCTCTATAATAACACTAATCATAGAGAAAAAATGGAAGGGATCCTACACTTCGAAAATGAAGGTGTCGGCCAAAGAAAGACAAAGGCCATGAAGGGGCTGAAAATGAAATACTCCCTGGGCCTCGAGTGCTCTAATACCGTCGGGGTCGGAAAAGAACAAGACTTGATCAAGGGAGGTCGGATAGGATAGATGAAAGTGAGGAGCCTGGTGTAAGTAAGTGGAATCAATGCCAGGACTCAGCTAAGGGCCCCGTGGTCGCCAACCCACGCTCCCAAGTTGAGAGCCCCTGGAGCTTCTCATTAGTAACACGTATTTTATGAAAAGTAAGCAGCAAAATACGTCAATACATAAACAACAGTCGTCTGCCTAACACATTCTTGAAGAAGTTATTTGAACGCAAGCACGTCTCCAAAATCAGAGGAAATTGGATCAGCTTTAAGTAATTGCACATCATATATATTTTTTTAATTTACATTTTGGCACTTGGTCCGTAAGCTCTGTACATTTAGAAAACAGGAAAGTCAACAACAAGTTTTTACAACATGGGACCGTTCATGTCATTGTGACTAATTGGTGATGGAAAGCCACGGTACGGGAACTTTGGTTGGATGAGAACAGTTTAACTACAGACTACAGAACAAACGTATCACAGTGTTAAATTGGCTTCACTTAAAAATTTGGCTATTGCTTGATATATACGGATGTCATAGCTGCTGAACAACGACGAAACGGAGGTGGGAAGTGGAACTTTCAGTTGTATAAGCGTTTGATATAAATTGGTCACTTGTGGTTTGTATCTAGTGCATCCTAAAATTGTATGGTTGAGGTCTGCTTCTTGAGTGGGGTCAGAGGGACAATTGAGGAGTCTATGACTTTGAGTCTGAACAGATGACTGGGGTAAGATGCATGTCCAAGTCGCATTCTGATAATTGATGTCATATGGCGGCGAGTGAGAGATAGTAGACTGAACCATGGTTTCTGTGGGATGTGTCTCTGGATAGCGGCGTAATGCTTGCCTTTGATGCGTTGAGTTGTTGCACATCATATTCTCTGTCTTTCATCTTCATTGCCTCGGTAACATCTTCGAGCTGTATCCGTGTCCCTCCAAAGAAAAGTCACGTTTCTAATCAAGCAATGTCACTATTTTACATCTATGTAAACATCAAGTAACAATAAATCTCAACACGTTATTTTCGACAGCAGTGAACCCCCAGACGCTTTATCCACGCGCCGCTACTGATATTGAGAGAGAGGACGAAAGAGCATCGATGTTTGTAACAGTTAGTTCTGAATATCGTCGCACCCATGTAAAATATTTTAGCTTAGAACTTTGGCTGGTAAGGTTCTGGCATCTAAGGTGCAATATTGTATGAATATTGTCAAGGCATTCTCGCTTTTCATAATGTATGTACTGCTGGTCAGTATATCTCCAAAAATATTATCACATAGGAGGGTTTGTCTCGGCAACGACGATATATTGCTGGGTTCATTGGATTCGGATTAGATGCTTAATGAATCTCTTTCTCCATGGAAATGGCTGCTTAAGGATTAATTTTAATCTTTGTTCTTTGAGTTAGGGAAGCCCCCGCCCAAACCCAATGTTCAATCAGCCATGTTACTTGAATACTTACTGCTATTCCCGTGGATTAGAAACAAATTAAAGATTAAAATATTCTTTACAATTATTGACCAGGATTATTTTTATTGTTATTATTATTATTATTATTATTATTATTATTATTATTATTATTATTATTATTATTATTAGTGGACCAAAGTGTTATTTTATTGTAGATAAAATTATATTCATTCGTATACATCACCTCTCAATTAAATAATTTCCAAGGATTTACATTAGGTATGTATTTATAAAGTTAAAGTTAATAAATAAATATTTACATAAATAAGTAAATAAAGTTAATAATCAAGTCAGTTACGAAGTATAATATCTCTTTCTTTATACACTAATCTTGAAATGTAGCACTATAAAGATAGCGTTTTGTTTGATTCGACCTTATATGGGTTGATCAAGAGTTCACGTTTTAATCCGCAAGAATAACTGGGTTCTTCCTTGAATTGTTACTTCCGTAAGATAAGTCAAAATATTCTTACATCTTTTTGTTATGTAGGCGTACCAAAGAATAAGAACAATAAGAATTATAATTCTGCAATATATATTGGAGTAAGGCCGACTCATTATCGCAGACCTTAATGCTAGTATCAATTGGCGGAGAAATGGTGAAATTCGGTTGTGGTCGTATGTTTGGTTCGCACATGGTTATGTTTATATTGTGTAGAGAAGATAAGAAGTGGTATTTCAATCGCGTTTTTGAAGTGTAAAGTATATGCGCAATCTTTAACGAGTAATTCATATTGTGTAGTGATAGAGGTGTATATATTATTGTGCATAATTGTGTCTGTTGAGCTGGAACGACTGTAACATTTTCCGAAATGGGTCGTTCGTGCTTCGTACTAAGTTGTAAATTAAATTATGTAGTTGTAGATACTTCACTATTTATATTTCCTGAAAATAAATATTTAAGGGAGAAGTAGATGAGGAATATAGGCCTACGCCGGGAAAGGTTCGAAGTCAAAGGTCATCCGGTTAAACATATCACACCAAGATTTGTGGTTAGGAAATTTCTCTTTCCAGCACAAAATGGCGAATATTCTAGGGAGACCTTTTGCATTTTGCTAAGTGCTGCGAACAAGATTTGATCTACTTTTGAGGACTAAAGAAGAAATAGATGGTTCATGTCTTAACGTAATAATGGAGGAGGAGGATCTTTTTATTAAGATAGACGATGGTAGTAGATTTGACGATATCCATCAATGAATGTTTTCAAGCGTTGAGTTCATTGAATGTGAAGGTGTCATTATGTTTTGACATATTTGTAGAATTGTCAATACAGACGTAGGCTAATCCTCTATATGTAACCTGTAATGTATGTATAACTTAAGTTGGCCGTACGGTTAGGGGCGCGCAGCTGTGAGCTTGCATCCGGGAGATATTGGGTTCGAACCCCACTGTCGGCAGCCCTGAAGATGGTTTTCTGTGGTTTCCCATTTTCACACCAGGCAAATGCTAGGGCTATACCTCAAGGCCACGACCTCTTCCTTTTCACTACTGGGCCTTTCCTATCCCATCGTCGCCATAAGACCTATCTGTTTCGGTGCGACGTAAAGTAAATTGTATGTAACTTGGAGTTTATTTTCGTGAATGTTTTTAAATTTAAATTCTCTTATTGATAATGAACTCTAGTAACAACAGTAGTGAGAGTAATGAAGGAATTGATATGAGACCACACCAGGTTTTTAGGCAACGGATTAACCTAACCTTCAATTTCAGTGAATTTGTGTTCACAGAGAAATTTCGTATTAGCAAGACATCAGTTGATTACGTTATAAATTCAATAGGTCAGTAGTTACAAACACGAAGAAATGATTCACTCACACCTTAAGAGCAAATTTCGTGTGCACTGTTTAATATCGTGATCTTACCAAAATAACTTGCTATTCTGCCTGAGTGAATAGGAATAAAATGTAGGTTACATTTCATTCTTGACTTTTACTGCTCATTTTTTACATAAGAATCGATCGTTTCTGCCTGGCATTCGGTGATCGATATCGCCCTTCAGAGCCATCTAGAGCGTAATACATTAATCTTCAAGAAAATTGTCGCGTTTATGGGACAAGTTCTTTAAGTTTGACAAGTTACAATATTTTGCCTCTTACTTAAGGGAAACTTGCAGTGTTTTTGAAATAGGAAAGTGTCATGACATACTGACAAATTTGTAAGATCTGACATAATAGTCGTATATATCGCAACCGTCGAGTTTTATGAAACATGGCCCTGAACTACACTTGACCTTTGAACAACTTAAGCATAAATCCGGGCTTGTATATTAGCTCGCGATTCACAAGAAATATATTGTTATTGTAAGAGTGAACGTGGGCGACGATACCATGTCTCTGCATGGGGCCTTCAGGCCGTAAACAACAACTTGTGTGGAGCTAACACAGTGTCTGGAAGAACGATACAGAGAGACCTCTAATGGCGAATATCGATTCTGTTTCTTGGCTTAAATGACTGATAATCGTACCCCCCCCCCCAACCGCCAAAAAACCCTCAAAAAGATGATATTGTCGTACCTTACTGATGAGGAATACAGGAAAACAATATCAACCATTATGCCCTGTGATGTTAGTTGGTAATGAAAATCCCAGACGGTGATTTTTAAGAGCTCGCATTTGCCGGGAAGGTCTCCATTATGACTCGACCTTCGTCCTATTAAGAGGGTGAATGTAATTTCATGGTAAGGTGCCTGATAATTTCCCTCAGCTTACCTTTAATGTTCAATAGCGGACACTCGCATTTAATAATAATGTTAATTGTTTTACGTCCCACTAACTACTCTTTTACGGTTTTCGGAGACGCCACACTCGCATTTAAACAAGCAAGGTGGAAGTTTCTTGAGACAACAGGCCAAAGCCTCATCGACTCAATTTCTCGAGGAATTCAAACATGTATTGAAGTGAGATTGCTTTGTCCGGCTCTTTGGCTAAAAGGCCAGCGTACTGATTTTCGATTTAGAAGGCTCTGGGTTCGATTCCTCGATGGGCCGAGAAAAATTGTCTATGGTTAATTCAACTACCTTGGGGACTGGGTGTTTTATTAGTCTTAATACACTTATCTTCATCTACACTACCTACAATCACAGAAACATACAATAATCAATACATCTCTTTACATATTGTTGGCGTCAGGAATGGCATCCATCCGTCAAACTAGTAAAATGTCAGAAGGGAGAAGAATAATAATATTGACGTGGAATTGCTAATAATAATGGTATTTTTTTACGTCCCACTAACTACTTTTTGACGGTTTTCAGAGACGCAGAGTTGCCGGAATTTTGACCCGCAAGAGTTCTTTTGCGTGCCAGTAGATCTACCGACACGAGGCTGGCGTATTTGAGCACCTTCAAATACCACGGGACTGAGCCAGAATCGAACCTGCCAACTTGGGGTCAGAAGGCCAGCGCCTCAACCGTCTGAGCCACTCAGCCCGGCTAAGTGGCATTGCTATAAAGAAACTTGTCACTCATAATAATATAAATGATAACAGTCTTAGAAACCTCTAGAAGAAGAATATAGTTAGGGAGTTACTTCATTGTACGGGTCGTGAAGGGATTGCCTACCCTCTCCCATCCCTCCTTCTCCGAAAAGTTGTTGAGGTGGTGTGACATTAAACTACTTGCAAAGAAGAGAATGTAAACATTTAGCCTTAAGAGTATTTTCGTTTGCAGATATGAACCACAGATATTCACTGCGCTCTGTGAAAGACAGCGAAATAAAATCACTGCTTACAGCCAGTATTAAAAAGAAACGCTATTTGTTGTGGCTGAGGAACATTGCTACAGAAATAGATCACCCGATCCTTGTTATACACAAGTTTGAAAATCACTATACATCTCTAATTATTGCAATACCGGTAATGGTTTCACACTGAGCGGGCAATTTGAGATCATTTCTACTTCGTCCACTTAACCACTGGAGCACGTCGATGATACATAACTGAACTGTACCGGAAAGTTATGATTGTGCTATACTCTTAATACCAGAACGAAATTAATCAGATATTTCTTTGTGGTAATGATTGAGGGCAGAGTTGCTGTTTGTAGACATCAAACGCAGATCTGCTATAACCTCCATTTTCGTAACATTCAATGTTGCAGTATTCTCTTCAAAGGCGTCACGATTATAATCTATTGTAGGTAAAGCTTGCCAAGTTTTTTTCTTCCTGTTCTCTGCTTATTAAACATATTTTATACCTTTCGAAGCCCAGATACATCAAGTAAATGGAATGATAACATCAAAGCAATTACGTCTGTTGAACCGCATAAATTAATGTAGTAAATATCAGGGAAATCATCATCATCATCATCATCATCATCTGTTTACCCTCCAGGTTCGGTTTTTCCCTCGGACTTAGCGAGGGATCCCACCTCTACCGCCTCAAGGGCAGTGTCCTGGAGCTTCAGACTCTTGGTCGGGGGATACAACTGGGGAGTATGACCAGTACCTCGCCCAGGCGGCCTCACCTGCTATGCTGAACAGGGGCCTTGTGGAGGGATGGGAAGATTGGAAGGGATAGGCAAGGAAGAGGGAAGGAAGCGGCCGTGGCCTTAAGTTAGGTACCATCCCGGCATTCGCCTGGAGGAGAAGTGGGAAACCACGGAAAACCACTTCCAGGATGGCTGAGGTGGGAATCGAACCCACATCTACTCAGTTGACCTCCCGAGGCTGAGTGGACCCCGTTCCATCCCTCGTACCACTTTTCAAATTTCGTGGCAGAGCCGGGAATCGAACCCGGGCCTCCGGGGGTGGCAGATAATCACGCTAACCACTACACCACAGAGGCGGACTATCAGGGAAATATGTAACCAAATATGTAATATTCTAAAAATATGTCATTATATATGTATTATTCATATAATATTTAATAATATTAATATACTAAATTAATTAAAATGTTCGTATATCCGTTTTATTATGACTTATGGTTATGATATGAGGCAAAAAAATTGTTTTAAACACCTCCATAATTTATGACAGTCATCGTTGTTCCTTTAGATAATTTTATAGTCTACTGGTTTCTAATTTTGACAGTAGGCCTATTAAATAATCAAATTAAAGGCTTAATGAAAATACTTCGAATATTAAAAAATTATGTTATACACTGTAAATCGCGGAGTATAATACGCTGTATTGTTGTACTTAATTTTCTATTGACTCCGTGCCCTGAAAATGAAACAAATATTTTTATTAAACAAAGTTAATATAGAATCTGCCTTTAAACCCCTATTAAATAACACAAATGGTACGGTAAATGATTATATCGTGATGTGCAGTGTGTCGCCAGGTACTTCTCTTTGTTTCCCATTGTGATGTTTTGACACTGATCCGATAAAATTCTCTTGTAGGCTGAGAAGGACCGTTCAACATTGCTGGAATTCACCGGTGCATATTTTTAAAGATAAAACTAGCTGGGTTAAGTATCTTCTGGGGGCTCTTCTTGTTCGCCTCTAATGATCTTGCAAACAGATAGAGAGCTTGAATAATCTAGATTTCGTTTCAAGACAGCATGGAGTTTGTTAGAAACTGTGACCAATGGAAGGCACCCAGCAATCCCAGATACTGAGAAAGGATTAGTGCTCTTGTATGCAGTTGAGGCTCTCGGACCTACCGTATTTCACAGACAAAGGATTAGAAATTCCAATTTTAAAGACATGTTAAAACAAACTTTAGGAACTGAAATATAATCTATATGAGATGACATTCGCCAATTATTTTGGCTTCTTTTTCTACAATTTTTTCCCACATCTGTGGGGTCGCGGGTGCGAACTGTGTCGCACAAATGGATTTGGCCCTATTTTACGGCCGGATGCCCTTCCTAACTCTGTATGGAGGGATTTAATCACTATTGCGTGTTTCTATGGTGGTTGTTAGTGTATTGTGTTGTCTGAATATGAAGAGTAATGTGTTGGGACACACACACACACACACCCAGTCCCTGAGCCAGAAGAATTAATCAGAGGCGATTAAAATCGCCGACCCGGCCGGGAATAGAACCCGGGACCCTCTGAACCTTGGCTATTTTACTAGGGGCTTTACGTCGCTCCGACACAGTTAGGTCTTATGGCGAGGATGGGATAGGAAAGGCCGAGGAGTTGGAAGGAAGCGGCCGTGGCCTTAATTAAGGTACAGCCCCAGCATTTGCCTGGTGTGAAAATGGGAAACCACGGAAAACCATCTTCAGGGCTGCCGATAGTGGGATTCGAACTTGAACCTTGGCTGGTTCGATCTTGGCTCAGTCCGGTGGTATTTGAAGGTGCTCAAATACGTCAGCCCCGTGTCGGTATATTTACTGGCACGTGAGAGATCCCTTTCGGGACTAAATTCCGGCGTCTCCGAAAACCGTAAAAGTAGTTAGTGGGACTTAAAGCCAATAACATTATTATTATTATTATTATTATTATTATTATTATTATTATTATTATTATTATTATTATTATTATTATTATTATTATAACGAGCTGACACAATTTTTTAATTTTTTTGTAATAATTACCTAGATATGTATAAAAATGTTAGGCCTACATTCTTCACGTACAACTTATAAATCTCATTTCTTCACGTATGTAAAAATACGTAACATTACTAACAATACGTAAAAATATATAAAATGAAACACAGGCATAACCATATCAGAACTACAATTCTCCGACATTTAAATTTGTCTACAAATCAAGAAATGGAATATGTAATTACATAAGAACACGGACTCTACCGATAACGAATGCTGCATGCTAGATAGTTAAATTTGTTGTTGTTGTTTTGTCGATCCCTTAACCCCGTTTCTTGATACGGGGTCGGGAATGAGATGAGATGAATAATTTATATGGCATTATTAACAGCCTGATACCCTTCCAGACTCGAACCTCAGTTGACGAGCTAATGAAGATGAAATGAATGTTTGTGAATGAATTTAGATAATGTGGTGGAAGGATTCGGCTCTGGCCTGTGTCCCAGCATTTGTCTGGAAATTAAAAATGGGGAAACCACAGAAAACCATTCTCAGGATAACCGACAGTGGAGTTCGACCCCACTCGCCCCCGAATGCAGAGCTTGGCTCCACAGCTGTAGCGCGTTAACACGCTCGGCCAGTCAGCTCGGACTAGATAGTCCAAGTTAATTCTGCTTACTATTCTACCAACGACTTTTTTTAAAACTATCTGTTTAACGTCGCACCGACACAAATAAGCTTTCGACGACACTGGGATTAGAAAGGACTAGGACTGGGAAGGAAGCAGCCATTATTTTATTTAAGGTAGGCCTATACCCCAGCATTATTTTTGTCTAGTGTGAAAAAGGGGGAACCACAGAAATCAATCTTCATTACCGCCGACGGTGGGACTCGAAGACATCATCTTCCGAATGAAAGTTTACAGCTACACGACCCGTACCACGTACACAAGTCGCTTGGCCGAGAGAAAATGTACTATTATTTATTTATTTATTTATTTATTTATTTATTTATTTATTTATTTACTACTACTGCTAAACCTTTTCATTCCTCCCCTGAAGGGGGAGGTGGGCCTCTTAGACGGTGACGCCGTCTCTCAGGCCGGGGGATTTGTTACGATGAAGGAGATGTGCGGTGAAGGTGAGGGGATGGGCGGCCGTGGCCTATACTACGAACTGTCCCGGCACTCGCCTTAGTGCAGGAGAATGGAAAAACACGGAAAACCATTCTCAGGACAGCCGACGGGTGGGGCCATACGTGAAGTCCGGCACTGTGCCCCAGACCCGTCTCCCGAATGCAGAGGCGTAGAGCCACGGTAGAGCCGTGGCCAACTTTCCTCTGCTCGATTGGCCGGTCAGAGTACAGAGCTGTCGGACCACGGACAAGCCGTGGCCTCTTAAGGGACGAAACCCACTCTGCATCTACCGACCTATTAACACGATTGTTCCCCTTAAGGAGAGCGATTGAACTGGAATACATTCTGTCATCTTGGGGCGTTTTTCCTCTTTCCTTCCCAAAACCTCGTCATCCTCTCTGAATGCTTACTCTTCCGCTCCTCTGTCCACTCTTTTCGCAGGTTGTCGTGATATTCTGGACTCAAAGTTTACGTTTGTGATTTTATTTCGGCACTCGGTGTGCTTCTCGAGCTTCGCTATGTTGATCTGTTGTAGGTTCCTCTGAACCTCTTTTAGCCATTCCGTACCGTACTTACTCTTTGTTACGATGTTGAGTAGTTTCTTTGCCGTTCTGGAGTTTTCTATTGTGTAAATGTGTGTGTAAAACGTTGCTCGGCGTTTTCTGATTTCATTCGTAATGGTGTTTATCTTTTCATACAGATCATTCTCCGGTCTCTTCATCCAGATGCCATTTATCTTGTCTGCTCCATAAATCTTCCGAAGAATTTTCCGTTCCTGTTTTTCTGTGTCCTTAATTTTAGAATGACCATGAATCACCATTGTTTCGGCTGCATAGGTTGCTTCTGGAAGAATTACTGTTTTATAGTGCCGTAATTTTGCATCTATCGAAATGCTTTTCTTGTTGTAGTGAGCCCACGTTAGCTTGTAGGCTTTCTGTAGCTCGGTGATTCTTTGTTCATTGGCGATCCGGTTTAGTCCCGAGGACTATATAGTTTCACCAAGGTAATTAAAATGACTTTACTGCCATTTTACCGTATTGTGTGATTATAGGGGATTTTTTTTCTGGGAGTCTTTCCGTATACTGGGTTTTCTCACAAGAGATCTGTAATTATAATTATTATTACTTTAAATTTTGAACACTTGAGGCTGAAGCTTACAGAATTCAAGAATATGGTGCGTCGATCTATCGTAATCCAGACGTTGTTGAGATGCAAGTTTCGAGCATGTATAAAGGATACTAACTTATTGTTGAAATGGAAATGGCGTATGGCTTTTAGTGCCGGGAGTGTCCGAGGACAAGTTCGGCTCGCCAGATGCAGGTCTTTTCATTTGACGCCCGTAGGCCACCTGCGCGTCGTGATGAGGATGAAATGATGACACATACACCCAGCCCCCATGCCAGCGAAATTAACCAATTATGGTTAAAATTCCCGACCCTGCCAGAAATCGAACCCGGGACCCCTGAAACCAAAAGCCAGCACGCTAATCATTTAGCCATGGAACCGGAGGATACTATTGTTCAATTGATATTACAGTTCTTAAAGGAGTACTGTTTTCACGTTGTATGAAATCAAATGGGTGCCGGCCCCGTGGTGTAGGGATAGCGTGCCTGCCTCTTACCCGGAGGCCCCGGGTTCGATTCCCGGCCAGGTCAGAGATTTTTACCTGGACCTGAGGGCTGGTTCGAGGTCCACTCAGCCTACATGATTAGAATTGAGGAGCTATCTGACGGTGAGATAACGGCCCCGGTCTAGAAAGCCAAGAATAACGGCCGAGAGGATTCGTCGTGCTGACCACAGGACACCTCGTAATCTGCAGGCCTTCGGGCTGAGCAACGGTCGCTTGGTAGACCAAGGCCCTTCAAGGGCTGTAGTGCCATCGTGTTTGGTTTATGAAATCAGATGGCTATCTGCGTTTTACAATGATAGAAGATTTTTCGACATATAATATTTCCCGTTTTTTCATAATTTTTATTCGTTTTAATAAAGTAGTTACAATTTTTCATGAATGTATCCTACTCATTTTAATAAAGCCACGTAATGATTTTTATTACATTGTAATCTATTAATAAAATAATACATTTGTAAAGGCAATTTTCCTTTGAGATAATAACGCATTGAAGTCCCTCGATCCTTAGTACTACTTTCAAGTAAGCCATCAGAACCGAGAGAGAGAGAGAGAGAGAGAGAGAGAGAGAGGAGAGAGAGAGCGAGCAATTTTGCACGTCTTTTTTCTACACATTTTCCGGTCCTTACCGGTTTTTTTAGTTTCCCATACAGCTCTCTTTAGTAAGGAAATGTTTTTAGTTGTGTTCTAGCTATATTCTTATAATTATTTAGTGCTACTAGGTATGGGATTTAGGACAATTTTAAATGTTCAATAAATCGTGCTTTATAGAGCATTACATATTATAACTTATTTTTTATCAAAGGTTGATAATCTGTAGTTTTTCTCGTGAAAAATCAAACATTAACACCGTCTTTATCTAAATGAAATATTTCAGATTTATCTAATATCAAATTACGAGTAAAATATTTCCTTTCCTTATGACTCCATTTAGGCCAGTTATTTAGCAGTAATTTAATATCCATGTCCATGGAGATTTTAACAATTTGTTATAAGCTGGATGAAAAGGGTGTAAAATGATATCGGGCTTGAGAAATTATGCCTTAGCTCTTCAGTTATACAACACTGGTTTTGTGTCTGAAATCTTTTTTAAAATAGCGCACGCTATTGAATGACACTGCATAGCGATTCGATGTGAGAACTCGTATTTTTAGGTTAATGGCGTGAGTCGTCGTGTCGTTAGTATTCTGGGGTTATTAAAGCAGAATGTGTATAATAACAAAATTCCTGAGATAACTGTAGGCACATTAGCGATGTGATGAATTCGTACAGTTAGAGATATGGCACGAAACGCACAAAGACTATTGTAAGTACGTGAGAAGCAAGCGACCTCTTGGATCCGTTCAAGTCCAAGATAGGTGCATAGTGATCAACTACTGTAGATGAGTGAAGTACTTGTAGAAAGGTGACTGTTTTTATTGTTCCCTTATTCTGTTTCATTTGCATAGTTAAGCTGCAAAGGAATATTTTCTAGCAACGTATTCATTTAATACTGCACCTTCTTCTTTCGTCGTTTTTTTTCTTTCTCTAGTAGGTTGTGAACTGTCGCTCATGTGGACTGGCCTTGTTTTGACGGCCGGATGCCCTTCCTAATGCCAACTGTTTTCTTTTCTATTTGCTTTACGTCGCACCGAGACATAGGTATTATGGCGACGATGGTATACGAAAGAGTTGGGAGCGGGAAGGAAGCGACAGTGGACAGCATTTGCTTGGTGTGAAAATGGGAAACCACGGGGATTCGAACCTACATTTTCCAGAATGCAAGCTTACAGACCGGAATTACGGAAAACTTTTTAAAAGTCTGATCGTACGGTTGGTATCGCTCCGGCACAAATCCTCAGACTGACTATGGAACCAAATTAAGACTTCCTTTTGCTGAAGGACGTCCTGAGCGAAGCGGTCAAGTATATGGGCATTTGCTGAATAAGGGGGCAGATGAAGTGTATTCAGGGTGGCATAGGACCTCCCAGCAGTAATGTTGGAACAGATCCCATGTGATTTTGTTGTACTAGGCCTTGCATTATCATGGAAATGCACAGATCGTGTAACATAAGCTGTAGTACCCTTCATCAAACAGCTGATAAGCAACGTTCTTCCCGGATCAAAAAAACAAAATTAATCCTACAACCACTCCCACGCTGGAATGACGCAACTTTTCTTTACTAGTGAGGAGGGCGTAAATCGTCCTCTGAAACACTTCGAAACGGGCGTATTGTGAGTTCATCACTGACCAAGGGGGCCGAATTTCGAATACTGGATAATTCACGTAGTATTTTCGAAATGGCTTATGACCTAAGACGAGTAAAACTCAAAGTTTACAAACCACTTCTAGGATGGTTTTCAAACTCTCTGCTTTATGGAAACAAAATTCTTACTTTGAGTTATAGACGGACCGTTACTAGAATGCACATGCGTTAACTTTATGGTCACTATAGGTGTAGGTTTTATGACACTGCGGTCGTTTTACAGATAATCCAGTTATGCTGGAAGCGAGTGAGAGAAACAATCTTGCTCCTGGGCTGAATCGTTAGCGTAGTGCTCTTCGGTTCAGGGGGCCCCGTGTTCAATTCCTGGCCGATTCGGAGTTGTTTACCTTAAATGGTTAATTCTATTTGCCCCTGGGACTGGCTATGTGTACTGTGCCTAAAATCCCTGCAAAACACACACACACACACACACACACACAACCCTCCACTACAATAACACGCAATAACCTATACACGGCAGATGCCGCCCACCCTCGTCGGAGGGTTTGCCTTATAAGGGCTGCATCAGGCAAAAAATAGTCACATGAAATTATTATTATTATTATTATTATTATTATTGTTGTTGTTGTTGTTGTTGTTGTTGTTGTTGTTGTTCCGGGGCTTCCGTGTCTCACAGAGGGATAAGAAGCGTGAGAGGTGAATGGGTGGACAAGTAATTAACAACAGCAGATCTTAACACAACAATTATTGGAATTTTATTTTTATTTTATTTTTCTGAGTTTAAAGTTGGAGAAATAGAAGATCTGAATGATCAACAACCACATAATAGACTAACAATATTAATGAGGTTCGTCAGCTCCAACAACAACAACGGACAATAAGTCCGAATATCAGGTACAAAAACTTTGAAGAATTATCAACGTGATAATTTACACAGTAATGAGCCTAATTGCTCCAGTCAGGTACAATGTTCAACGAGAGCATGTCTTGCTCCACTCACTCACATCGCCTAGGAGTGTGAGCTCCAAACGGTAATATAGTCCAGCCTCGCAGATGCGCACAAGTTTACACTTGGTTGTCCTCAATTGAAAAAAAGGAAAACCCACAGCCTGTTTCCAGTGATTTGACCGGGTCAGGAATGGAATGAATGAAGACCCCTTCTAGCGGCGAGGATGGGAATTGTGCCGGATGCGAAGCCTGTCGCACTCCTCTGGTGGAATGATTAATGATCAGTGAAATGAAATGATATTGGAGAGTGTTGCTGGAATGAAAGATAACAGGGAAAACCGGATTGCACTTTGAAACTTCTTACGCCTGTCAAAGCCCTGAAGATTTTTCGAATACAATCTACCTAGGCATATTGATTTACCACTTCATTACACAATATCCAGAATGTAGTTTATAAGAAGTTCTAGATTGTCTACAAGGTTTGCTAGGTAGGTATTCTTACTGGCTATGGGCTGATTTTTTAAAAAGAATTTGTTTTACGTCGCACCGACACAGATAGGTCTTATGGCGACGTTAGGATATGAAAGGTCTGGGAGTGAGAAGGAAGCGACCGTGGCCTTAATTAAGGTACAGCCCCAGCCTTTGCCTGGTGTGAAAATGGGAAACCGCGGAAAACCACCTTCAGAGCTGCCGCCAGTGGGGTTCGAACCCATTATCTCCCGGATGCAAGCTCGCAGCTACGCCCCCCTAACCGCGCGGCTAAGCCGTCAGTTTTAATTCGCTGCATGGACTGTCTCTCATTTAGTTTCAGGTGGAATTCGAACCTCAGAGACGTGACTTTTTTTTCTCCAAAAATCCCACACTCATTTGCTGGGATTCGTACCATGCCCGATTCTCATTTTATCGTAATGTATATACGAAACTAACTAAAATTATACCATTTTAATTCGTTTTCTATCTCAATATACATGTGAAAGCACGTACTCCTAGTAGCGCGTCAAGCTTGCTGCATTGACAATTCCTCTGTCCTGTCCCTGCCCACATCCGCTGTTCGCAGCGATGAGAGCTCAACATAGCAGACTGGCTGTTCTGGAGCGGCTCTGTCACTGGATGTGGGCGGGTCGTGCGGTATACAGTTATGACGGTTTTGTGCGCTCCTAATCTACTTCAGTGAAGGTTTTTAACGTAGTGTACCGTCAAATGGAAAATTTTAAGTATAGTATATTCACACGCACTCTCTGCTTCGTATTTGTTGTGTATGTAGAATATAAGATGTAGTGAGCTGCGCGTCTCTTTAATTATAAAAGGGAACCTGGGAAGTCAAGGACGGAGACACAGTGAAACATGGAAATTTGCACTCTCTTTTTTTTAATTGGCGAATCCCAGTTTAGGCTTCAGAGCACTAATGTATTTTGTTGGAAACAAGTGCTGGGAACGTCTTAGTAGTACAGCTTTCTTTCTTTCTTTCTTTCTTTCTTTCTTTCTTTCTTTCTTTCTTTCTTAATCCGTTTACCCTCCAGGATTGGCTTTTCCGTCGGACTCCGCGAGGGAACCCACCTAGAATAAAACTGGGGAGGAGGACCGGTACCTCGCCCAGGCGGCCTCGTCTGCTATGCTGAATAGGGGCCTTGTGGGGGGGGGGGAGATTGGAAGGGATAGACAAGGAAGAGGGAAGGAAACGGCCGTGGTCTTAAGTTAGGTACCATCCCGGCATTTGCCTGGAGAAGTGGGAAGCCCCGGAAAACCACTTCCAGGATGGCTGAGGAGGGAATCGAACTCCCCTTTACTCACTTGACCTCCCGAGGCTGAAGGACCCCGTTCCAGCCCTCGTACCACTTTTTCAAATTTCGTGGCAGAGCCGGGAATCGAACCCGCGCCTCCGGGGAGTGGCAGGTAATCACACTAACCACTTCACCACAGAGGTGGACATTTGAGTTCATTATATCCTTCGAATTTCACAATGTTGCTGCCATTTTCCTTGGGGATTCCTTATATGCACGGTGTTGTGTCAATTTTTTTTCTTGATTTGGGAGGAAGACCGTCGGTTAGCCGTTGTCTTGTTGGGCTGAGTGGCTCAGACGGTAGAGGCTAAGTTGGCGGGTTCGATCCTAGCTCATTCTGGTGGTATTTGAAGATGTTTTTACTCAAATACGTCAACCTCGGCAGATCGGCGGCACGTAAAATAGTTCCTGTAGGACACAATTCCGGCACCTCAGAATCTCCGAACACCGTAGAAATATGCAATGGGAAGTGAAACCAGTACAAGAGACTAGCCAATTTGTTTAAGAACTTAGCTCTCATTTCCTGGCTTACCGTATTGTTAAAATGTGTAGCCTAAATACTATATATTCCGTCCTGTGTTATAGATTATTAAGAAACTCGTGTTTCTTCAATTTCAGCAGATATATATACTGAGAGAGGGGGAGAGTCAGTCATATTTCTATCGTTTTGATATATATTAATTGCTTCTCGTTTCATCCACATCTGAGCACTACTAATTCTCCCATCTGACATTTTAAGTATAACGCATGTTTGAACCGGTCATTGTACTAATTTCCTACGCTGTAGTTCCTTTTTTATATTTCTGTTATGTCATCATCAGTTTAATTTTGTCTTCATGTCATGTAATTTACAGCTGTAGAAGACATCAGTAACGAAAATACAGGTTCCTATTTTATATGAAAGTGATATTTTTTAATGCAGTAAACAAAATCTTCAACCATCACTTCAACATTTCAGTGCATTTTGGACAATTGGAAGCAGTTTTACAGTATTATGGACATCAGACATCGGAGTGGAACTCTTGAAACCTGAAGCAAGAGTAGTTAAATTGTTAAAAAAGGAAACGATTGTGAACTTTTCATTTTTGATTTTTTTTGTGTGTGTGGTGTTTCAACGTCGTATTGACTCAGCGACGGTGGAATAGGAAAGCGCTAGGACTGGAAAGGCAGTGCCCGTTGACTTAATTAAGATACAACCCCAGCATTTGCCTGGTGTGAAAAATGACAATCCATGGATACCAAATTCATGACTATCGACGATGGGGTTCGAACCCATCATCTCCCGAACGCAAGGTTACAGCTACACGGCTCGAACCCCACAACTATTTTTGTGGTACAAATTTTCCAGTTTGATGTATTGCACCCAAGTAGTGTACAGTAACACATTAAGCAGGGGAATTATTGTTAACCCATTTGTAATGGCAAGAGTCTCTAACACGGAAATACAGTAGATTTCAGTACAATTTTCAACCTGGGAAGTCCAGGACGGAGACACAGTGAAACATGAAAATTCGCACTCTCTTTTTTTAATTGGCGAATGCCAGTTTAGGCTTCAGAGCACTAATGTATTTTGTTGGAAACAAGTGCTGGGAACGTCTTAGTAGTACAGCTTTCTTTCTTAATCCGTTTACCCTCCAGGATTGGCTTTTCCCTCAGACTCCGCGAGGGAACCCACCTAGAATAAAACTGGGGAAGAGGACCGGTACCGTTCAGTTTCAGCGCAGGACATCAAGCTCGTTGAAGTAAATAGTTGTTCATTTGCAACTAGTGATTAATTTCAATAGGGAAAAGAAAATAGATGTACTTGATGTAATTTGAAAACGACACCGAGATACAGTATTTAGTTCTTTTCGTAATTCGTGTCATTTTAGTTTTCTTGAGCATCGAGCTCATTACTTTAAGTAACTTTAGAACTAGTAACATTCCGTGCGGATAATCTACTTCTTAGTTTTCTTAGTATTCATTCATAGTCGGTGGTCGGGGAGTAATTTGACACGACGTCTGGTGTCTATTTTAAGGGAATGGGGTTTATTGCACACCGAAAAACCTTTGAGATGGTGGATTGATGGTGTGTTATACGTTAAAGGAGGCTTCTGGGGTTCCATTTTATTTCTGATGCTCCTACGCGGGCTTGAAATGGTTTCCGTCCGCTTTACAATTTAGCATTTTGAAGAAAAAATACGAAGAACATGATATCTATATAATTTTTCGATTGTCAGCCCTATGTTAATCGATTTGCTTAAAAGTGGGAGATAACTGGAAATTCTGTAGGCCAATCAACGCTGCACAGTAAATATCCAGGGATACGCGTTGCATACATTTTATTCTATCTAGTAAGAGATATATTCTCAGCACATTGCCGTCAATGAACAGAATCTGTTAAATTTGTTTGCAAAACCTGTTTCCAGGTGTGAATAGTAAATATTCTTCACGACTGCTGTCGCATCACTGTTGACAAAATGTTGCTCTGTAAGTGACACCTTCGTAGACTCAAATAGAGGAGGAGCCAGCTCTGGACATTTGGGCACATGTTGGAAGCTCACGCTTGTCGAAATAATAATAGTATTTTTTGCTAGTGGCTTTACGTCGCACCGACACAGATAGGTCTTATGGCGACGGTGGGATAGGAAAGGGCTAGGGGTTGGAAGGAAGCTGTCTGGTGTGACAGTGGGAAACCACGGAAAACAATTTTCAGGCCTTCCGACAGTGGGATTCAAACGCACTTTCTCCCGGATGCAAGCTCACAGCTGCGCGCCCCTAATCGCACGGCCAAGTCGCCCAATAATAATAATAATAATAATAATAATAATAATAATAATAATAATAATAATAATAATAATAATAGTTATTTGTTCGTGATATGTATTTGGTCCCGTTTTATGGCCAGGTGCCCATCCTGACGCCAACCCTGTGTGTAGTAATTGTTAGTGTAGTTTATTAAGACTAAACACTCAGACGGTTTAGGCGCTGACTCTAGCTTGGCAGGTTCGATCCTGGCTCAGTCCAATGGTATTTTAAGTGATCAGATACGTCAGCCTAGTGTCGGTAGATTTACTGGCAGGTGAAGGAACTCCTGAGGGACTAAATTCTGGTATCTCGGCCACTCCGAAAACCGTAAGAGTAGTTAGTGGGACCTAAAGCGAATAATATGAGACTAACATAAACACAGAATCCCCGAGAAAGGGGAATTGTCCATTCGCCATTAAATTCCTCTAACCCGGGGCCCTCTGAACCGAAAACCCAGTAAGCTGACCAGCCAAGGATGTAGATGAAATGATGACAAAGGCTGAAATTTATCTTCGGAAATTGATGTGATTTTTCTTGGTTTTAATAATAATAATAATAATAATAATAATAATAATAATAATAATAATAGTTGTTTAATTGTAAATGATTAATATCCCTGGCCTGGGGACTGGGTGTTTGTGTCGTCCTTAACGCCCCTTTCCTCACATTCAACAATCTACACTTTCTCCATACCAATTACACGCAGGCTCATATCACATGGTGCAAGTAGGGGCAAAAGATCTCCATAGGTTGACGCCCCGAACAAATAGCATTTAAAAAATAAAAAAAATAATAGTTGCTGTTGTTTGTTAGATTAGCCCGAAGGTCGGTTGGATCCTCATAGAGCACCACCTAAGGTAATATGGTTATAGGGAAAGCACAATAACTGATGGCAGCACCAAAATAAGGCACAGTAGGCAGGATAAGGAGCGAGGTAGTTTGCCATCGCTTCCCTTGCCGGGCCAGAAAGTGATATTGCAGCACAGCCAGCCCTTTGAGTAGCAAATTTCATAACAATCACACACTAGTTGTCCTACAAATATCATTACTCAACACCACCTACTGTATACCTTAGGAGCTTCCATATCGTTACGGCCGTGGGACCTCCATGGAAGCTACATTTTGCTCTGGCCTGTGCGAAAAGACAGGCTACTAATAAAGGCTGAAATAATTAATCTTCAAAATTTATTTTATTTTCCTTGGTAATGATCACGTCGTTGACTTTAAGACATCTCTTCATCTAATGTTCAGGGCACGGGCCGCCACTGAATAACACTGAGTAAAGCCCTCGCTGCCTTCATGGAAGGGAAGAAACGTTATTCAAGTTGAAAAATAATGAAGTATTACTACCTGCCAGTTGGAAGATGTTGCTGATGTGATGTCAAATTACACATACTTCGGATTCGGGAATTTTACAGGAAATGTGTGGGGAATATGTAGCGTTGCAGCAAGGCCTCACTATCTAGTTGGCCTTGATTGAAGGTGGGAACACATTTTAAAGTGAACTTACGAGAATGGAACTGTTACATTCTTTCAATGAGACCACTTTCAATTTGTAAAAATGGCACGAAATTAGATTTATGACTCACGGGGTCGGTTACTCAAAGTGACTGAGTGTTGCACCTCGTGATTTCTGCTCACGCCAGATATCTATTACTTTTTTTGCTATTTGTTTTACGTCGCACCGACACAGATAGGTCTTATGGCGACGATGGGACAGGAAAGGCCTAGGAATGGGAAGGAAGCGGCCGTGGCCTTAAGGTACAGCCCCGGCATTTGCCTGGTGTGAAAATGGGAAACCACGGAAAACCATCTTCAGAGCTGCTAACAGTGGGATTCGAACTCACTATCTCCCGGATGCGAGCTCACAGCTGCGCGCCCTTAACTGCACGGCCAACTCGCCCGGTCCAGATATCTATGAAATGAGAGATTATGTGATATGTTTTAGTCAACACGCCTTCTTTTTTTCTTCAGCTCTTTCGGATGGACGAACTTGGTTGTGCCACTGTCATCCCAGAATGTTCTCCTTTCGTAGTTTGTACTGAGCACAGATGTAATTACTTAGAGGTAAAACCTTTACTCAGGCAGTGGTGGTAGTCCATAGAACATTCTGCTACGGTACGCCTCGAATTGTTTGGAAACCTACGTAAATTGTAGCATTGCTTGTTCTATGTAGCCAAGGGTGGTACACTGAAGCTAGAGCGAGTTTGAATGCTACCTGACGCCCGAGAAAACATTCCTCTGCTTACATTTTGTCACGTACACCTTCCTTCTACATCCTCGGTTCATAGTCTCACGTTCGGGCTTTGTGACGTCGCTTATGGCAATGGCTAAGCATGAACTAGGACTGCCATTTCCTTTCAGTCATTATGACTTCTGAAAGGGGACATGAAGGCTGAAAGCTGTGTGTTGAATGTTCGAAAGCCAAGTTGCACACACGAGTCACTCCTGAATATATTTGGTGGTTTCCCTAAAGTACGAATGAATATAATGTGCGTTTAGAGCTTCAACTTTCCTAAACCTCAACCCATTACAAAGGAAAATCTCTATTTGTTTAGCTGCAGAAAAGAACAACTTTACTGTGGACGTATCTTACCTATTTATGTAAAAGCTACTTGGTGAAATCCTGCAGCAACTAGTCTCCCAACGACAGATGTTTGTCTTCAGCGTAGCATCATCAAATGCTCCTCGTAATAGATCGGATCTTTTGAGCCAGTCTTCTGGCTATCATGCTGTACGTTCTTTGTAAACTTCATAGAGTAGTTTTGTGAATAAATATTAGGAAGAAAATATGCTAAAAATCCTAGAATATCAAACCTCAGTGGCGTATTCGGTTAGGCTTTGGTCTTTAGTTCCCAAGATCTAGTCGATCCCGACTGAGTTTGATGGTATTTTAGAGCTTTGAAATGCGACAACTTCGTGTCGTCCGCTTCCCGCACTTTAAAAACTTTGTTGCTAACTTTCCAAGGTCTCTTCAAAACCTGTAACAAGTAGGCCTACACAAATAACATTATTGAACCTGGGATATGCAGTGAAATAATGGTGTGACCATTTTTGTCGGGTTGGTATGGGACTTGCAGCGCAAATACATCATGTCTTGAATACTGACTCAAAAGGAATGTAGCACTAGATATTCGTTTGCCCACTCTCTACAAACACTGAAGCGAGAGAAGCTAAGTTTTTTGTCGTGACTTGAGTTCGTAGTTGTCTCAGTTGCAAGGTCGCACGTCTGTAGGTTTGTGCTACATATATGTGGAGATGCGTGTTCTAGATTTTAAGAGAAAACACAAAGACTGTTGAATTTCGAAGAAGTTCGAAGTTCTTGGTTAGAGGAAGGAAGCCTCACAATTTAAGTATGTATGTCTATCCCGTAGTTCCGTTTTCCTGATATGGGGTTGGGAATGAGGCGAGATGAAATTATATGGCATGTTTTTAAGATCGGATGACTTTTCTGACGCCAACTCAGTTGAGGGGCTAATTAAGATGAAATGAATGAAACTGGGTAAGACGGTGGAAGGAATCGGCTGTGGCCTATGAATAGGAACCGTCCCGACATTTGCCTGGAGGTGAAAATAGAAAAACCACAGAAAACCATTCTCAGGACAGCCGACGGTGAGGTTCGAATCCACTCCTCTCCCGAATGCAGAGCTTGGGTCCACAGCCACTCCGCTCGGTAAGGAAAGCATCGCAATGAACTCCCCTTGGTGTGGCCTCTGTTTCGGCCTACCACTCACGTTGTGATCATAGCCACGGGACTTACTGTTTTACATGGAATCGGAACCTTGGGGGGGGGGGGGGGGCTTGCCGACGGACTTGAGCGAAATAGCTCTAGCGAGCCAAACACACAACCCCCTGAGGGTGGGGGACGCAGACGAGGAATGCACCCACGGTATCCCCTGCCTGTCGTAAGAGGCGACTGAAAGGGACGACCAAGGGATGATCGAATTGGAACCATGAGACTACTTGTAAATAGTACCACACCATGGGTAGCTTTTACTTGTGCGTAATACCACTATGTTAGGTACACAATGGGTTTGCCATTAGTAGCGACAGTCTGTGAATCAGCGTGGGTTTTACAGTACCTGTGATTAGTACCACTATATGAGCGACACCATGGGTCTGCATTGCCTATGATAGGTTTGCGTTGCCTGTAAATGGCGCCGCAATGTGAGAAACACCGCAGGTCTGCGTTACATGTGTGCATTACATTACCTCTGAGTAGTACCATAATGTGTGGAAAACCGCGATTCAGCGCTACTTTTGATTAGTACCGCGACAAGACAAATACCATGGTTCTACTTTCCTAGCGATAAGTACCATTATGAGGGGCCGATTACCTGGATTTTGGACCCCTTTAGACTGCGGGCATCATCGATTCAGTATTGTGCTTTAGAAGCAGTCCCTTGGTCAGTAAGGCTATTGTTAAACGCTAGTTTCTGGGAATGTGGGTCATTGCGGGTCGGATCCACGGATTGTTTTAAACTCATATCCATCTCTTCATTCTTCGTCATCACGTTTTGAATTCTGTCAGTGGATGATTTTGGACTTTTAAATTGTCATTACATTTCGTCTCATTTCGTACCATTAGGGGCCCCTGACTTAGATGTTAGGCCCCTTTAAACAACAAGCATCATCATCGCAGCAGGAACTTCTGAGACGTGACTTTGCATTTTTATAAATCCCACATGTGTTGTCTGGGATTCGAATGCAACAGCCTTGGTAAGAAGCCAGTGACCATGCCACGCCCCTACACCACATTATACTTCACCTTCCAATGACTACGAACTGGTAAGCTATTTATCATACAGTTTTCCATTATGAGAATCTTGTCAGTCAAATTCCAGAATTGACACGGATATGATCGGTTGTGAACTGGAGACTAATTGTTACGCTTCGTAGTAAATACACTCTTCATACGTGTTAATGCTAGCCTAGAGTAGAGAAAGTGGGAACAGGAAGAATCAGATCAGTGAATACCCGTGACCTCTTACGGATCGATTGTGAAAGGAGAATGAAGTATTTGATGTTGCGAGTAAGGCTGTTGAATGATACTAAACATTAATCAATACTGATTACGACAACAGTTGCATTCCATTCCTTGCCAGGTTTAAGGCCAACAAAACTGACTTTCTGTCGAAAAATCGTACGCGAGGCTGTGTATACAAATTAATAAATACAATACGACAGTAATACCCCAGTCAAAGGCGCGTCATGGGACCGCAAGACATTCAGATACGAACATTATAACAGATAGAAAACATTCAATTTTTTATAGTATTTTACACGCACAATATTGTAAATGTTACATGTACTGTATGCCAAGATATTATACAGTACTGTATTTATGATTTACAACACTAAAACTATTAATGGCATAATTAGTATGCTTAATTTTTGCGGGAGAAACTCATTATTTGTAATTTGTCTTGAACACGAAACCGAACAATGAATAAGTTTCTACACAATTTCACTGTGAATTTAGATTTATTGGTATATCGGGTGCACTGATAAATTGTTGTATCACCCGCATCGCTGCAAGGGCATCTTGCCGCGGGAGAACCGGTTCAACTGATTCGTCTATTCATCCTCTTCGTCGTAATTTGTGACACCGGATACTTTTCTATGATTTCATCTACCTCAAGAATTTCTGAAGTGAATGCGACAATGATATTATTCACTCAGCCACTTCAGAACACTAAGGACAACATAAGACTGACAGGCAACATTTCTCAGAGCTACGGAATAGGAATGTGAGTGTGAGAGAGAAGGGGTAACAGCAGAGCGGTCACGATATTGGTCTGTGGAAGGATAGGCTATAGACTTATAGAATGCAGGAAACGGGACAAATATTTTTCAGAACCAGCAAGTAAATATACAAAAAATGACACTAGTCGGAACATGTAAAATAAATAGAAGTTTTCTTTCAATCATTACTGAAAATGAATTGAAAACATCCCACTAATGAAGCGTAATAAGCGGGATACGAGCGCGATATACGGAGTAAATGTTAGGGGCTTTTTATAACTTATGAACGTGCCTGGACCTGATAAAAGCATTATATACGGGATGGTGTATTAAGCGGGCACGTATTATCGGGGTTTCACTGTACATGAAAATTCCGTACTAGACTTGATCTCAGAGTATACCCGGAAGATCTGACCTAATGTCTATCTCGAAAATTGAAGTATAGATGAGATAGTTGAAGTATAGATGACATAGCCGAGGGTGCTTCTACAATTTTTGTAATTGAATAATTTAGTACTGGTGTTTTAAGGGGCTTTATAACGAAGTGTTCGACTCACATTGAATAATATTTTCCCTTATATCCTGCTAGTGGGTATGTGTTACTAAACTACGTAAAAATACATCGTAAAATCAAATGTAGTTATAGGGGGAACTTTTCTTGGGTCAAATAAACGAAATTGTGTATGGGTTCGGATACTGCAAGAGTCTGGTGGTGATATTATTATTATTATTATTATTATTATTATTATTATTGTTGTTGTTGTTGTTGTTGTTGTTGTCGGTCGTTCGTTCGTTCGTTCGTTCGTTCGTTCGTTCGATTGCGTTATATTAAGTGTGTCAGTGCTTCGCAGTTTCGCCATGGTAAGGGGGTTACTTAACGTGCTGGTAAATTTAATAGAAGGGGTTTCTCACATATAAACACTCTTAAATGCCAACTGACTGCACCGAGATTCGTCCCCTAACCAGAAGACGAGAAAATGAGTGCCTAACAAACTTCACTACGCAGCTGGTCATTGGGGGAGGAAACGAGCTGAATCGTATTACAAGAATGGGAACCATCTTCAGTTTGTTTCTGGGTTCGCTGGAATCAGCCAGGCTCATTGTGGATTTTGAGAGGGGGTTTAAGGCCGGATGCCCTTCTTGACACCACGTGATTTTTTTTGAGAAAATTCCATCGCGTGGTTCCAGGGATTCGAACCTCAGTGGTCTAAGAGGAAGGCCATATGCTAAACCATTGCACTTCGATGTGTGTTAGAAATGCAACCTTGATCAGGCCACCGAGCGAGTGACTGCGTGGTTTGGGTCACGTAGCCATAAGTCCTGTCTTTGTCGGTGCGACATAAAGCAAATTGTAAAAAATAAAATAAGAATGATAAGGCTATTGTGTCCTATGTCTTACTTTGTCATGTAAAGCATAAACTGATGAGTGCAAGTTTTTTTCGGTACGAGATCCACGTGTATTTTAACCCTGTAACTCTGAAGAACTTTTGTATGCAACCCGTTGTTTATAGAGAATCAAAAAATGACTATGCCTGTTCCTATATAGGACTAGTGCGACGATATGTCTGGGTTTAGCCGCGAGAGTACCGATGGAATCATTGGTCCCAATGGTAATTCAATGTTAGAAACTTTAGCGAATTCATGAAACGATTACAGCTCCGAATAACACTTGCATTTGGTCAGTAAGGTTAAATTAAGCCGATGAACTGATACCGTATGGTCTGTGAACTTACTGTCGAATGTCATGCATCCTTTGAATCTGGTGTTACGTAGCACAGTTATTGTGACATCGTGATTCATCTGGAAAGAGGACTCTTGATAAAAAGGTTACATCATTTGCCACTATGTGTAATGCCCATTGGCAGAATGCTCTCGGAGCGTTGAAGTCAGATCGTGGAGCTCCTTATCTAATTACCGATGGTACGGATGAAATTTGTCATGCAATTCTCACATAACAGATGACCGACTGATGTTAGTCCGTTTTTTAAGCGTCTGTGTACCAATATGAGCTGCACTCCAGACAGCGTCCAAGATATTCTCTACATTTTGACCATCTCTAATTGGAGGTTTACATTCAAGTGCCCCAGTTGCACAGAAACAAAAGCAAGCAATAAAACAGCATGTTTGTGAAATGGTATTTTCATTTAGGTGTGAAGATTGCATATCGTCGGCGAAGAAACCAAACCTCGTACCTCACAATGCCCTTCCTATTCATCATATTCCTTAAGGCTAATCACACCCCCCAACCACATATGGATTTGCAATCCATCACAACAATATTCGTTGAGTTCCTTTTCCTTACGAAAGTGTAAAGGAAAATTAACCTTCAATACAGTTTACTGTAAGAGTGAATAAATTCGTCGCGCAAGCGCACATTCCTACAATATGGTACGGTAAGGTTAATTTTCCTTTACACATAAGCATAAGAAAATGAACACAACGAACTTCTTTTTGATGGACTCCATATCCATATGTAGCAGAGAGGCGTGTTACCAGTCTTAGGGAAAATAATGGATAGGAGGTGCATTGTGACATACAAGGTTTGGTTTCTTCAACGACGATATAGTCTTTCTTCCTGTGCAAGGTTGGCTCGGTTTGCAATGCTGAGATACGCAGACATGCCAAAAGTCATGGGATATGGATCTAGTATCACATAGACCCTTATTTAGCTCGGCCAGGTTTAGCAACTCTTCGCATCGATTCCAAAAGTGGAAGAAACGCCTATAGAGAGATGCTGATCCATGTCGTTTCGATAGTTACTCACATCTTCCTGGTATTTGGAGGTTCAGAGTCTTTGGTGTGAATGGAACTCACCACCAAGTCCCATAAATGCTCGACAGGGTACATATCAGGAGAACGAGGTAGCTAGAACAATCGTTAAAACTCTCCAGAACGCTCTTCGAACCAATTCTGGACGACTTGGGCCCAGTGACCTGGTGCATTATCCTGCTGGAATATCTCATCGTTGTAGGGGTACATGAAGTCCATGAAGGGCTGCAAGTGGTCACAAAGCACTTCTGCGTAGCAGTGAGTCACTGGTCAACGACCTGTTCAGGTGGATCAGCGAATCCAGCCCATGCCACATGGACACACCTCAAACTATTATGGAGCTACCAGAAGCCTGCATGGTGCCTTGTTAATAACTGGGTCCATGTCTTCATAAGGCCTGAGTCATATCCGAACCCTGTTATCAGCTCGAAACAACTGGAACAGTGATCACCGGACATCGCCAGTCATTCAGGGTCCAATTAACAACGTCACGCGCCCAGATGAGACGCTGTGCCCGGTGTTGTGGTATCAACAAGGGTACTCTGGTAGGTCTTTGCTCCCATATCTTACCGACGTTAAAGAACTAGACCTGCTGGATATGCGTCTAGTAACTCCTGCATTGAATGTGGATGTGATCTGAGCCAGTGTGGCTTGTCTCTTACCACAGATAATTCTACCTAGACTCCACTAATCGCAATTATAAGCATCCATGGTCGGCCACTGCGCTCTTTACTGTGGGTGGTAATGCCTTCCATGAGTTATTCCCGATGCACACGTGACACCGTCGATCGAGGAATGTTAAATGCCCGCACAGCGTCGACCTGGACGCCACTATCATGCCCCGTTAGGAAGACTATAATTCACGTCGCCTTGCCACGACCAGCAGAGGTGGTGTTTGTACTCACTGGCATATTCTTGTACTTGTTCGTACACTATGAACAAGTATCAGTACCTATATAATTATCATTTCACCACACTTGTATCGTACTTCTTAGTAAGTAAACTTCCTTCTAATTTAACATAAATTTAAACTCCTTTCAGTGTTTAGTCAAGGTGGAATTGATAGCATGAAATTGATCAGAATGTTGTTCATACCGGGCGAGTTGGCCATGCATTTAGGGGCGCGCAGCTGTGAGCTTGTATCCCGGAGATAGTGAGTTCGAGCACCACTGTCGGTAGCCCTGAAGATGGTTTTCCGCAGTACCTTAATTAAGGCCACGGCCGCCTACTTCCCACTCCTAGGCCTTTCCTATCCCATCGTCGCCATACGACCTATCTGTGTCAGTGCGACGTAAAGCCAATTCAAAAAAAAATGTTTGTTCATCATAATTACTTGCTTCCCCTGCTTGGTAAATAGTCAGGGCAGCGGACTGTTCCTTTCGAAATTGTAAGACATAAATTATGTTAAAAATAGGATATAAAACAGAATTGTCGAAAATCGTTCAAGGACCGAAATTGTAATTAAAATTTAGTTACGTATAAATTGAGCAATCGCACAGTTCAGACAAGAGATCCCCGATGGCAAACAAAAAGTGGTGCGGGTGGATAGGTCATCGGGTGGAAATGCAAAGACGAACTGAACTCCATACTGAAAATCAACTCTGACTTTGTAAAATATTCTCAGAGATCTTAACCAGCTCTTGTTTATTGAGTGTGTAATCATTATAAAATGAATGGTCTGGGAAAGAAGCTTTAACAAAATTAGCTGTTTTGAGGGAAATGGGTTTTGTCGTTTAAAACCTAAAAGTATTCTAACCAAGTTTCCTCTTTTATATTAATTTTTATTCTGTAAGTTTCAAAACTCAATAATTTACAGTGAAATATATCAAACATAAAATATAAGATGTTTAATACAGTTTTTTTATTTTATCGAACATAGTAAAAAAACATGCTGGCAACAGGCTGACCATGTCCATAAAATCTGCTTGCGAAAATCTCATATTTATGCAGAAGAAAGAAAAAAATATAGGCCAGTTAACACAGCACGTGAATGGCAGAGTGAAAATAATTAGTGTAAGCTCCACTATCGCTCTGGGAAATGTTCCAAGCAAAAGATATAATATGTACTGCCCACCCTCAAACAAAAACCAAAAATTTACTGGCAAAAAATCCGGTGATCTCAAGAAAGTTAGCTACCGTTCGAAATCAATTTCTTAGAATGGCATTCCTCGCCTACCTCATGCGATTGAAGTCTGATGGTTTGTTTTTTTCTTCCATAATATCGGTGAATATTGCAGTCTTCACTCTTATCTTGACTACGTTCTTCAGTGTTTCCACTGAATTTCCTTCATCTGAGAAGCCTCCGTGGCGTCGGCCTCTTACCGCTGGGTTCCATGGTTCAAATCCAGGTTACTCCATGTGAGATTTGTGCTGGACAAAGCGGAGGCGGGACGGGTTTTTCTCCGGGTACTCCGGTTTTCCCTGTCATCTTTCATTCCAGCAACACTCCCCACTACCATTTCATCTCATCTGTCAGTCACTAATCATTGCCCCAGAAGAGTGCGACAGGCTTCGGCAGCCGGCACAATCCCTATCCTCGCCGCAAGATGGGGGCGTCATTCGTTCTCATCCCTGGCCTGGTCATTGACTGGAAATCAGTTTGTAGGTTTTCAATCATTCCTTCATCTGAACTCATAGCTGACAAAACACACCTCTTGTTAATGAGTAAGGCAACTAATACACAACTAAACAAAAGCCAAAATAGTCATACTTACAACAATAACCCCATTCTACTGGAAGGGAGAGGTAATAATCATACAGACGTGCAAAGACTAATAGAAAGTGTAGGAATCGTGAAATGGGACATGGTTTTTCACTGCAGCGTGTGGACATCAATATTAGTCTTTCCCTGCACTACGAATCTTCAAATTTGCTTTATATGGACTATTTTGCTTATTAGCGCATGGTCATTTCACAGGCTTATAGAACCTCTCAGAAGCAACAGAATGCACTGCTCAACTCACAATTGCAAAAATGTGGACGTCAAAGGTGTTTTTTTTCTGACCTTCCAATAAGGTGTAATGTTGGATACCTGTTGCAGTCCCACCATAACTACCCCAATGAGGAACGAACTTGGTGCCGAACATTTTCCTTGTTCGATTGAAACCTTGATCACGCCGCGTATTTCCTGAACTACTCCATAGTTCCCTCTATGGAAGATGATAGAGTGTTGGCCTCCGGACCCCAGGTTCGCGGGCTCAACCCTGGCGGAGGTAGTCGGATGTTTGAAGTGCGGCATAAAGTCTAGTGGCACTTCATATCTTACGATGTCGGCACGTCAGAGTTCTCTGGTGACACACGTGGTGTTTATCTCTCAAAATGAATTGTACCTCAGAGTCGTAGGACGTCGATCAGAGTTCCGTTTCTTTGCCATCTGAACCGAACCCCACGGCACTTACGCCCTTGAAAGGGCTTTGGCCTGCCCAGAGACCGCTGCTCAGCCCGAAGGCCTGCAGATTACGAGGGGCCGTGTGGACAGCACGACGCATCCTCTCGGTCGTTATTCTGGGCTTTTGAGACCGGGGCCGCCAACTCACCGTCAGATGGCTCCTCAATTCTAATCACGTACGCTGAGTGGACCTCGAACCAGCCCTCAGGTCGAGAGAAAGATCCCTGACCTGGCCAGGAATCGAACCCGGGGCCTCCGGGCGAGAGGCAGGCACGCTACCCGTACACCACGGGGCCGGCGTTCTTTGCCATCAGGTAGAGTAAAACGGAACCTTGAAATTGACACACATGCTACCTATATGGTGCCAGATCAAAATACCTGCACACGATTATTATTATTATTATTATTATTATTATTATTATTATTATTATTATTATTATTATTATTATTATTATTATTATTACACGCAGTGTATATCATTGCCTTCGTCTAACATTGTTACCTCTGTAGCTTGGCGTACGAACACGTTCTAGATAAGAGCTAGGAAGTAATAGGTAGTTTGATTGACTGCAGTTTGGATCTTACCAATTTTTGGCCTCTATCCTATGTTGTATTTTACCTTCCAAATTATTCCAAAGAAGTTCCAGGCATAAACTTGTATATAGGTTACCTTATTTTTATGTTCCGAGGATTTCTTTTCTGTTATAGTCCTAGTAAGCTGTAGACATCATCACTTCCATCGCATGGTGTGTCAAACAAGTTTCACTTTCTGATTTATTGTAGGAACTAGAAATATTGTTGTCAACCGATGATATCTTTTCTGATCTGTGCATTTGTTAGTAATTGAAGCTGTTATTGGGAAGGAACACAGCCGAATCCTTTGAAAGTTACTACGAGAGATTTTTTTCTGACGTTAAAATGGGAAACCAAGAAAGACAATTTCGAAACTGACTGTCCGTCTGTTTCGAATCGTCGGGCTAAGTTAATGAATACTCGCCTCACTGGCCAGCTCTTTATTCTTGTGTTTTCTCGTACAGTGTGTAGGCTATATGGAACCGATTCGTTCATATCTCTCATCCGTATTGACGACGACGACGAAGACTATTAGTGTGGGATTATTATAAACTAACTTCCTCTTCTTCGTCTTCTTCTTCTTCTTCTTATTATTATTATTATTCCACCGCCTTTTCCACACCCTTCTGAGATCACGGCTGCGAACTCTTTAGCAAATGATTTGGCTCTGTTTTACGGCAGGGTGTCCTTCCTGACGAAAACCCTTTGTGGAGGGATGTAATTAATCACTATTGTGTGTTTTGTTGTGGTGTGCTCTGGGTGTGAACATAACGGAGTGTATTGGGCAAACACAAACATCCAGTCTCCGAGCCAGAAGGAATTAACCGGACGTGAATAAAATCCCCGACCTGGCCGGAAATCGAACTCGGAACCCTCTGAACAAAAGACCTCGACGTTGACCATTCAGTCGAGGAACCAGACAGAAACTGCTGTGAATGCCATTTCAATACTTGTACCGTACACAGTATTCTTTGTCGTGAATCAAGAGGTATGTGATGAAAATGAAAATCCTCAGCCTGTTTCCAGTCATTTGACTGGGCCAGGAATGGAATGAATGAAGCCGCCATCTAGCGGCGAGGATTGGAATTGTGCCGGCTGCCGAAGCTTGTTTCACTGCTCTGAGGCAATGATTAATGACTGGCAGATAAAATGAAATGATATTGGACTGCGTCGCTGGAATGAAATATGGCAGGGAAAACCGGACTACCCGGAGAAAACCTGTCCCGCCTCCGCTTTGTCCAGCACAAATCTCACATGGGATTTGAACCACGGAACCCAGCGCTGAGAGGCCAGCGCGCTGCCGCCTGAGCCATGGAGGCTCCTAGAGGTATGTGATATCTTCATAAAACACACGAGTTACAATCTTATCTTCTTATCCCTTTATCTCTTTCCAGGCAGATTGACTGATGTGACCTGATTATGTTTTAACATCACTAGGCTTAGAAGATAGGTGACATGACAGTGAGCATTATAGGCGCATTGACGTGTTTATCTAGTACCATGGTATTCGTTGCCATTCTCTGACAATTCACGACAGCTTGCGGACTGCGCATACTGGGGTGAGTGACTGTTGGCATTTTAATATAATACATTATCTTATATGAACTATAATGCGGGGTGAGGGTTCATATCAAAGTTTGAGTTAGAAAGAGCCAATTAGAAGGCATCGCAAACGTCGACCGCCTTGATTTGACATTGTCTTTTTTAACAAGTGAAAACTGACATTGTATTGTATGGCCACGGTTAGATACTAGTTCTGATTGATTTCTAGACAGTAGTTACTTTGTTCCTTGCATACTCCATTAATTAATGTCCAGTTCCATTGCCGAGTGTTTTAATCTTAACCGGTTCATCTCCTTGACTTGGGGACTAACGTTTGTGTTGTCCCCAACATTCCTACAACTCTCACATCACACCCAACACTATCGTCCACAACACGCAGTTTAGTTTCCCGTACACGACAGAGGCCGCCCACCATCGTCTGAAGGCCTGCCTTACAAGGGCTGGATCAGGCTTGCAATAGGCACACGAAATTATTATTATTATTATTATTATTATTATTATTATTATTATTATTAATGACGGAGTAAGATCATGTGTGTTCTGTATATGATAAAATAAACTCCATACTTCGTTGATGTGACAATGGAACTTACTAAGGTGCTTGATTTTCATAAATCATTGCATATAATGACAATTTAGTATTCTCATAATCAGAGCAGTGATGTAGTTTTCAGCACAGTTGGTTGGATTAAGTGCCAAATCACGTCGGAGTGGAGAAGTAGAAATTCTCTATAAGTGGTCTATCAGAAATTTAGTGCAGACCTCAACGTCTCCTCTGACATTCTTCGTGGTTTCCCAGTTTCACACTGGGCAAGTACTTAATTACAGCCCTGGTCACATCTTCCTAGTCTTAACCCTTTCTCACACCATCGTCGCCGAAAATATATGCATTAGTGCGACATTAACACCGCTAGTAAAAAATAAAACAAGGAAAATAATTTGTGTAACCTGTTCAGACATTCCTGGTCATGAAAGTCAAATATGTCCGAAGAGACGTCAGTCTGAGCACATGGATTCCACTATCTGCAACCATCTAGCTGGCAACAGTCACAGGGCACAAGTGATACAGCCAGGTATGGGCTACGAGTACAAAAGCTACCGGTCCTTTCTTGACTGTTGGCTCCTCCTTTATCGTTTTCCCGATGATATGTTCCGCGGTTTACCAGGTTATTCAGGCTTTTGCTTCGATTCTCAACTTTCTTTCAAGAATTTCAGCTGGTGTTATGCTTCTTTTCTGTAGATATCTGTGTACCTTCCTCAGCTAGCGAGGACGAGTTTCCCATGCTCCTGAAGTGCAAGTATCTTCCGGGTTCTTTCTCTTGGACCTCTGATAGAACCTAAATCCTCTTGACACTTTCTTGGCCTAATATCCTCCTGAGTAACTTCCTCTCCTTTTCCTTAATTAGGGAATCTATTTTAGCCAGGGTCTCGAGCATGCAGGCACTCTGGTCTGACTGCTGTGGAATAGTGTTTCAATTTTGGCCTTGATAGGGATGGATCTGGATTTGTAGCATCATGGCACAGTTTAAATGCCGTTTCCATCTTTCTCGTTCTTTCTCCTAGTGCTTGCTTTTCATTGTCACTGGGAGAACGGATCTCGTCTAGATGTTAAAATTGTTCAGTTCTCCAAACAGTAAAAATTAAATGGCGTATGGCTTTTTGTGCCGGGAGGTGTCCGAGGACTTCAGCTCGCCAGGTGCAGGTCTTTCGATTTAACGTCCGTAGGTGACCTGCGCGTCGTGATGAGGATGAAATGATGAAGACCACACATACACCCAGTCCCCGTGTCAGGGGAATTAACCAAGTATGGTTAAAATTCCCGACCCTGCCGGGAATCGAACCCGCGACCCCTGTGACCAGAGGCCAGCACGCTAACCATTTAACCATGGAGCCGGGCCTCCGAACAGTTCCGTACGTTGTCACAATCTCGCGGGCTGATTCCGTCTTCTCCGAGTCCAGGTACTCTGTCTTCAAAGGAGATCCTTAGGCCGGTCTTTGCAACTGTTTGTAGCAGTTTTCGCTCTGCTTCACTGCTGTTTGGAGGTTGACTGCAAGGAACACTACATACTTAGCGAAGGCAATCAAAGGAAGTACCAGCGTTATTTTCACTCCGTGCCGTATGGTATTTGTTAATGTCTCTCTCTCCATTCCCTGACGACTTTCTCCAGAACACAGTTTTACAAGAGTGGGGAGAGACCATCCCACAGTCTCAGTCCCGTTTCAATCTCAAACATTTCTGAGAGCTCACCCATGAACTTCACTTGAGGGTATGTGAGAGCTTGTTGGATCAATGCTTAGATCAATGCCAGGGATATAGCGTCGATTCCAGATTACCTGAGAATGTTAAGTGTTCCCCAGTTCGCTGAATCCCATGATCTTTGACATCCACGAATCTAGTATGAGTCTCGTTTTCTCATTGACCTGATTCCAGTCAATTATTTAAGGATAAAGATTTGTTTTGAACAAGAGCGTCCCTCGTATTTTCTCAACCGTTGATTCAGATGAGCTTCTACCCTATGCTGCAGTGCCTTCGACAATATCTTGTACGCAATGAAGAAGAGAGAAATGACTCTGTAATTACTGACGTCCTTTGTTCCCCTTTCTTGTGCCAAGGACAAATGAACGCTTTCTTCCACTCCTTTGGGAATTCTTTCGTTGCCCAGATATGGGTGTAGAGTCTTTCAAACTGTTTCATCACGTTTTCTCCTGCTTAGCCGAGCAATTCCCAGGAACCATGTTATCTCTTAACTCCTTATTAATATCCCTGATATCTTCTCTGTTGGGGGATATGAATCTGGTACTTTTCCAATAGGCGCTTCGAAGGACAATCCTTCTTCGGAGTGGGGGTCATAGCTCAAAAGCTCATGAAAGAACCGTTACAGATGTTCGCAATTTTTCTTGCTGATCATCTTGAGTTTTCCTTGCTCATCCTTGACACATGGACTCCCAGGAGTGAATACATTATCCATCTCTTTGAAGACCCGACAGGAATCCTTGGTATTCTTCTTAAATTTTTCTTCAATGATATCCAATTATTCCTTTGCGTATTTTCGTTTCACATTTCTGAGAATTTTGGTTTTGTGTTTTCTCTGCTCTTTACATTCCTCAAAATCCTTATGGTTTGACTTCCATCTGTGTCATGTTTTGAATCCTTCCTGCAGTGCTTCACACTCGTCGTTCTACCATGGGCGTTTTTTTCTTTAAATTTTGCGTCTAATATGTAGCTTGTAAACTGTGTCACATTGGTAGATACATTTATTTAGAAATAAATTATGAAATTTAATACCACTATTCTACCAAGGATAGGAAGCCTAAATCATGTCCTAAAATATTTTCTCAGTATACTGGTGATACTTGATTCATTTGCAGTTGTACACTTCTTTATAAAGAAAGAATGCTATTCTTGTATGGTTAACTGATTAGCATTTTAGGGAACTGGAACATATTACGGAAGAGGGACTGTGTGTGTCAAGTTTGGTACGGTATTTTTTTTCTATTTGCTTTACGTCGCACTGACACAGACAGGTCTTATGGCGACGATGGGATAGGAAAGGCCTAGGAGTTGGAAGGAAGCGGCCGTGGCCTTAATTATGGTACAGCTCCGGCATTTGCCTGGTGTGAAAATGGGAAACCACGGAAAACCATCTTCAAGGCTGCCGACAGTAGGACTCGAACCCACTATCTCCCGGTATCTCCCACTATCTCGGTCGGTATTCTTATAGTGGAGAAGGTTGTGAAATAACTACGTATTGATTGAGAAAGACGTAATATGTTTCTGCTCATGCTTATCTCGGTATATGCACAAGGCTGGAACTTTGAACTGTTCTTACTTTGGAGTTGTAATGTTCTCTGTACCGAGATCTGTAGGTCAGCGAACCAGTTTTTAAGGTAATGCTCCAGACCGTGCAAGCGGCTGTGCATGGGACGGAGTAAGGCACTTCATAGTTTACTTACGTAGATTGACTTCATTATCCCTTGTAGAGAGTGATAAGAAGAACAATGTGCTCCATATCCATTGTGTGGAAGTGTGCAATTTATAGGGCTTATGATTTACATTCCTCGATCCTCTGCTAAACCATGACGAACTCTAATAATTACTAAATACAATTATGTTTCAGTAGAATGAGATATATAATAATAATAATAATAATAATAATAATAATAATAATAATAATAATAATGGTTTAATGTCCCACTAACTACTTTTAGGGTTTTCGGAGACGCTAAAGTGCCGGAATATTCCCCTCCCTCCCCCCGGAATTATTTTACGTGTCGGTAAATCTGCCGACACGAGATTGACGTACTCGAGCGCCTTCAAATACCACCGGACTGAGCCGGGATCGAACCCACCAACTTGGACTCAGAAAGCCAGCACTTTACTATCTGAGCTACTCAGCTCGGCTTTTAGAAGTTTCTGGCAGTGATCACTCTTCTGTATTCTTCCCTGGAAAGGACTAGGAACCACAATTCTTGCCGGCTGAGGCCTTTGTGTCTAGTTAAAGAAGTGGTGTACAATTAGCTATTGTCCTACACACTTATTTCCTACAGGACTGTTGATCAAGATGCCCCTAACTTCTTCTTCTTCTTCTTCTTCTTCTTATTATTATTATTATTATTATTATTATTGTCCTTAGCTTCGTAAACAAAATAATCACGACGACGGCTGTTTTCTTAATAAGATTCATTGCATCTCTTTCTACATAAATTGCATTGCTTTGCTGCATGTAATTGCTTCGCTTAAATCATTGAATAATTGACATCGCATTCTATGTCAATTCTAGTTCAGAAAAGAGATGCACGTTAACAACTATGTGAGTAACATATGGGATGGGGAAAAAAAGATGTAGAGATCACAAGTAGTAGCCTAAACATGAAAATAACTAAGCATTCTCCTCGTTATGGGTGTTTTACCGAGCTCGATAGCTGCAGTCGCTTAAGTGCGGCCAGTATCCAGTATTCGGGAGATAGTGGGTTCGAACCCCACTGTCGGCAGCCCTGAAGATGGTTTTCCGTGGTTTCCCATTTTAACACCAGGCAAATGCTGGGGCTGTACCTTAATTAAGGCCACGGCCTCTTCCTTCCCACTCCTAGTCCTTTCCTGTCCCATCGTCGCAATAAGACCTATCTGTGTCGATGCGACGTAAAGCAACCTGCAAAAAAAAAATGGGTGTTTTAGCTGATTTATTGGAGGGAGACGACTTAAAATTTATTTCGGCAGAAAGCTTGAAATGGCACTGTACTTAACTCATTGTCGAGAAAGACTGTGGCATCAAACCGAAACGACCCCATTGTTGCTTCCTCATTATTCCTGACGGTGTCCAAATGAACACAGGGCTGTTGTGTGCCTCAGACGTTACAGAGAGCCGTATAACGGCAGATCTTCTTCCTTGTTCTCCTTCCGTTCCCACACATCTTGGCGAGTCATTCTCAGCCTCTAACTCTACTATATTTGGTGCTACTTCGTATGAAGACTCGTTCACTAAGCCATTCGTAGCAAGAAAAAAAATGAGACCGAATTCGTTCCTTCATCAGTTGTGTTCATGAAACACTCTCCTGTAAATAAGTGGAAGTTCAACCTAGAAACGTCCTTGACTTTTTACACCTCGATGTTGTAACTGCATTCCTCAGCTGTTACCTGCTCTGGAAGACCCGGCATTGTAATGTCTAATGTTAGTTTGGTTTTGTGAGCCGGGAAGGGAGAAGGACATCGCGTCGCAGTTGCCAGGTCTGTGAATAATAACGTTATTGATTTTGCGTCCCATCAACTTTTACGGTTTTTGGAGACGCTGAGGAGCCGAAATGTTCTCCAGCCGGAGTTCTTTTACGTGCCAACACTAGGCTGACGTATTTGAGCACCTTCAAATACAACCGGACTGAGTCAGATCCTGCGAAGTTGGAATCAGAAGGCCAGCGCTCTACAGTCTGAGATACTCAGCCCGGCCGTCAGGTCTCTTGGATGGATGGGGTAAGTGGGAAGGGGCCATATGGTGACAGTACAGTGGAACATCGATGTCTCGAATCACCTCGCGAGCTAAATTTTATTTCGAAATTTCGAGATATAGAGATACCGTTTTTGAGTATGTATAGAACATAATTCCATCATATGTACCTACTAGCTTATACTGAATACATTACTTTTAATAATATACAAATATACAGCCAAACTCTATTTTACGGCATCACTTTAATTATAACCCTTATTATAGTAACCTTTAGAAGATAGGATACAATAGTGAAACAAGAAACATACCTCCGTTAACACCTTTAGAAAAAATCCGTTAGTCTCTTCTGTTTGTTACTGTTCACCTTTCCTCCCTTCACGTTGAAACTTCTCGTCAATAACACACAGCCGAGATTTGTAAATGGAGCTTATCATCCGCGACTTCGGGGGTTGCTTTCGTACGTGACCGGTAATTAATACACAGCCAAAAAATAGCGAGGCTTCACCGATTTTCCGATCACTAGAAGTTTTAGTGTTTCTGTTCCCGTCATATTAGTTCCCAGCATCATTTAACCCTTTCTTTACTAGTTAACTGTTCCTCACAAACCACAAATGCTTGTATTGCACAGTGACCGAGCTCGATAGCTGCAGTCGCTTAAGTGCAGCCAGTATCCAGTATTCGGGAAATAGTAGGTTCGAACCCCACTGTCGGCAGCCCTGAAGATGGTTTTCCGTGGTTTCCCATTTTCACACCAGGCAAATGCTGGGGCTGTACTTTAATTAAGGCCACGGCCACTTCCTTCCCACTCCCAGCCCTTCCCTGTCCCATCGTCGCCATAAGACCTATCTGTGTCGGTGCGACGTAAAGCAACCTGCAAAAAAAAAAAAAAAAAAAAGTATTGCACAGTTAATGTTACGCAAAATTCGATTTACAGGGTATTTTTTGCTTGAAGGGAGGAAATGTTTGCTTCGAGAAATCGAGAAATTCGTGTAACAGAATTTGGAGTAAAAGAGCAATAAATACACGTGAAGAATAGGACAAACGACCGGGAAATTGAAGTTACTTCGAGATACTGATAATTCGAGCAATGGAGGTTCGAGATATCGAGGTTCGACTGTATATATATTTCTTTTCATTGGCTTTACGTCGCATCGACACAGGTAGGTCTTATGGCAACGATGGGACAGGAAAGGGCTAGAGGACTGGGAAGGAAGCGGCCGTGGCCTTAATTAAGGTATAGCCCCAACATTTGCCTGGTGTGAAAATGGGAAACCACGGAAAACCATCTTCAGGGCTGCCGACAGTGGGGTTCGAACCCACTGTCTGCCGAATACTGGATACTGGCCGCACTTAAGCGACTGCAGCTATCGAGCTCGGTGACTGTATATTTGGAGAGTACGTACTTGCATTACACGATAGGTAAAATTCTTTGAGAACTGATTGTTTTGTCGTGTACAACATGGACTGTGCATACTTCCGTGGAGTATCGTCCACTAATTGCTGCAGATAATGAATCGATTTTGAGAAATGTTCGGAAATGTTTCACGGTGCAGTCTCCAGCGGAATATGGTGGTATCCTGCGGGACTAAATTCCGGCACCTCGGCGTCTCCGAAAACCGTAAAGTAGTTAGTGGGACGTAAAGCGGATAACATTATTAATTCTGAGGAATGCTAAATTATTAATTATAAATTGCTGAAAATCTGTCATTACTAACAACAAAGTAATGGACTTTGTGGGGATCTTTCTTTCAGTGTTTTGAAAATGAAAATTGAATAACCTGGTAATTTCTGTGATAAGTGTGGGTGTATGCGGTAAAGCAAACAGGACTGAAATTACAAACGAGCTCTGAACTTCAAGATTCGTCATTATAACATGCAAGGTGATGACGGCGACACGTATCTATCTGTGCCGGAAGAGCATGTGTTAAAAATAAATGTGCACCTTCACGTCTCGCGGTCATCTAATTTGTCGAACATGTTGTTGAAAGCAGGTTCTCAAAAGGACACAAAAATAATATTAAAAAAAGACTGTATCTTCCCTCGTAGTTTGGGAACATTCCCAGGTCACGGCCAACTCGATAGGTAGTTCCGGCCTGCTGCACTTGACAGTTCCACAGGGATGATGTCATACTTTTAGTGCACGGATCTAGAGGTATGAGTCTTGTTTTCATGGTGGTTTGGTAGCAAGCTGTTTTTATTTCAACATTATTAGAGGTGTTTGGTGGTGTTTGCAAGTGAAAACTGTAGGAAAAAAGCGTCAGTAAATGATGTATTTTCAGCAATAGTGTGTGTTAGCTACTGAAAATGAAAACCTACAACCTGATTTCCAGTCATTGACCGGGTCAGGGATGTAATGAATGAATCATATGTAGGCTAGTAGTACGATGGGGTCGCCACTCCCAAAGTGATTTATTAATGACTGATAGATGCTGTGAAATGAGAATGGAGAGTGTTGCTGGATTGAAAGATGACAGGGAAAACGGGAGTACCCGGAGAAAAACCTGTCCCGCCTCCGCTTTGTCTAGCACAAATCTCACATGGAGCGACCGGAATTTGAACCACGGTATCCAGCTGTGAGAGGCCGACGCGCTGCCGTCTGAGCCACGGAGGCTCCTAGTGTGTGTTAACTGCTATAGCTTTGAAATTTGAACAGTCTAATGTTAGGAAGTATTGCTAGGTTATGCGGTAGGTTACATGAATCCACTGAACTATTAAGGATCGTCTAACGTACTTTAAAAGTTTATTATTTAATTATCATCATCCGTTTACCCTCCAGGGTCGGCTTTTCCCTCGGACACTGCGAGGGATCCCACCTCTACCGCCTCAAGGGCAGTGTCCTGGAGCTTCAGACTCTTGGTCGGGGATACAACTGGGGAGAATGACCAGTACCTCGCCCAGGCGGCCTCACCTGCTATGCTGAACAGGGGCCTTGTGGAGGGATGGGAAGATTGGAAGGGATAGGCAAGGAACAGGGAAGGAAGCGGCCGTGGCCTTAAGTTAGGTACCATCCCGGCATTCGCCTGGAGGAGAAGTGGGAAACCACGGAAAACCACTTCCAGGATGGCTGAGGTGGGAATCGAACCCACCTCTACTCAGTTGACCTCCCGAGGCTGAGTGGACCCCGTTCCAGCCCTCGTACCACTTTTCAAATTTCGTGGCAGAGCCGGGAATCGAACCCGGACCTCCGGGGGTGGCAGCTAATCACGCTAACCACTACACCACAGAGGCGGACTATTTAATTATGATTAATATTATAATGTGTTAATGTAGTGTAGACTCTTCTTTGTAATATGGGACGAACGTGTAGTGTGCCTGGATGTACATCCAAATAGCGTTCAAATGAGGAAGTGGCTACCTCAATACTTGCGTTTTCTAGCGATTAGGAGAAGCAAGATATTTTGGGAAATACATTATTTAGCAGTTATGAATAAATAATCAGCAACACTATTTGTTCAAATACGTGTAAAAATAATTATATTTTAGGGACAACAGTTCGCCTAGTGACCATCGTACTATTTTTCAAATTGTTATGGTTTATGGAGAGCTACACGTTAACTCAGACCTTGATACCTGATTTAAAGATGTATTTCTTAAACAGCGGAAATCGTAGGGATGTTTCTTTCATTGCTTTGGAAATGAAAATTGGAGAACCTGGTCATTTCTGTGACAAGTGTGGGTGTCTGCTGCAGAGTTAATGGGTGTTCTGTCCGAGATCTGTCATATTTTGGTAAATACATTATGTTAACAGTTATTCACAAATAATTAACATCATCATATACTCATAGAAGCATAAAACGATGCCATTATTTTGAGAAACTCGTAGTGGCCATCATCGTACAGTTCAGGTTATTAGCCTTCAGTCGAAAATTTTACAATATGTAATATACCTTGAGAGCATATATTTTTGTATTTGTATGTAATTTCATTTGGTACAGTTTTTTCAATTTTATAGGCTTATTATTGCATTTCTTTTGTCATATTATGATAAAAAGTATCGTATTAGTAGTATAGGAATTACACGCGACGAGTGTGACGTTACACCAATTGGTAGCAATCAAATCACTACTGATCTGCATTTAGGGCAGTCGCCCAGGTGGCAGATTCCCTATCTGTTGTTTTCCTAGCCTTTTCTTAAATGATTGCAAAGAAATTGGAAATTTATTGAACTTCTCCCGTGGTAAGTTATTCCAATCCGTAACTCTCCTTCCTATTAACGAATATTTGCCCCAATTTATTCTCTTGAATTCCAACTTTATCTTCATATTGTGATCTTTCCTACTTTTGAAGACACCACTCAAACTTAATCGTCTACTAATGTCATTCCACGCCATCCCTCCACTGACAGCTCAGAACATACCACTTAGTCGAGCAGCTTGTCTCTTTTCTCCCAAGTCTTCCCAGCACAAACTTTGCAACATTTTTGTAACGCTGCTGTTTTGTCGGAAATCACCCAGAATAAATCGAGCTGCTTTTCATTGGATTTTTTCCAGTGCTTGAATCAAGTAATTCTGGTGAAGGTCCCGTACACTGGAACCATAGTCTAGTTGGGGTCTTCCTAGAGACTTATATGCCCTCTCGTTTACATCCTTACTAGCAAACGTCTATATCAAGATGACTGTGCCTAGGTGCATTTTCTGACCGGAAAAGGAATTATTTTACCATGCTCTGAATCATTTTTGTCTACTTATTCAGCCTCAGCTGTGTAAACATAAACGTGAATTGTCGAATCGAATAGTTGTCGATTAAACGATGAAGCGCGTATACTGTATATAGTTATCGAAGTTGGTAATTCCCGGAATCTAGACTGCAGAAAACTGTCTTTACAAATTGGCCCTTCAGGGGCTCTTGAATCGTGGGACGTGTGTAGCGATCGTCGGGTTCCAGCTGAGTTTGGAATTGCTGTGTCTTACTTTTTGCTGCGCCTTGTTTTTTGTTGGCTCCTTGTCTCATCTTTCCTGCCCAGTCCCCTTGGTTAGCTGCGTTCTCCTCTGATCCTGTGGACCTGGAGTGTTTCATTTTCGCACCTTTGTGACCTTTCTTTTTTTTTTTTTTTTCCTTTTTCCGATAGCCTCATTGCTGAAGAGGCCTGTCGTCCTCCTCCTTCAACAGTATCGCTGTTTGTCCCCTCTAGGTAATATACACCATCCCTAGTCTTTCTGACTCCACGTAATTTTCAGGTGAGAATTCCACCCTAGCATCCACCAGGCTTCGAACTTTGACCTCCTGTATTAGTCAGTGGCTAAGCATCTGCACTCACCACGCCCCCAGCTCTATTCAGTAAATAATGTTATTTTCATTACGTCCCACTAACTACTTTTACGGCTTTCGGAGACGCCGAGATACCGGAATTTGGTCCCGCAGGAGAGTTTACGTGCTAGTAAATCTACCGACACGACACTGACGTATTTGAGCACCTTCAAATACCACCGGACTGAGCCAGGATCGAACCTGCCAAGTTGGGGTCAGAAGGCCAGCGCCTCAACCGTCTGAGCCACTCAGCCTGGCCAACTGTATTCAACAATTAACTCTGACGCGTGTGATGGGATGGTTAACTTGTGCATCCCCTTAAAAACAGTGATCACTAAATAACAGAATAATCACCACACCTGATGCAGAGTCGAGTGAAAAGATATGAAGTAGTGTACAAAAGAAAATGTTGAAAAACTGGGAGCAAACGCTTCGTGCTGGTGTGGAAGGAGGTAGAAATTCGGCTATTTCCTGACTGAGCCAGATTAGAGAAGACTTGAATGGAGAGTGATTTTATTTCAGTTTGTTGAACGTTTTCGAAATAGAGTACGAAATACTTAATAATAATAATAATAATAATAATAATAATAATAATAATAATAATAATCATAATACTAATAATAATAATAATATAAATAATAAAATAATAATATAATTATTGTTTATTATTATTATTATTATTATTATTAATATTATTAACTAGTTTTAATTCAAATACTGAAATCTACTCCAAATTCAGGAGCTTCATTATCTGGCAAAAGCCGATCTTTCATTTGTAGGCCTATCGCAGTGGAGTGGGGTGGAGTCGCCATGTCCGGAAATTGAACCAATGGGTTTGAACTTTTTCTGGAACAACTGAAACTATGACAGCCCTAACACACCTAACATCCTTGTTTTGGTCGGGCATCATTCTCTTTACTGTGGGAGCATTTTTATTTGACTAAAGAATCTCCTCTTTGGTTTCCTTATTCTTAACAAATTACCGGTCGGTTCGCACGCGACAGTCTGTTTGTCTCGTTTGCGTGTTATTTTAACATTGTTTCTTCTTATCTGCCTAATTTTTCTTAAAACGGTACGCGTTTGTGCAGCATTTCATTCGTACTTAATCCTGATATTTTACAGAAAACCGGAATAACACAGATATTCACCAATTGTTGAAATTAAGTAACCCTCATCATAGTGAAATATTGATTGAACTATGACGTCTATTGTTATGAACATACCGAGCACGTGGCAGCGCGGTTTGGGTCACGTGACTTGCACTCGAGAGATAGCGGGTTCGAACTCCACTGTCGGCAGCCCTGAAGATGGTTTTCCATGGTTTCCCCACTTTCACACCAGGCGAATGCTGGGTATGTACTTAAATTAAGGCCATCCCGTCGTTGCCATAAGACCTATCTATGACGGTGCGACGTAAAGCAAATTGTAAAAATAAAAATTAAAAATGTCTTTGTCCAGTCTCATGTTGTAAAAGCTACTGAAACTTGTACCATGTTAAACATTTGAATTCATTTCAATACAAGGAATTTACGGATCGGATTGATGGAAGATTAAAAAACATTATTTGGCATTCAGCAAGTAGCCATGCAGCCAGCAAAAACATCATGAACAAATACATGAATTCAACGCATTTTATTCACTTCATGGCACACGCAAAAGAACCTTCGGCGATAAATGTCCCATTCAGAACTTCAAATCAGTCATATGTAAAAATTGGGCAAGTGCTAGGTAAATATTGGTATCAGATCTTCTTAGTTAGCAAATTACACTTTCTTTTTGGTTTTCTTTTTTTAAAATGGACAAACATTTCTTTTTTTGCTAGTGGCTTTACGTCGCACCGACACAGAGAGGTCTTATGGCGACGATGGGATAGGAAAGGCCTAGGAGTTGGAAGGAAGCGGCCGTGGCCTTAATTAAGGTACAGCCCCAGCATTTGCCTGGTGTGAAAATGGGAAACCACGGAAAACCATATTCAGGGCTGCCGACAGTGGGATTCGAACTCACTATCTCCCGGATGCAAGCTCACAGCCGCACGCTCCTACCGCACGGCCAACTCGGCCGGTACACTGGTAGGAAAAGGGACATGAATATGCCTGTCGATATTTACTGAAACCGAGAATTTCCTCTTGGTCCTTGTTGCACATGGGAGAATCCACTACTCTAATTCTATGAAGATGATTTGGGTAGCAGCCATGACCGAGACGGGTGCGTATGATGGATGTAAGATGGCGCCTTATTGATGGAAGATGTGAGCGAGTTTTGTCTGGAGAAGCTGCACTCAGGGTAAATAATATATGAGCACAATTGAGAGAAGTCGGTCAAAAATTCAGGCGAAAGAATTTACTCATTATCTCTTGCTAGTTCTCTCTGTTTTGTAATATATGGGAGACAGATTGCGGTAACCTCGCGATATATTGAGCTTGTTTAACCTGAATCGAGGTGTAGATACGGGACGCACACGTGTCCTGACAGTAATCAAAGGGGCGTGGCACCATCCGACTACGGGTGAATGGGGAAAATAATTGATGAAGTTTGGACATATATTTGTATTATAAGGAGGATTGTCTGAAGAACCGTACATATTTTTACAATCTTGTTTTACGTCGCACCGCTACTAATAGGTCTTATGGCAACGATGGGATAGGAATGGGAAAATGGGAAACCACTGAAAACCATCTTCAGGGCGGCCGACAGTGTGGTTCGAACTCAAACCGCTCAGCCACTTGCTCGGTATATTTATTTTTACAGGACCTCTAGTCACAATTTCCAAACGTATAAGCTGGCAAAACTTCTTGGAGAATGGTGTAGACTGTTCTTCAGATCAGAGGCTGGTTGAATCCCCAGAAAAGCATAACCAAACATTATGAAGTTACAGCCAAACAGAAAAAAAAAGCTATGGCAGCGCCATAATGAGGTGTACAAAGAATAACGAAGAATGAGTTAGTTTGCCATTACTTTCCTCACTGGTCTAGACAGTGCTGTTTAGCTCTACTGGCCCTATGAGTAGCATCTTTCATAACATCGAAACGCACTAGTCGTGTTCCGAATGTCATTACTCACCACCGCTTTCATACTATTCCATAATAATGAGACTCCGGGCGAGTTGGCCGTGCGTTTAGGGACGCGCAGCTGGGACCTTGCATCCGGGAGATAGTGGGTTCGAGCCCCACTGTCGGCAGCCCTGAAGATGGTTTCCCATTTTCACACCAGGCAAACGCTGCGGCTGTACCTTAATTAAGGCCACGGCCGTTTCCTTCCCACTCCTAGTTCTTTCCTATCCCATCGTCGCCATAAGACCTGTCTGTGAAAAGAAAGAAAGAAAGAAAGAAAGAAAGAAAGAAAGAAAGAAAGAAAGAAAGAGACTGGGACTTCGGTGGAAGCTACATTTCGTTCTTGCCTGTGCCAAGAGACAAACGAAGAAATACTGCATCCACCAATAAATAGCAGCAGGCGGTAGACTGATATGATATGATCGATATATTTCATAACAGCTACTCGAATCCGCGTATTAGATTTCATTCTGTTAGTTTGGCTTATTTGATACTATTCCTATCTGATGCACTGTTTATTGAATGTTTCCTCTCACAATCAGAGGTGGAGATTTCATGTTGTTACAGCTTCGGCACGTAAGAAACAACATTCCTTCGGGTTCAGCTATGTTCCGAACCCAAACTGGACCTCCCTCTTTGTGGTGTTACGTAACGTTTGAATTCTTTGTGTGCTGGGTATTCATTTCTATTAGGCAATTGTTGGTAAATATTGTTTAGGTTGGTATTTTCCTACGCCGGTGATTTATATGCATGTATTTTTGTCGTAAAAGCCCTCTTCCATTCCAAGAGTGGGGAAAGTACTTTCACTTCTGTAATAGATACATCGCTTATAAAGGGCCCCATAGACGGTCCGTCTTAGCGTCCGTCTTACCTGCGCAGTTCCAAGACGACAGGTAAGACGGATCGTGTGTGGTAGAATTTTCATCCCTGTACCGTCTTAGGCTTGGCTCGAAGTGAATCTGGCAGCGCCTGATTTTTCTGTGCGTGTACAGGTAAGTCGGCGAGCAAGTTGGAGCGTGTGTGGGGTCTTCAGACTTAGCGTCAGTTTTAACCAATTGCTCCTACAGTGCAGTTCGCTCGTAGTACATAATGTCGGATTTAAGAATCATGCCTCGAGCGTTTCTAATGGAATTCATACAGCTATACCGTTGTAATCCGTGCTTGTGGAAAATCAAAAGTAAAGAGTACACGGTACAGGGTTATTTTTACATGTTTTCCATCAACCGCACCCAGACAATTTGGAAAATTCCATTTTCTTTCAAACTGCTGTCCAATACATATCCATTCATCTTCTTTTGTTGGAAACCGAAACAAAATTATTATTATTGTTATTATCATTAAATCATGCAACTAAAATATAATTTAACCGAATGTAATTAATTATATTTTTGTTTTTAGGTTGGTTGGACGAAGACTTAATTTTCACACTCCGTTATATAATTGTTTCTTATTGTACTCCAAGCATACATTATACCTTGTTTTATACATTAACATGAAATACATTTCCTTTTACCTTGTGCAAGAAACTTATAAATAAATTTTACTTACTTTGAGATACTGATTCTTGCGCACCTTATATATTGCAGAGCAAGTCTCAGGAATTATTACTCCCAAAGACTGGACTGAAATTGCAGCGGAATATTTC